>NC_058403.1:180656934-180879652 GCF_002201575.2 Neomonachus schauinslandi | reverse complement strand
AAGGAAGGAAGGAAGGAAGGAAGGAAGGAAGGAAGGAAGGAAGGAAGACAAACAGAAACCTTCTGTATTTGTCAAGAGAATAGTGACCACTTGCAAAATCACGGAGTAAATATGGTTCTTTGTACTCTGCCAAATAACAGAGCTAGAGAGATTCTTATAACTCAGATCATATGTTCCTCTGCTCAAAACCATCCAAGTGGCTTTCTGTCTCACCATTAAAAGTCAAGGTTCTTATACTGACATATGGTAGTTTGCACTTTGTCAGTTTGGTGAGGCTGGAACTACTTTCTCCAAAATCCTCTTCCCTGAATGGTTCTGGGTTAGATTGACCAAAGAGAAATTTGTTTGAGATTTGGAAGGCAGGAGTGCAAGAGTGGTCATTACTCTTGGAAGGTCTTTGCAGTCAAATATGGTAAATGACAAACACAGATGTGCCTAGCAGGCTCTAGGTGTTTCTTACTCTCTTCTGCTGCATGTCTAGCTCATCCTGGCTACTCATCAACAACTGTCTGAAGCCCATCTTCAGATGCTTGTCTGTGGACACACAGAGATGGCGGCTATGTCAGTCTACAGCTTTCTGTAGACTACTCTGCCAGCTCTTCATAGTCCCATCCCAACAGCTGGATGTGCCTGGCTCTTAGATCCCCCTTCCAAGCTCTGGCTTATTCACCTTCACCAGCTCTGGTTAGTGACTCTTCGCTGACATCCAATTACCTCTTCCAGGCTGTTACTTCCACAGCTCCTCCCACAATTGTATAAAGTCTAATTCCCATAAAAAGCCCTGTTCCAAAATCCCCATAATGGTTCTGCTTCCCTGACTGAATCTTGACTGATGTAATCTATAAAGCCCAAAGAGATGTGGCCACACTTGGTGCTTCCTCTGTGTAGAACGTTCTTTCTTCAGATAGTCATAGGGCTCAGTTCCTTACTTCCTTCAGATCACTGTTCAAATATAAGCTTAGAGTGGCATTCCTGATATAAAATAAGAACTCTTACTCCACTCCCCTCATGGCTCTATCTCCCTTACTTTGTTGTTTCCCTTTGTAATACTTCTCATCACTTTTCATGTTATTTATGTATTTACTACATGCCTTCCCACAAGCAATTGATACCTAGGGTCAACCTGGGTGTCTAGAAGGTCCTTGGATATGAAAATACTCATATCTTGATTTTTATTACCCTCTAATCGAAATTTAGCATTTCCTTCCACTATGAGTATAGGAGTAAATCCCATGGTTTAGTGGGGCCTGTGACTTTTTGTCAAGAAAAGTCATAGATGTGTTTTACCACATTATAGTTGTCAACAATATCTTAATATCATTTATTCTCATTTATCATTTATGCTCATCACTTTGAAATTATGGTAGTCATTAGGGTCGCAGTGAGATGACATGTGAGTGAAGCCTTCTTGTCCGGAGATGCTCACAAGACACAGCCAGCCAATTATAGAGAAGCTCTGTGCCTGGTTGTCATTCAGCCACCAAATAGTGAAATCATGGCTTCTTATATCAGTGACCCAGTCATCTCATTGCTTTCTAGTATTTCCTACTTACAATGTTAGTCAATACATAGAAAGAGTTGTTTCTACCATTTGTTAAAATTTTATAAGACTGGAAAGTCCTGTTAAAAACGCAACAATAGGCTCCAAATGGAGTCACTTATGCTAAACCCCATGCCACCAACCTAAGAGCTAACTTAATTACAATTTCAGCTCTCCCAAAAATGGAATCTTAAATTAGTCCATCAGGAACCACCTGATCAGCATAGTTAGGTAATCTGCCTACTAGACCCCTGCTATCCCCTAAAGGAAGTGACCTTGCAACAATCAACCTGCTTTTTTGCCTAGTATAACTTCCTTGTTCCTGCTCCCTTCTACCTATAAAAGTCTTTCATTTTGTACAGCTCCTTGGAGCTCCTTTCTATCTGCTAGATGAGATGCTGCCTGCTTCATGAATCATTGAATAAAGCCAATAAGATCTTTAAACTTTACTTGGTTGAATTTAAAAAAATTTTTTTTTAAAAATTTTATTTATTTTTTTGACAGAGAGAGACACAGCAAGAGAGGGAACACAAGGAAGGGGAGTGGGGGAGGGAGAAGCAGGCCTCCCACAGAGCAGGGAGCCCGACGTGGGGCTTGATCCCAGGACCCTGGGATCATGACCTGAGCCGAAGGCAGACGCTTAATGACTGAGCCACCCAGGCACCCCTACTTGGTTGAATTTTGTTTTTTAACTATTCAGATGAGAATTCTTAATTATTTATAAGGCCGCATGGCCTTTTGTAACAGGACTAGGCATGCAGTCTGGGAATAAAGATAAGTTTAAACATAGTGGATGGTTGAGATAATTATTGAATTGTGTTACTTAAAGTAATTTATTGCTGATAGACCATGCAGTAATGTGGGGTCAAGCACAGTGTTGCAAGTTACTGAAATTCAATACAATTGTTTTTCTTTGAATTCTATGTATTTTATTCTATACAGTTGAAAATACTATTTTGAGAAGGGATCCATAGACTTTACAAAAGTTGCCATGGGGTCCCTGGCACAAGAGGTTAAAATCCTACACAAGAATGTTAACTACAAGAAGGTATAGACTTTCTCTTTTGTTCATTGTGACTGTTCATTTCTTTTGCTTTGAAATCTACCACTTGGTGAGACTTGATTAATTTCAAGAATAACCTAAGGCCAGATAGAATTCTGTTATTAGTATCCTCTCCACACCTTGATATCTACCCCCTTGCTTTTCCTGAGGGCTGCCCTTCCCTTTATTCACTATTGGTGGCATAATCACAAAAGGAATTGCATCCTTTGGAAGTCAGTGGAAACAACATTCCTGAAGATCCTGCCCACAGGTAAGGGCTTTTCAGGACATAATGTCAGACCTTCAAGACAGCCCTGGGGAAAAAAAAAAAAAAAAACCTTAACAAAATACCCTAACAACAAGAAAGAACCCAGTAATAACTCATACTTTGGGGATTTCCATGTTGCTTTTTCCCCCAGTGAAAGAAACACAACATTGTATTCTAAATCAGCATTTTCACTGTTTTAAGAACATTGACTCAAACTACCTTGTGTCATACAGGTCTCAAAAATTCCGAGATGACAAATTTTTCTCTGCTGAAGACCTGTGGCACCAGAAGAAGGCTCTTAGGGCCCCTAGTGTTCTAGTTTTTGGATAAGAAACTTGCGAACACTTCTCATATTAAGAGAAAAAGCCCTGAGAAAAAAACTGCAGTTTTTAGCACTGTGGTTCATTTTAATGAATGTAACCAAGATACACAAATCAAATAGCACAGCTACAACATGGCATGAGTGGTAACCCCATCACCACTCCGTCTGTGTGCAAACTTTCTAAGGCGCTTCCAAACCTGCTCCCTCATTTGGCTTCCCAACAACCAAAAGACATGGACTGAGCAGTTCCAAACAGATCAGAAGAACCCAGTTATGGACCACTTTCTTACACCATACACAGGAATAAACACAAAATGGATTAAAAACCTAAATGTGAGATTTGAAATCCTAAAAAGCCAAGGAAAGAGCATAGGCAGTAGTTTCTCTAACAGCAGACATAGCAACATTTTTCAAGATATGTCTCCTGAGGCAAGGGAAACAAAAAGCAAAAGTAAACTATTGGGACTACATCAAAATAAAAAGCTTCTGCACAGCAAAGGAAACAATCCACAAAACTAAAAGACAACATATTGAATGGGAAAAGATATTTGCAAATGACATATCCGATAAAGGATTAGTATCTAAAATATATAAAGAACTTATACCATTCAACACCAAAAAAACAAACAGTCTGATTAAAAATGGGCAAAAGACATGAACAGACATTTCTTCAAAGAAGACATGCAGATGGCCAACAGACACATGAAAAGACGCTCAGCATCACTCATCATCAGTGAAATGCAAATCAAAACCACAATGAGATATCACCTCACACCTGTCAGAATGGCTAAAATCAACAACACAAGAAACAACAGGTGTTGGATAGAATGTAGAGAGAAAAAGAATCCTTGTGCACTATTGGTGAGAAGGCAAACTGGTGCAGCCACAGTAGAAAACAGTATGGAGGCTCCTCAAAAAATTAAAAATAGAACTACCATATAATCTAGTAATTCCACTAATGGGTATTTACCCAAAGAACATGAAAACACTAACTCAAAAAGACATATGCACTCCTACATTTATTGCAGTATTATTTACAATAGCCAAACCATGGAAACAGCCCAAGTGTCCAACTATAGATGAATGGATAAAGAAGATATGGCAGGGCGCCTGGGTGGCTCAGATGGTTGGGCGTCTGCCTTCGGCTCAGGTCATGATCCCAGGGTCCTGGGATCGAGTCCCGCATCGGGCTCTCTGCTCCTTGGGAGCCTGCTTCTCCCTCTGCCTCTGTCTCTCATGAATAAATAACTAAAATCTTTAAAAAAAAAAAAAAAAAAAAAAAGAAGATATGGCATACACACACACACACACACACACACTCACTCACTATGGAATATTACTCAGTAATAACAAAGAATGAAATTGTGTCATTTGCAATAACATGGCAGGATCTAGAGGGTACAATGCTAAGTGAAATAATTCAGTCAGAGAAAGACAAATACCATATGATTTTACTCCTATGTGGAATTTAAGAAACAAAACAAATGAAGAAAAAAGAGACAAATGACAAAACAGTCTCTTAAATACAAGAGAACAAACTTGTGGCTGCCAGAGGGGAGGTAGGGGGGAGGATGGGTGAAATAGGTGAAGCGAATAAAGAGTACATTTATCATGATGAGCACCAGGTGTTGCATGGAAGTGTTGAATCACTCTATTGCACACCTGATACTAATATAACACTGTATGTTACCTATACAGGAATTAAAATAGAAAGTATTAAGTACTAAAAAAAATAAATAAAAAATTAAAAAGTATTAAGTACTACCTTTAAAAGTAAAACTAAACTTTTTTATTTCTTTATTGACTTTGTGTAGAGGAAAATGAAAATTAATGCTTTCCCATGTCTCTCTATAATAAAAAAGGATATATTAAATTGGAAAATAAGCCAGTTATTGCATAACCCCAGTTTCTTATGATGGGACAAAACGATGAGAAAGGGACTTTTCTAAGAGAATTACATTAAATCTGATAAATATCTGATTAGTAGTATTCTGATACCTGATTAATAGCTTTCCTAAGCTATTATTACTTCTAGGCAGAGTGCTTGTTGCTATACAAACATCCCATTTGAATTTTCCCACCTCCCTAAGAGATCAATATTAGGGGTACTGAAGCTCAAGGGGGTTGGGTGTTTGACAAGGTCATACTCTTTCCATCATAACGTGCTGCTCTAGAGCTCACAGAATTTCCCAGACTTCCCATTTCATACCATCTTCATGATTCTATTATTTGTTTAAATTGGCTGGCTTAAAAAATTATATACATGTAGTTAAAAGGGAAACTTTGCATTGTTGCTGGTAATCAACCACTTGTGATAGGTTGAAGGTAACTGTAAAAATAAATGCAATGGAAACAGGACAGTGTTAGCACATTTTAGCAAGCTGTGGTTGCCAGTAGAAGTTCTTTTGTTTTTTTAAAGTTTTAATTTTTTAAAGGTTTTTATTTAAGTAATCTCTACACCCTATGTGGGGCTCGAACTCACGACCCCGAGATCAAGAGTTGCACGCTCCTCTAACTGAGCCAGCCAGGCGTCCCGAGTTGTCACTAAAAAGTTCTGAGCCTGAAGATGACTCTGCTAATCAGGGAGCTAACAAGTGCTGGAGATAAGCCATAATAAGATGTAATTAATGTATTAGTTTGCCAAGGCTACCATACACAGTATCAAAGCCTTGGTGGCTTAAATAACAGAAATTTAATTTCTCACAATTCTGGAGGCAAGAAGTCCAAGACAAAGGTATTGGTGGGGATGATTCCTTCTGAGGCTTATCTTGGCTTGTTTGTGGCCATCTTCTCCCTGTATTCTTTTTTTTTTTTTTTTTTAAAGATTTATTTATTTATTTGACAGAGAGAGAGATAGCAAGAGCAGGAACACAAGCAGGGGGAGTGGGAGAGGGAGAAGCAGGCTTCCTGCTGAGCAGGGAGCCCAATGCAGGGCTCGATCCCAGGACCCTGGGATCATGACCTGAGCCGAAGGCAGATGCTTAACGACTGAGCCACCCAGGCGCCCATTCTTCCTGTGTTCTTACGTGGTCTTCCCTTTGTACTATATGTATCCAAACCTCGTCTTGTGATAAGGACACCAGTCATATTGGATTAGGGCCCACTCTAATGACTTCATTTTAACTTAATTACCTCTTCAAAGACCCTATTTCCAAATTCAGTCACATTCTGAGGTACCTGTGGGGATAGGAGTTCAAATTATGAATTTTGGAGTGACACTATTTAGCCCATAACAATTAGGACCAAAATGAGATCTTTTCCTTGGATCATGAGAAGGGTTGAAACAAAAGTGAAAAGAACTTTCTCACTACATGATTCAATGTAATTATCATGACCCGGAATCATCTAAAATCATCTCCTGAACCACCAGTGGTACTCATCCCATGTGTTGGAGAACATGATACAGCGTGCTCTATTGTAGATATCTTTGTCAGATGCTGTGGGTAGATTGTCCTGGCCCATGCTGGATGACACCTGAAATTTTTGTAGAGTTCTTTTGTGCACAGCTGGCTTCTGAACTTAGGCTGAGGGCTTTATGTGACCCACAGGAGCCTGCTTGGCTAGATTGCAGGAGGTACGGGCCTGAGTGCAAGGAGGTCATTTCCCTAGGAATGAGGAGGTGGTAGATACTCCTGCTTTGTTATGATTTGTAGGGCTGATTTCAAGGGTTTTACACAGTCCCTTGAAGATTCTCCAGCAAAACTGAGCCCCAGTTACCCAGAGCAGCAACCTGCTCATTCACATGCCCTGATTACCGTTCTTCTCTTTTCTGTCTCATTCCTCTACTCCCTCACTGTGCTGCCTAGGATTTCCTCTCCAGATTAACTACTTTCACCTAAATCCTTTTCTTTCAGTCTGCTTTTAGAGAATGTAACCAAAGAGTATATATATGGTTTGCCATCTAAAAAAATGAATAAGTAAATAAAGAAATAACACAAAACAAAGCTATCCACTTGCTCTCATTTCTGGATAATCAACCCAAATCCTACATTGCTTTTTCTTAGAACAGTGAGGTGAATGGAGATGTAGAAACAGGCATGGAGATGGAATGACCTCCTAGAAAGTTCAAGAACCAAGAGTTTCTAACTCAAACCTTGATCATCTTCTTTGATGAGTCCATCTCCCTTCTCATTCTGGAAAATTGAAATGTGATGCTTAGCATGGCCTTAGAAACCACAGTGGGTGTGCTGAATTTTTCTTTCCTTTCTGGTCCTTAGACAATTTGGGAGATAATTTGATTACGCCTTAACTTTCTTTTATAGATTAGACTGGTTGGAAGTGGATTTTCTGATGATAAACATAAAAGAAGAAAAAAAAAAAACCCTTTGCCAGGAAAGGCGGAATAACCTGATTGATCATTTTTTTTAAAGATTTTATTTATTTATTTATTTGAGAGAGAGAGAATGAGAGAGAACACATGAGAGGGGATAGGGTCAGAGGGCAAAGCAGACTTCCTGCCGAGCAGGGAGCCCAAGGCGGGACTCGATCCAGGGACTCCAGGATCACGACCTGAGCCGAAGGCAGTCGCTTAACCAACTGAGCCACCCAGGCACCCCTGATTGATCATTTTACTTAGAACTGAAGAGGTTTGCTGAGGATGTGTAGACTTGACTTCAGAGCACAATATAAACAGAATTTCACATGCTGACAGAACATTCTCTGCAGAAATTGTGTACCAAGTGTCTTACTAGATCCACAAATAAAGTGACAAACCATATGAACTCATGGAGGCTTATGATTCCCATACAGCTTTTATAAAAAAAAAAAAAAAAGTGTGTCAACAGGAAAGGATAGAGAATGATACATTGAACGCCACTTACAGCATAACTTTATGAAATCTTAACAATTTGCCACAACCCCCTTTTCCTTTCAAAGAAATAACACAACACAAAAGTGCCTGAAACTCTTTAGAACCCCTCTTTATTTCTATTCCCCTCCATCCACAGATGGATTTTGTTTTTATCTTGGATTTTGTTGTTATCATCCCCAAGGATGTTTTAATATTTTTACCACACGTGCAGTATCATAAACTATAGAGTATTGTTCCACATGTTTTTAAAACTTTCTGTAAGTGGATCATTCTGTTTGCATCATTTTACAACCTGATTTTTTAAAAAATTCAACATCATATTTTAGAGATTAATCCATGTATATATATCTCTCTATATATAAAAGCTCACTCTTTTTAACTGCTTTAAAACATTCCATTGCACAAATAAAGCACAATTTGTTTTTCCATTTTCTAGCTGATAAACATTTAGGTTGTTTCCAATGTTTTCATATAACACATAATGGCTTTACAAATATTCCTGGACAGGGTGCTTTGTGCATGTGGGCAGAAGTCTCCTGTAAGATATATGCCTAAAAGTGGGTTATATATGACGTGTGGCTTCAACTTATTAAAGACTGCCAAATTGCTCTGTAAAGACTAATTTATAATCCCATGAGCAGGTGTGAAATTTTTCTTTCCCCTACGTTCTCAACCCACATTTAATATTGACTGACTGAAATTTTTGGCCAACCTGAGGTCTGTGAAAAGTATTTCATTCTGGTTTTAATTTGCATCTTCCAAATTACTAGTGATGGGAAAGGGTTATTTATGTATCTTGGATGCTAATCTTTTGTGGTTTTATATGGATCACATGTACTTTCCCCCAAGTGAGTGAATTTCTTTGCACCTTGTTTTTGAATGGAAGGTCTGGATTTTAATGTAGTCGATTTTACCAAACTTTTTCTTTACACTTGGCGCTTTTTATGTATCATCTAAGAAATGCTTCCCTTCTCTAAGGTCATTCAGACATCTTCCTACATTTATTCTAAAAGTTTTATATTTTTACCTACACAATTAAGTCTAGAATCCACTTGGAATTAGAATAGAGAGAAGCTCTGATTTAATGTTTTTACCTAAGGATACTCAAATGTTCCAGCACCAGTTATTGAAAAGACAATCGCTTTCCTGCTGCTCTGCATAACCACTATTATCATAAATCAAGTATTCATAAATGCATGAAGATAGTTCTTGATTCTCTAGCCCATTTTGTTGGTCTACCCATCTGTGGACCAGTTCCACAACATTTTCTTTCGTTGCTATAGATTTATAATGTTGACATATACCAGTGCAAATATTTTCCTCCACATTCTACTTTACTCTTAATCATAATTGCCTTGGCTTTATATAGCTGTTTCCTCTTCCACATGAATCTCAGGACCAGCTTGGCCAGTTAGTTCCATGAATAGTCCTGCCTATTAAAATGGTAATTAGATTTTTTGAATTTATGGATTAATTTAGGAATAATTAATATTTTTATGACATCAAGTCTTCCTGTCTATAACATATCTCCATTTATTTTGTTTTTTTTTTAAAGGCATTTCAACAACATTTTATAATTACTTTTATATGGATGCTACATTTCTCAGGTTCCTCCGAAAGGAAGGATAAATAGATTCCACCTGATAGGAAGTAGCAAGGTTATGGAAGAGTATGGGAGACCAGAAACATTGCTGTGACTATTTTGGAAAATTCGCTTTGCCACAATCTGCCCTATGGCTACTGTAATTTATAGCCCTCTCATATTCGAAGCAGCTTACGCTCTCCCCAAGGACTGCAAAGTCTACTCGCATTATGGCTTCCATTTCAGGCTCACAGTCCCAGACTTTGCCATCTAGATCATACTCATATGCAACTGGGGCTCTTTGGGTTTGGTTCTTCAAGTAGAGCTTCTAGGGACAGTTCTCATTGATCTTGAGACTCGTGAACTCACGAAAGAATTGGGCTGTGACATTTATATGGAACACATACTGATGGGACAGGTATACAGTAACTGCTATAGACCCTTCTCTTCCAAAAGGGGGAAAATGGGAAGCACGCAGGAATCCATACCAATTTTGAAATCCAGTAGGGTACATGTTGCCATTTATTTGACTAGATTGCAGTACTGCCATCTGGCAATGGTGCACCCTGGCTCTTGGTTATGCCCTCCAAGTCTTCTTTCCTTTTCGATAAAAAATGGCCTGTGTGACAGCTGAATGGATTTCTCAGTCAGCTTTCTGCATATAAAATGTTGACTAAACCTCCCTTTCCTAAGCTGATATGGTTATTTTAAAAACCTCATGGGTTTCTTATGAATCAATACATTTTGAATACATTTCATTAGACAAAAGATACACCCACCAATCTTGCCAAATAAGCCCTTCTCTACCTTGGGCTTGTTGTAAAACTTTTAATGAACAGTACTCATCAGGCCCTTTGTTCTGTTAGTTAACAGGATCTGGGGAGCATTCCTGTAAGATCACCAGAGGGCCTTCTTTCTGAGCAAAGCAGTTCTTGAGGCACTGGCTTGTGTATTTCTGATGTTCTACCAAAGGCTCTTACGATCTGGTCCCGGGCTTAATATTTGCTCTGAGGCGATCTCAAAATTAGAGATTACTGAGGAGGCTGGGAATTAGGAATCATTTTATTTTTTTAACACATCAAGTCCTGGCTCCTTTATATTTCTTCTAAATGTTACTTGAAATGTGAATAATTCCTTTTTTTTAAGGTCATCTTTTTACTTTCTCATTTTATCATGGACAATGGGAAGAAGCCAGAAGACACTTTTAAGATTCTGCCTGAAATTTCCTTTGCCAAATCGTCCAATTAGTTAGGTACATCATTAGTTTTCCACATTGCTTCAGGAACGGTGTTCCTAAACTTTGTCTCATGACATAACAAGGATTTCCCCCAGCTTCCGAAAACATTTTTCTCACCTTCCTTTACACCCTCATGGATAGCTTCATCAGGGGTTATCAGGCATTCTTTAATGGTCTCTTCAAGAACCTTTAGGCTTTCACTAATACTCTCCTTGAGGATTTTACAGTTTCTGCCTGCAACCTTGTCCCAAAACCATTCCCACATATTTTAGACTTTTTGTTGCCACAGCATCTTGCTTTTGGCACCAAAAATATATTCCACTTAAGGCTGTATAACAAATTACTCCAAAAAAATTGTGGCATAAATAACCATTCATTTTGCTCATGGATCTGTGATGTGGGTAGGTCTTGGCAGGAATAGCTCTTGTCTACTCCACTTGACATTAGCTGGGGGCAGCTTGAAGGCTGTGGGTTGGAACCACCTGATGGCTCATTCACTCCCATATCTGGTGACTGATGCTGGCTGTCTGCTGAGACCTCAGCTTGGGCTGGTGAATGAAGTAACTGTATGTGGTCTGTTTGTGTGTCCTTTGCTTCTTTACAAAATGGTAGCTGAGTTCCAAGGGCAAATATCCCAAGAAAGGGAGAGCATCAGAAGAAAGCTGTATGACTTTCTAAGATCTAGTTCCAAAAATCCCCAGCATTATTTCTCCTGCATTCTATTTGCTGAGGCAGTCACAAGTCCCATCCCCGGAGAGAAAAAATACAGCTTCTCTGTTGAGGAGCAGTGGCAAATTTCCAGAAAATCATATGGGAAATACTGGTGTGGGCTTTTTTGAAAAACACATTTTGCTTTAGTTACTATTTTATATAGAATTGTCAGACAGGCTTCTCTCAAGGTGACATTTGAACACATGTCCATGAAAGGGAGGGAGTCATGTTTATGCTTGGGAAAGAGCAGAGGAAACAAGTGCAAAGACCCTGGGGCAGATTATGATTGATGTATTTGAACCAGTTTGGCTGAGATCGGGTAAGCCAAAAAAAGAATAAGGTTATGTTCAGAGAAGTTACCAGGGACTTAATATTTAGGGTCTTGTAGGCCATTGCAAAGACTCTAGCTTTTACTCCACACCGTGAGGAAGGGGTGGGTTAACAGAGGGTAGACATTACTGGCCGTAGGCTTTAAAAGGATCACTTATTGAGATACAATGCTCGTGAGTTTATGGTGTATTTGTCATCACTGTGAAGATGAGATAAATAGGAATGACGTTTATTGCTACACACCCAGAGAACTCGATTACATTTGAGCCAAGAAGGTAAGTGATAAATTTTAGTCTCTTGTAAATGTCTTTCTAAAATCTATATTTGGTTTAAAGTTGAATTTGTACTTTTTAGGCGTTACTAATAAAATTTAGCACCCTCTACAAGCAAGCATTTTCTGATTTTGAAAACTTTTATAGGTGTGGAGTGGCAAGTGTGCTGGATAGCTCTTCTTTGTCCTCTAGATTCACTACCCTCTCTACTCTGTTGTCCACTTCAGGAGCTGGCCTCAATATTTCTTGGACCTCTGGCTTCAAGGTGGGTTGAGTCAATGGGAAGTTCTAGCAGGCAAAAGGGAGGAAAGAGAGCGACGTCAGGATATTAATTCTTATAGTCCATTTTGAGAGCTCCTCAACTATACCTTGGCAGAAGGTCACAGCTTCTCTCAAAGCAGCTGCTCTATGAGACTCTTTTTGTAGTCCTGGTTACTTCTCTCTCTCCCCTTGAGGCTAAGGTGGCAGACTTCACTCCAGCTAGTCCCCCATTCATGCACTCCCCCCTTTGGTTCTCTAAACCATATTATTGTAAGTAGACCCTCTGCAAATAAAACCTTCTCAAATAATCTTTTTTGCATGTGCCATCTGTTCTTTTGGGGATCCTGAGATGGAATAGCAATTCTGAAGCTCTAAAAATTCAAACTAGGGCATTTACGTATTTAATTTTGATTTACCGCTCTCCTCTCTTTTTGTTCTTTCTTTTTTTTTTTTCCCCTTCCCAGACCTATAACTACGGGAATGGGGGAATATGTATACAGACATACTCAGAATTTGAGGAGGCATTTTACTGAGGAGGACAACTCTTCAAACCTGGATGTGATATATGCAAATATATATCCACTTATAGGTATCTGGGCATCAAAATCCATGTGAAAATGGCACATGTATTTTCCTCATGTTAATGGAGGGTGGTGACCTCTTACCTGCTACCACCTCTTTTCCTCAATGCCCCCAACTAAGCCTTTTAAACTGTATTGTCACATATGGACATTTTACAAGGATATTCAGTAGAGGGCTAAAAGAATTGAGCCATGCTTACATCTGAGGAAAAAGCTCTAAAAACATGTATAAAATCTCCAAGGTGGGGACTTTGGAGGCCAGAGCTTAAACATCCTGACTCTTGTAATCAAACTTAACATTAGTACATTATCTCACTTAGTCCTTAGGCCTTTATATTTCTCTCTTGGTTTGATCTTCCTCTCCTCTTTCTTTTTCTTTTTCCAGAGAAGAGATTACACAGAGGATCAAAAAGTCAAGATTTCAAACACATGGTGCATTTCTACTTTTTTTTTTTTTTTTTTTTGGAAATTATTGTACATTATCTCTTGACTGAATGAACTTGCTTGGACAAAACCCAGTACTGGTCTGAGTAACTCCTTAGTCAATAATTGTTGAAGGACTGGCTATATTTTCCTAAAAGAGGCCAATTCTACATCTGGCTTAAAATGGCATTTGGCTTTCGTGTTCCGAAATAGCTTCTTATTCCCCAGTGAAAGACCTATGAAAACTGAGCAAAACAAAAAAACTTAAACAATAATAGAAAGCCTAATGGAAATAATTGTCCCAGTGGAGTTGGACCAAGAAAAATCCAGGCAAGATTTCCTTCATGGCAAACTCAAGCTGCTTGTGTACCAGAGCGGGCCAGGACAAAGGAGGGATGGAGAGTTGCTGAGAGCTTATCTTTGCCCTGCTATAACAGTTAAGAGCAATGTTCCAGTTACTCTGTCTATCTCACAAATTACCTTTAAAGTTAGTGGTTTCAAACAATGGAAATCATTTTTTAACTTTCACAATTTTTGTAGGTCAGGAATTCAGACAGAGCACCATGAACACAACTTGGCTCTGCTCCGTGAGTTCTTAGAATCTCAGTGGGAAGACTGGAAGCCTGGGGCTGGAATCTTCCAAGGGTCCATTCACTCGCTTGTCTGGTGGGTGATGCTGGCTCTTGGACTGGGGGCTTCACTGGGATTATCAGGCAGAGCATCACACTAGGCCTTTCCATGTGGCATGGGCTTCCTTACAACATGGTGGCTGGATTCTAAGGGGAAATGTTCCACGAGAGAAAGAGCTATGCAAAAGTTGTATTGCCTTTTATAACCTGGCTTTGAAAATCACTAAGTGCCACTTCCAGCACATTGTATTGGTCAAGACAGTTACAAGGATTCCCTCAGGTTCAAAGAGAGCAACACAGATCCTTACAGATCCAACGCAAAGGAGAATTACCATATGTTTTAAGATGCCATGTAGGATGAGATATCTATTGGTGCTGTCATCTTTGGAAAATGCAACCTGCCAAGATGAGAGCTGTCAGGCGAGATGGCCTGGGTCAGAATTCATGCTGTGCTACTTCCTAACTGTATGACCTAGGGCTTGTAAATCAGTCGACTTCTCTGTACCGTAGTTCCCTCACAGCCTTGATGTGAGGATTCAATGAGTTATATGATAAGTAATGGGAACAGTACTTGGCACACATTAAGTGCTAAAAAAATGTTAGGTCTTACCATATAATGTAACAGGAAGGGTGCTCTGTCCTTGCCATTTATTTCCATCTTCCTATTCTCTAGGTGGAAGGGCGGGTCTTTTAGCACAAAACAAAGTTAAATTACACCATGAGAGATGGCTAACAGTGGCCAGAGAGGAGGGAGTTGTTAGTCTGCTACATTTTCTTTTCTTAAAGAATCTGAAACCCTTAGCCTAGTCCTTGGAGGCCTACAGGAAACTGCTCACTGCAGGAAAAATACAATCTGCTACAGATAAAGCCTCCCAAGTTAGATGGCCATGCTCTGCCAGTTACCACATGTATGATGGTAGAAGCTTGCAGGATAGAAGATGCAACTGAGATGCCATGAGTGGGAAGATAGATGAAAGGAGGAAGAAAAGAAAAAAGGAGGAATTCTTCCATTTCTGAACCTGATTTTATATATCTCAAAAGGAAACACAGTAGGACTCTGTGTTCATAATACCCTACTAATGAGACTGGGGTTTTATGGACCCAAAGGCTGTACTTGCATGCTTTCTAGACATCATGGACATAGGGAAGTTGCCTATTTGTCTACCTGTCTATCCACAAGAAAAAAACACCAAAATATTAACACTGGTTTTCCTGGGTAGTGCATTAAAAGTGATTCTTTTTTATTAAAAAAGAAATCTTTTCCAAATCTTCTACTATTTCATAATTCAAATAAATATTACGGGGGAAATGGCCTCCTGATATACAGCAGCTGGACTTGCACATCACTAATGCCTCTGAGTATCAATTACTAACACACTGACAGCAGCATTTCAATGGGAAGAAATGGGCCAAATCACCCTCTGGAGCTTCCTTTTCTTAAGAGAGAGAAGAATTTGATGAGTTTCTCCTGAACCTAAATCTGCAGAATCACCAAGATGCAGTGACTTACAGAACAGTAAAGAGGTCACTTTCATGGCCTGGGTAGAGTGACCCTAATGCCTGACCCTCTCAAAGACCTAAAGCCCCTCCAGTTTTACCTGTTGACATTTGCTGAAGAACACAATGAATTTCCCAGTGACCCAGCTCCCTGTGACTTGAGCATGGCTTCTGTGATTTCAATAGAAACCACTGTAGCCCATAAAAAATACAGAGGTGGGGGTGGGGCATATGAAAGATTACAGAACACAGCCAAGCTGCACCCCACCCCTCCCCTCTATGGCTAACAGCACACCCAGAGGTCCTTAGGGAGGGGTGAGTACAATAAGAAAACACCTGTGAATTTCTTGCAGAACTCCTCCGATGGCCACATTCCACCCTTTCCTCTTTTATAAAAGGTTCCATTTGCTCCATCTCTGACCCCAGGGCATGGACAAATGGATGGAGGCCTGGTGTGGCTTCTCTGCTTTTGGCTGTGTTCCCCGCACCAATTAATCAGTGGACTTCAGCCTGACAGGCTCAGCTCTCTGCTGCTGCTCATCCTCTGGCTGTTCTGGTAATTACTCCAAAGCCTTCCCCAGATGCAAAAATTTCTCAATGTTTTTTCTTCCCCACTGCTCCAACTTAAGTGCTGGCTACTGCTCAGAGAGCAGCCATGGCCTCCTCCTCTCTTACTGACTGTGGTCAGTAAGGCACCCTGAGCATCCAGTTTGAGTCCAGGCTGTGTTACCTGTTAGCTTTGCCACCTCGGATTTGTCACTTGACTTCCCTAAGCTTCCTTATCCTTGGAAAGAGGATAATAGTAACTACCTTGATATCCTCAAGGAGTCATTGTGGTAATCTGATCGGGGTGATTCTTAAACCTTTTTCTTTTTTTGCCTAAGATCTTTTTGGCAGTCCGGGAAGCCACAGATCCCTTTTCAGAATTGTGTTTTTAAATGCATAACATACATAGGGTTGCAAACAAAACCAAGCATACTAAAATACAATTACTGTTATTAAAATCAATTGATATAAAAATAAATGTCTCTAGTAATGCCTTAAATAACAAGATATAGCAGTTGGTCTGAAGACTGTATGATTTCTAACCAGTTGGGAGACTAAATGATATGTTCAGGTATCTACCACAGCAGTGATATGACATATCATATCATATCATGATGTGTCATTTCATGATTCATTTCATTTCATGATTAAGTCACAGATACCTTTGGGACTGGGTTTGTTGCCTGCATTCATAATTGATGGAAATGCTAAATTCTAGTTAGAGTTTAATGAAAAAAAGAATTTTCCCATTCAAGTTCACAGAGCTCTGAAATCTGTTCACATATTCTTGAGGGGACATGGATTCAAGTCAAGACATTCTGATAAAAATAATGAGATATTGTATGTCAACTGTGGGATTTGATGTATGTGAAAGAGAGAAAGACACCCCCTGTGCCCCGCCTCCCTGTGCCACAATACCATGGCATCATGTATCAGAGTTAGTCCTTAGCCTCAGGTTAAGCAAGTGTGTCTCTAGCTGTGGTCGCTAACCCATCTACATTAGAATGACCTAGGTCAGAGAGAGGGTAGGCAGTGTACATTTTACAGAAAGAGCTTCTGAGGTCCTGCCCCCCAGTTCTAGTGAATCAGAAGTAGGCCCGGGTGACATCCCTTCTTTCTTTTCTTTTCTTTTCTTTTTCTTTCTTTCTTCTTTCCTTTCTTTTCTTTTCCTTCCTTCCTTCCTTTCTTTCTTCTTTCTTTCTTTCTTTTCCTTCCTATCCTTCCTTCCTTCCTTCCCCCCTTCCCTTCCCTTCCTTTCCCTTCCTTCCCTTCTTCTTCTTTTTCCTCTTCCTCTTCCTCTTCTTCTTCTGGATGACTGTAATGCACTCCCAAGTTTGAGAACCTCTTGATAAAGGGAAATTGCATCTATTATTATCATTCTTGCTTGGAGAACCAGAGTTGTTGTCTGGACAGAGGATGGGCAGATGATCTTCTAGAAATTTTTCAGCTTGATTACTACTTGAGCCAACATCAAATAAACCAGAATCCATGCTCCAATCGTATCCCAAAATCTTTTCCTCAAAGAGCTCAATTATGATGATTGGGAAATGAACATCTCCGCTCAAGGTGGAATGCCAGTTCCACTGTCAGGTTGGCACTGTAGGGACCCTTATAAGAGTCAAAGGGTGAAACAAAAAACCCTCACACATAGGTAAGCAAATCACATATAGGTAAGCAAACCACCAACAGCCTGTGTCCAGCATTTTATTACGGAGATATATTTTGGAGTATTCAGAGATGCATCAAGCCTGAGATATGCCAGATGTTGAGTGTTGCTTGGGGGAAAGTGAAGAGGACCAAGGGTGGAGGGAGGTAGACTTTACCTGAGAAGCCTTATTTCATTTTGGTCACCTTTCCTAGACACGAAGAGCCCAATCCAAGGACTCTTACACATTAGGTACTCAGGGTTTCCTGATGCTTTCCTGGTGTCTGAGGCAGGGCGGATGGAGCAGAAAAGAACACTGAAGGTAGTGTGATCCCTAGAGAGGAGCTGCCTGGCTTGTTCTGTGAAAGTATTTATTTCTCTAGTCAAGAGCTTGATGGGGGATGAAGAAGAGATTTTGTCTTCCCAAAAAGAGGTAGAGACAGAGAGAACTGTCAATAACAATCTTTATCAGGAGGAACTGATGATTCGAGAAGACACTTTCGTTAGATAGGAGATGTGGGGGAAAACAAATATCCTGGTTGGTGCTTAGGGACACACATAAATGCTAGAAGGTATTTTTCTCAAATGTCCTTTTCTTGAAGATTACAGCGAGCTTCTGGGAATGTTTGGTGCCCTCTCCATATGGCACAACCCAGAGTACTTTGAGGGGATGGTTATGGAAGAATTTCAGAGCTTGCAGGCACACACAGTTGCAGGCTTGTCCTCCAACTTCCAGGGATTTTGAGCACTGGGAAACATAGCAACATATAGCAGGAGCCTGGAGCCTTGTGAGCACAACACTCTCATTAGCTGCACCAAAAACTGGATCCACTCCCCTCTCCCTATCCCACCAGCATTCTTCCTTCTACTTTGAGACTGTCCTGTTCTGCAAAGAGTCTAGGTGATTTTTAGGGGGAGGGAGGCTCAATTTCTCTCATTTCCCTTCTACCCACACAAGCCAAGCTCCTTTCCCTCATTCCTTCTGAAGAACATGTGCTAAACACTTCCCAAGTGGCCTCTTGCCTGCTTCTTGCATGTTTTGGGGAGAAACAGAGCCTAAATCAGGGGGCAACAAGCTGTGACCTATGGACCAAATCCCATTGTTGCCTATTTTTGTAAGCAAAGTTTTATTGGAGCACAGCCACACCCATTGACTTACATACAGTCTATGGCTGCTTTCTAGCTGCAAATTGCTTCCCTCTGCCTCACTACCAGATTTTATGAAGAAACCCAAATATTATCGGTTGCACGGCTATTTGCTATTTTGTAAATTTGTTAGGGGATGAGGTTGAAACATCGAAAATTTAAGTCCAAATCGACATAATAAAGGACACTTTTCAAAAAGGTTTCCGCGTGAGCCTCTCATCTAAAATCTCAGAAGACTTCACGAGTAGTTACTATTTACTCTTCAATGGCTCCCTCGGGGACCATAATGGAGTGTGGCTGCTTCAAGAGTCCCTTTAAGTTGTGTAATATTTTTCCTGGTTCTTTCTGGCTAACACAAGCGCTTCACCAGTATTTGGGGGGGGAAATGTTGTGTATCAGTTTCTCTCTTTTAGATTGGCATTGACCTAAATGAGTATTTCAGGCACAGCCTGGGTTCCAAAGACTGTGGTTTATGCTAAAAGAAAGAAGAAACAACCCTCAAGGACAAAGTCAAAGCAAAATAGAATTTAATTCATAATCTCCTTGTAAGAATTGAGGAGCTCAGGAACACAAGACACTAAGCCCAGTGTCAGCTACAGGGATGGTGGTTCCATGCTCAGCTTTGCTTTAACAAGCAAGTTGGACATCTTTGCATCCTATCAACCAACCATCACATGTGAGAATGACCATGAGTAAGCCTCTGGATGAGGAGCTGCATCCTGGCCTCCAAAGAGTGTAGGATGAAGACGGAAACTTCGCATTTATATTTCTTTTAAATCTCATCCTGTTACGCTATTCTTGGCATTTGCTTTATAATGTACATTTTATGTCATTCAGCAATGCATGAAAGGATGATGAATGAGCACGTGCTCAACAATTTTTTTAACAAAGGGGCGTGTGGACAAAATTCACCATTTTGCATTTCTTATCTCAGCATTTGATCAGCACTAGACTCTCAGGGGTCACAAACTGTAATGCCCCAGGGGGCTAGTGACTAACTGGAGACACGTGCCCCATCTAGAAGGAGCAGCGGCTGTTCCGATCACCCGTTTTCTGGCCCACTGTCACCATGTGCAAACAAGGACTCCGCTTGACCCGATCTTTAGATTTTTTTCAAGAGAAACTGAAAAGCTCAAAAGCTCATTTTCATGTAAAAATTCATGATGTGTGTGTGAAATCTCACTAGATTTAAATTTCGGAGACTTAAGGCAGCGCCATGCTGCTCAAAGAACTCTACATGTGTTGGCCAGATTTGGCCCTTGGTCCTTCAGGTTGCAACCTCTCCCTGGGTGTTATACCCCCAAATGTCCATGGTTAAATAAACTTGCAAAACACAACAGAATGGGGTCCTTCTTAGATATTCTTAATGAAGGTCGGTATATTAAATGTTCTCAGAAGTCATGCAAGCATGAAACCTGTTTAGGTTTTTTAAAACCATGGTACCCCCAAATCATTAGCCTGTAAACCACTGTTCCCCCAAATCACCGGCCTGTGGACCCTCCTCGTTCCCACATTACAACAACCTGCAGGGATGGAATTGCTAAGAATATACCCTGGGCTATAACTGAGCTAGGCAGGTCTTGCTACTATTACCCTCATTTTATACATGAAAACAATGGAGTCTGTGAAAGGCTATGAAAATTGTTCAGGGTCATATTGCTAGTGAGGGACAGACTGCGGGTCAGACTTTAAAGCTAAAACTGTTTCTACTACATTTCACAGTGCAAGCTCCTCCCTACCCTGAAAAAGCCTGTGGATTTTGTTTTCTCTATAACTGGCACAGTAACAATTTCAGGATTCAGGATCTGTTCTTTGGTAGAATTGTTTAAGAAGAAAACCCACATCCTCTAAAAATATATCAATGACCCTGGTTCTATAAGTGGCATGGGGGCAGGGGTCTCAGTTTCTAGCATCACCTCCCCTGGGGAGGCTTTGTGGCTCCTCTCTTCTCCCACCCTGCTTTGCCCTGCCCTGGGCATTCTAAAACAGCTCCTCCTGCCCTCCCCACTCCCACCCTCTCTGGACCTCATCACCTTTCTCTCCACCCAACGAAGGCCCTGATTCAGCAGGCCTTGCCCAGCTCCCTCTGCAGACACCCAAGTGGGAGCCAGAGGGAGGGGTAGGTCAGGGCCTGGGATGAACAGGGAGGTCTGGGAGGTCCTGCTCTGTAGGGCGGGGGTTTGGAAGCAGGCTGGGCTGGCTGGGGTGCGGTCAGGGCTGAGAAGGGGTGAGGGAGGCCCGAATTATGGCCTGGCCCCTGTGAACACCATTTGGACACCAGATGCAGAATGAGGGCTGCCATTTGGACAGCCTTGAGCCAAAAACCCCATTCCCAGGAGTGAGGTATCCACCCCTGCTATGTCTTAAACATCCCCAGAGAGGCTTCTTCATCTCAAAAGGGGAATTCACCCCTCCCTTGGCAATCACTCCCAGGCTTAACTAACCAGCCTTAATGGGAGAGAGTTCATCCTCTGCTTCCAGAGAAACTCTTCCTGCTATGTTTCTTCTCAGAGTCTCTCCAGAGGCCCTGAGGGACGGGAGTCCCCGCCCTCCACATGTTAACCTTTGATAAACTTCAGGGCAACAGAGAGAGTAGCTAAGAGCATGAGACAGAACTGGGTTTGAGTCTCAGAGCATTAACTAGCTGTGTGACCTTAGGCAAGTTACTTAACATTTCTGTATAGTTTCTTCTATATAATGGGGTAAAAACACGATACCATCAAGAGAAAAGAAAGCATACAACCATACAAAATCTTACACATCAATATCCAGAGTGACATTTATAATAACCCCAAAGTAGAAACAACTCAAAGGCCTATTTTGGATAAACGAATGGACTATTAGACAGTCAGAGAAAGGAATGAAGTATTGGTAGCTCTAAGATGGGTTAACCTTGAACGCATTATGCTCAGTGTAAGAAGCCAGTTATAAAAGACCACATACAGCATGATTCCATTTATATGAAATGTTCAGAATAGGCAAATCCACAGAGACTGAAAGTAGTTAGTAGTTGCTTAGGCTTGGGGGGAGAGGGGAATGAAGAATGACTGCTGATGGGTATGGACTTTCCTTTTGGGGTGATGAAATGTTCTAATGTCGACTGTGGTTATGGTTGCAAACTGAATATAATAAAAACCACTGAGTTATATACTTTAGGTGGGTGAATTGTATGGTATGGGAATTAGATCTCAATAAAACAGTAATTTTAAAAAAGGAGGAAAAAACCCCACAGAATCTACATCATAGGGTTACTGTTCAAATTACTGTTCAAATTAGCCTGTGAAATGTTTATCACAGTGCCTGGTAAGCCATCAGTAAATATTATCTTTGATAATAATAATAATTAATACATGGTTACATTTATATCATAGAGTATCACATAAGCATTATGATACAGAATATTATATGTAACTAAACATTAAATATAAATTACATTAAAATAATTATAAAATTATTATTTTCACTCTGTCTCCTCTTCCTCTTAAAAACTTTATGATTTTGGAGTGGTCCTCCAGTTTTTTAAACATTATTAAAATTATTTTTGCACATTATGAATATTATGTTTCATAACATCTATAACATATTATCATAACTATATCTAAAAGATGATTACTATATATTTTCATATATAAGAATACATTATTTCATGCTATATGAAGGTCTATAATACATGATATTGTATTTGATGATTATTAAGAAATATTATATTAGTAGTAGCATTCACCCTGTGACTTCTCTTCTTCTCTAACATTTCTGAATTTGGACCGGTTTCCCCAGTTCTTTGAAACGTTTCCTGGCCTCTTATACATTTGGAGAGAAAACAGCTCTGAGTTTGGAGAAATTAAATTACAACCCTGACTCTCATTCAACTGCCTCCTGTAGCTGTAACCCTAAAACAGGAAAAAAGCACCACGCTCCTGCAGCTGGAAGAGCGGCCAGGGACCGGCCAGGGCGACCTGCGGGGGGGGCTCGGGGACTCACGCGTCCCGTCCCAATCCCCGTGCGCCCCCGCCACCCCCCCACCGGCTCCCTGCGGCTCGGGTCCCGGGGTGGCCGGCGGCGCTCTCCGAGCCCACCGGGGGGGGGGGAACGGGGGGGGGGGGGGGCGGGGGGGAAGGGTGCTGCCAAGCAGGTGTCCCATTTGCATTCCAATGGCAAACGGGCGCGCCCACTGGATCGGACAACAAAGACACCATTGAAGCCAGGGCTCCGCCTTCCGCAGCCGAGCAGGGACCCGACGGCGGTCTCCCCGGGAGGTGTTCGCTGCCCGCCGTCCCCACCCAGAGCTCGGCCCGATTCGGTCATGGGTGACCGCGGGACTTCTGAGAAACGCCAGCTGGGCCCAGTTGCTGCAACTTTAGGACCGTTTCCCACAGAGAGGGCCGAGGCCCTTTGAAAGGCTGGGGCAACAGCACCTCCTTCCCGCTCACCCACAGTCCCAGCCACTCTGCAGAGTTTTCGGAAACACAACTACAAGCACACGCTGCAGGAGAAATGATGGCCAGACCTCAAATGCCCCAGCCATCTCTCCGTTTCCCTGAAGCCCTGCAGACCAGAGACCTGAACATGGCTGATTTTTCACACTTGCTGGGCAAACTTCTCTGTTAACGTGGTCATTTCAACTGTATCAAGAAACCAAAGGGGGGGGGGGGGGGGGGGGGGGGGGGATGAGGAACAACCTTATTTTGCAGATATCTTTAAGGTGCTTGGAGGTTGTGAATGACATGGTAGCAACTTTCTTAGAATTCTTTCTTATTTCTTATCAACTTTTGTATAATTGTATATATATATATATTACACACATATTTAAAAGTGCTTCAGAGAGAAAAAGGAATATATTTATGAAAGTTTCCTCCCCCCGTGGAAAAACTGCTAGAAGCAAAGTCATTTAGAGGAAAAAGCCTAGCAAATTGGTATCACAGAGTATGGGAGCCGGACTCCCTGGCTATTATAAGGGCCTGAGGTAGTCATGCTGCTTCTGTGCGGCTGAGGAAAAGACCCTCACCAGCCTGTCCCCTGGGGCACAGGGCTGCCTAGTGGATGGTGGGGCTGCACTTATTTTTCACTCTGGCCCCCCCTTGGCTGGGACATCCTTGAGGAAGGTGCAGTCTGCCCAGCCATTCATGGGCGCTCTGGATATGTTCACCCCTGCCCCGCTCCCCGCTTAATTCTAAAAATGGAAGCTCAGAGATATAAACTGACTTCTGTCTGAAGTCACACAGCCAGTCACAAAGCTCTTCATGGTGAATGGAGCCCTAACAGCCCTTGCAAGTACCCCCTTGAACCCACCCAAGGGGCAGTGGTTGCCAAGTGCCTTCCAGACAGCAGCATCTGTAGAGTCCCGGACTTTTCTGTGAGCCCTTGAGTTCTCGAAGGAAGAGAAGAAAAAGGGCCCTGAAAAGAGTCATTTCAATGTTCTTTCATGCAAGTCCTGTACTTTTGAAAAGAGGAGAAATAAAAGGATTGGACAAAAATGGAGGGGGATTTAACAGAGAAAATTTGGAAAGGATGAAGGACAGCAAATATTGTGATCTGGACCTAGAGTGGGTATGGATGCAGTCCCTATATTCAGCATTCCTGGGGCATCACATCTGCTCATATAACTGAGCCAATTCAATTTTCATTTTGAGCCCCCATCCTGCCATACTGGTGGGAATCTTAATCTCAGTCATTTTTGGGATTCCTCACTCTTGAGTCCTAGGGCCTAACTCTGAGCTGAGGGGTGGTGTGGTGGGGGTACATTCTAGCTGTCAGACCACAGAAGTGGTCTTAGGAATACCACTGTCACCATTCAGAGGCTGGTTCTGAAGCTTGTGACTGCTTCAGCAGGAAGCTTGGGACATAGGGCTCATCCTCACTGATGCGTCAATGTTCCCCTGAGCCATTTTTGTCTGGGATTCCAGCCCCACAGCACTTTTGCCTTCAGGTTTCTCCAAGCTCACTCTCAACGCTACCCTCTTTGCCTCTGCCCTCGAAAAGATAGGTTCTCTCTGCTTTCTGCCTTGCCACAAAATTGTGTTGGGGGCTCAGAAGCCCAGAATCTGCTATCTGCTTAAATGAGGGGAAGAGTGAAAGAAAAATGTACATATACAGAAAAAAATGAATTAATATGTCAAACTGCTCTCCAGTCCCACAAACATAGGATTTTGCTCCTGGATGGGACTCTGAAATTATTCAACCTAAGCCCCTTATTTTGCAAACCAGGTCTTGATGTTTAGAGAGACAAAGTGATTGAGCTGGTTAGTGTAAAAGGCAGGATGTAAAAGGGGAAAATTTCATGTGAATCAGGTCACATTTTAAATGTGTTTCACAGCTCATACTTCAACAAATTCCAGGAAAAAGTGTGCATTGAAGTTAAAAATAAAAACCCTTTTGTTACGTGAATAAACATCCCCAATTTCTACCTGTTTTATGTACTTACATTTAGGCATACAGGGTTTTCTTAGAGTAGGTTCACTTGTTTCCTAAAGAATTATTTTTATTGGATGTTACGTGCTCTTTTTTAAAAAAATTTTTTGTTTTTTAAGATTTATTTATTTATTTTAGAGAGACAGCTTGTGTGCATGTGAGCTGGGGGAGGGGCAGGGGGAGAGGAAGAGAATCCCCAAGCCAATTCCCCACTGAGCGTGGACAGGGCTCCATCCCACAACCCTGAAATCATGACCTGAGCCGAAATCAAGAGTTGGACTTTTAACCAACTGAGCCACCCAGGAGCTCTGATGTATCAGGTTCTTTGAGATTATCTTTCTCAATGATGTTGCCATAAAGATGAATTTATGTCCTGGTAATGGTGCAAACAGATACTGAGACGTGCCTCCTTGCAGAATTGTTTTCTTTGGTGCTTTCACCACTCAGAGGCCAGCATCTATCAGTAATAAGATGAAAAACCCTATAAACCCCACTCCCTGTCCTAGGCTGGCATTTAATATCTGCATATTCTTCCATTAGTCACTTCAACTCACAAGTGTGGTGACGTGAATGGAAAACGTGGAAGTAGCAGTCAGCTTACAAGTTCTTGGGTGTGCGCTTCCTCTGAAGCCAAGATGGAATGGAAGGTGGGGGCCACAACAGGCCTGCAAGATCTGGGCCATGTCATTAATACCTCCAAGTAGACAGCTGTCCCTTTGTCTTGAGAGGGGAGAGGGATTCCAGGAGAGGGCTCCTGAAGCCAAGGGAAAAGGGAGTGTGGTAAGAGATGGTCCTAAGAACAAAATCATTGCTTTTTTTCTCAAGCTCCCAGCTGGGCGTGAGAACCAGGGCACATTCCAGGCAAGAACCTACTACAGAGCTATGGATACTTCTAGTGGACCTGATGTGACTGGCTTTCTCTTAGCTCAGAATTAGATATAGGAATAATAGATGCCAACTTTTATTCTGCATTTTATTTGGTCAGATACTAGTTAAAAGCATTATCTTTTTAGCCCCAACAATCATCCAATGAAATAGGCACTGTTACTATTCCTAATTTATAAACAAGGAAGCTAAGCACAGAGAAGTTAAGTTACTTGCTTCAGGCCACAGAGCAGAGCCATTATTTGAACCCGAGACTCTCCGCCTACGCGGGTAGCAGCCTTTACTGCCACACTAGATCACCTCCTGCTGTGGAGTCCCTCCCCATGAGATGGTTCATCTGCACATTATGCCCTCCAGGGTGGAGGATCTCTGGCCCACAAATTCGGCTGATGATAGAGTCAATGTGAATTTAATACTATGTGGCCTTGGAGTTCAGACTTAACTACCTGTGCCAATTCGCTTGGAGCATTGCAAAAGAGTATTTCTCAACTCCACTTAATAACAGTTTATGCCTTAAAAACACCTCCCAGGTATTCTTTTAATGACTTCCAACATTAACATATGAGATGATGTCCAGAAGGATGGAGGGAAACTGAAAATTCATGTGGAGAATGGAGAAAAGCACACTGATAACGTCTCCCTGGCATGGGTAAGGATGTAGTGTCCACCCGTATATAAATAAACATGAGACCCATGTGGGTCCCCCATTTACAGACCCACTCGCTCATACGTTCAGTGATTCAATAACTCTTTACCGAGTGCCCATGATGTGCCCAATACGCAAGAGACAGCAGAGCATGACAATTAAGAGATGGACTCAAGTCAGGCTGCTTGGGTTAGAAACCCAGATCTGCAATGTATCATGTGCATGACCCTGGGCACATTACTTCACCATTTAGTGCCTTAATTTTCTCATCTGTAAAATGGGGTAAGTCTCCCTATAACTCTCAAGTGCTTAATTCATAGTGAGGATTAAATGGGTTAATACTAAATGAGTTCATACATGTGAAGTGCTTAAAGTGAACATGGCCCATTGTAAGCACTATTTAAGTCTTTCTTATCATTAGATCGTAGAGAATTTGCCCCATTGCTGAGGCCAAAATCCTAGGAGGATCCTTCATTTTCCTCTTTCTCTTGTCCATCCCCCCGCCCCCGAAAATAATCTATAAATAATAAGTCCTTAGATCTTTATCTCCAGAATTTATCTCCCCAAACTATCTACTTTTCTCAGCCTCCACTGCTACCTAGTCTATGCCACCATCCTCTCTTTCCTGGACCACTGCAATGACCATGTTCTTACCTCTTTATCATCCGCTCTCCAAAGTAATCAGAATGATCTTGGTAAAACATAGATCATTCCACTGTGCCTCTGAAAACCCTACCATTGGTTTCTCACTGCAGACAGAAGAAAATGCAAACTTCTTACTCTGTCCTAGGTGAAGAGCTGCCAGAGAAAAAACAGGTCAAATGTGAATTTCAGGAAAACAATAGTTTTTTAGCATAAGTATGTCCCAAATATTGTCACTGAACATGGCCTGCTTTTTCATTTTCTTAGCTGCTAGCCACCAAATCTTAGGGAACTTCTTCCATGTTTACTCTTAATGGCAAAACTGTTTTTATTATATCCATACCACGTATCACTTTCCAAAATACTCTTATTGATTATGGACGTCCACTCACTAGAATTCAAGTGCCACAGGGATACAGACCTTGTCTTTCTGAGTCACTGCTGTATTTTCAGGACTTAGATCTGTGCCTGGCATATAATAGGTACACGACAAATACTTGTTGAATAAAGAGGACTAACACCCACCAATACTTTCCTAGTGCTTATGAGGCGCTCGGGCGCTCTGCTAATTACTTTTCATGATTTACCTCACTGAAACCTCAAAATAATGCTATGAGGTAGGTTCTATTATTACATCCACTCAATAAGGATGTGCTAAAAATAATAACAAAGGCTATGCTGGTTATAAAGCTATTTTAGCTCCACATCTATACTCTGCTAGTGATGCTGGGGCCGCACTCCACAAGCCCTGCTTCTGTTTTGCCCGCAGCTTCCTGTTAGGTTCGCGCATAGGGGAGGCTAGAGAAAGGAAGCAAGGAGGAGAGAGGAGACCTGCTCCTGCTGGTTTTGTCTCTGTTGCTGTAACTGGGCAGCGCCCTTTGGTTCCAGCTGTAGGTCTTTCCATTTCCAGAACCAGGCTCATCAAACTCTTTCAGACACATCAGTACCAGCAAGCACCTGCACCTCAAAGGACTTAGCTCCAGTGGGGGGGGGGGCCTCCTCTCTCAAGCCTCTTATTTTCCCTCCTTCCCATTCCCTCTTACTCCACCCCCCCATTTCTCTTAAGGGTTTCTATTAAGTTTTAATAACCCAATCTCTTTGTTCCCCTAACCTGTGGGATGGCAGCAAGCTTTCTGCCCTTGGTACCTCTGTGATACCCTAGTGTCCCTTTTGTGCCTTTTTGATTTCCTTATGCATGGTTAATAATCCTTTCTGATGAAATGCTTGAGATCTTGACTGATGCCAGAAACTGAGCGCACAGAATTAACAACCGTATTGACTGACAGCCAAGCAGCAGTACGACGCTTACACAATTAGCGTCAATAAAAGGAAGAAAGTTAGAAATGCCCCTGGAGAGGAACAGACAAGACGAAGACTGATTTGGCAGTATCTATTTAAATCTATTATAATGATTCCCAGCAGGCAGGAACATATTGTAGGATCTTGGCAACTCCCACTTGGAGCTGGGCAGGGTCAATTCTTAGAAAAGTGATGTTGGATAGACAATCCAATAAATGTTCTTCCCACCATTGTTTCAGATCCAACCCAAGAACAGCTTCCTCCACAGAACCTGCTGTGGCAGATACCCTCCGGTGCTCCTCAGGGCCCCAGAGCTCCTTACTCCTAGCCAGGATTCCATGATAGAGTGGAAAAGGCAGGATGGAACTCTCACGGCATTCCTCGGGGTGGAGGAGCTTATGACCCGTTCTGGCCAAAGAACTCTAAGAAGAAATGGCTGGAGGAGGTATCTGGGGAAAAGTTTGTTCAGAGAGATGCCAAGAGACTGTGCCTCATTAAAAGCCCCCCCCCCCCCCCCCCACCGCCCCGTTCTCTTTGCTGTCCTGGCTTCCTCCTGCTTCCTGCTTTCAAATGTGGCTGCCATACTGGACACTGATGTGACCAGCCCAAAGATGAAGTGTTATTGAGGAAGACAGGAAAAACCTATGTCCTTAATGACACTGTTGAGATGCTGGATCAGCGTAGGAAGAGCCAGCTTCAGACTTCTTGTTCAGAAAGTAAGACTTACGGGCCCCTGGGTGGCTCAGTTGGTTAAGCGACTGCCTTCGGCTCAGGTCATGATCCTGGAGTCCTGGGATCGAGTCCCGCGTCGGGCTCCCTGCTCAGCAGGGGGTCTACTTCTCCCTCTGACCCTCTTCCCTCTCGTGCTCTCTGTCTCTCATTTTCTCTCAAATAAATAAATAAAATCTTAAAAAAAAAAAAAAAGGAGCCCTGGTAGAAAGTAAGACTTACGGTTTAGGTCTCTGTTAGTTTTCTGTTTCTTGTATTTTAACACATTTTACCTGGTCCATCTTCTAATCTCCCAGCTGGAGGCAACTTTCCTTTTGGCTCATGAATCCTCCTTTTGAATTACCCTATCATTTTGTCTTAGAGTCTGTTTAACTTTCATATAGGAAAATGATTTATAAATGCATCTTCTTTCCCCTACCAGACTTCAAGCTATTAAGGCCAGGAACTCTAATTCACCTGGATACTTGATACTGCCTCCAGCAGAGCGCCTAACACGTGGCAAATACTTAATAAAGGCATATGCATATCCTCTACCTCTACCTTATGCAGATGTAGGGTGATGTCTACAGCTTATATTTGCTGTTTAGGATTTGTACTGTCAGAGAAATCTTATTTAAAAGCCCCAACTCTGGATTCAGATGGAACTGGGTACCCACCTTGGCTCAGCTCCCTGTTAGCTAGGTGGCTCTGGGTAAATTCTTCTATCTCTACATTTTACCATGCTCCAAGTTCCCATTCAAATACCACCTTCCACATGAAGCAGTCTGTGCTCTTGCTCTCTCTCTCTCTTTCTCCCCAATTTGGAAGTATTACTTTCTTCTTAACTCATCATTCCCTTCTCTGAAATATTGAATTTTTAAAAAGGATTTTATTTATTTATTTGAGAGAGAGAGAGAGAGAGCACCAGCAAGGGGTGGAGGGGGACAGAGAAACAGACTCCCCGAGGCGCAGGAAGCCTGACACGGGGCCCGATCCCAGGACCCCAGGATCATAACCTGAGCTGAAGGCAGATGCTTAACTAGTTGAGCCACCCAGGTGCCCCTGAAATATTGAATTTTAAATTAATTTTTACATATGTGTGATCATTCTATCATACATGTTTCTGCTACTTGATGCTTTTCACTTAATGTGCTTTTTTAAATTAAGTATAGTTGACACACAATGTTTCAATGGTTTCAGGTGTACAACAGAGTGATTTGACAAGTCTATACGTTATGCTGTGCTTACCACAAATACAGCCACCATCTGTCACCATACAACGCTATGACAATAACGTTGACCATATTCCCTATGCTGTACCTTTTATCCCCATGACTTAGTCATTTCATAACTAGAAGCCTATATCTCCCACTTTAATGTGTTTTGAAGATCTTTTTAGTTCTACATATTTAGATCTACCTTATCATAGTACTTAATAGTATAGATCCATCAAGATATATTTAATTATCCCAATATTAATGAACCTTTGTGTTGTTTCCAGTTTCTGCACATTTGTGTTGTTTCCAGTTCTGCACAAAATTCTACAATTAACGTATGTGCTTTTTGCTATCCATGAGCAAGTATTTCTCTAGGGCAGACATCAAGATGTACACGGGTAGATAGATACACATTTAGAAATTTAGCAGGCTACACCAAATACCTTCTAATTAGGTAGTAACAGTTAATAGGAGTCAAAATCATTCAAGTGCTCTTTCTTTGACTTTGCTTATCTTCTCAGATTCTGGAACAAGAGCAGTTAGGGGCCCTTTAGCTGGTCCGAACAGTGTGTCACCCTGCTTTGTTACCCATTCCCCACTGTCCCCCAAGGAGGGGGAAGAGCACAGGTCTCAGAGGCCACCAGCTGGCTCTGCCACATTCCAGCCATGTCACCGCCGAAGTGGTACCAGACCTCTCTGAGCTCTTGTTTCCTTATTTGTGAAACTGGATGAGAAGAGTTCTCATGTACTGAGGAGGCAGATAATGCTCAGCAACCTCTTCCCCTCATGACCTTCTTCTCCTTTTTCTGTCTTTCCCTGGCATTCTTCAGTCCTTGGAGGTCTATGGGGAGTTTGTTGTATTTATATTCCAAATAAGGACTGGTGCCATGAGTTTGAAATAAAGAGGAGCATTGATCTTCAGTAGAGAATTCCACCCTCTGAGACTGTTTGCTTGGACAACATGGGCGGATGTGTCCCATTCATCTCGGAGTCAGGCCAACATTCTGAGCAAATCCTACCCATTGTCAATCCCCAATTAATAATGGTTGAACAGATAAATCAGTTCTGCATTCACTGCAGCACTGTCATGATGACACTCTTCTGGGGACCAGGGGTTCCCAAAGAAATTAAAAGCCAAACCAATCCCTGTTTGCCATTTTGATGACATGATTGAGAACTGAGGCATTATCACTTCAATCTAGGGATGCAAATGTCGTCTCAACGAAACAAAAGAAAATTTCTGACATCAGTGTTAAAAAAGGGGGAGTGAAACTCAGCAGAATCCTTTGCAGTGCCAAGGAGGAAGCAACGTCCTCCATTTGTTAGAGAGGTCAGATGGAGGGATGAAACTGACCAGCAGCCTGAAAGCAGACAGAGTCCTTCAGAAATGCAAGAAGAAGAGAAGCTTCTCAGAGTCAGGCCCCATAGGAAGATCAAGTGAAAGAGGTCTGGATAAAGAAATGACTTTATAGCCCCTACAACTCTGTGGAAAACACAGCTGCTCCGGGAAGCACTGTGTTCAGGCAGATGAAATGCACAGATTTTTCTTGAGAAACATCATGACATTAAGAAAAAGACTCAACAGGGGCGCCTGAGTGGCTCAGTCGGTTAAGTGTCTGCGTTCGGCTCAGGTCATGATCCCAGGGTCCTGGGATTGAGCCCCGCATCGGGCTCCCTGCTCTGCAGGAAGCCTGCTTCTCCCTCTCCCACTCCCCCTGCTTATGTTCCCTCTCTTGCTGTGTCTCTGTCAAAAAAATAAATAAAATCTTTAAAAAAAAGAAAAAAAGAAAAAGACTCAACAATATTTCAACTAGGTGAAGACCGCTTACACAGAGGTTGAAAAATTTAGCATGTTATGGAAAAACTCCCTGCTGGCATTTTAATAACCTCCATATTAAAAATGATAACTTCCTTCAAAGGGAAACCTTTTAATATACATTTTTAAAAAACCAAGGGTTAGAAAACTTTTCTTAAAAATGAGCAAGCCACCTCATAGGGTCAATTAAAACTGAGCTTACAGTTTGAGAAACAACTAAATTCAATGATACTTTTATTCACTTATAATAATAACTGTAACATGATACATATAATATAAACATAATTTATGTAACATGTATGATAATAATTATAGATATATGTGATATATTATATAGAATATGAATATAACATGAAGTAATAAAAACAATTTAGTCTCATACTAATAATACCTAATAATAATTTATTTATTTATTTTTCTAATAATACTTAATACTTATAAAAGGCTTTCTATGTTCTGGGCCCTTAAGCATTAAAACAGGGAGGTGTTCTTAAGTTTATACAAAGAAGCCAAGACTGAGAAAGGTTGCTAACTTGCCCAAGGTCATGCACTTAGTAAAGGAAAAAGCTGGGATTTTTTTTTTTTTTTAAAGATTTTACTTATTTATTTGTCAGAGAGAAAGAGAGATTCAGAGTGTGAGCAGGGGGGAAGAGCAGGCAGAGGGAGAAGCAGGCTCCCTGCTGAACAAGGAGTCCAATATGGGACTTGATCCCAGGATCTCCGGATCATGACCTGGGCCAAAAGCAGACGCTCAACCGACTGAGTCACCCAGGTGTCCTGAAGCTGGGATTTTAATCAGTGTGATGTGACTCCAGAATTCACGCTTTTAACTTTTGGATGTGAGGTTCTACTCTGGGCATTATGAGGCACATGACACATTAAGCTAACCTATGCTGAAAGATGCTACATTTCGTTGGTGAGATCCACATAGATGTAAGCAACTCCAACACCAGGCAGAACAGGTAATGCACCAAGGAGAAATTCTGGTAGTAAGCAACAGAAACTGATCATCTGATTTATGCAGTAAAGGAAGTTACTGTAAAGATGTTGATAATATCACAGAATCACTGCAAAGACTGATAACTAGTATTAGAGACTAAGTGAGGCCATCTGAAAGCAAGATACTCATCAACGAATCTTCTTTCAAGCAGATATAACTATGTTTAATATGAAAAGAAGAAAAAAGTTGAGAACGTAAGGATTAATCTTTCTCAGTTTGTTAAACACAGAATACCTAGCGTTAACCACACTGAGGATGGTTTCCAAGTTTCTTCACCTGTTTGTATAATAGAGAGTAAAAAAGATTTGTAAGGGTCTGGTTGATTTTCACAGGAGGTGTTAAGAGGTTATATTTGGAATGTCTTATTAGTGTCGTGGAGCTGTCAGAGTTTTCTGGATTTGGGGAGGAGGCAAAGCAAAGCATACATGAAAGGGACCATCATGCCCCACCCCGAGAATTTTAGTGCCTAAATAAGTCTCCATGACTTTAGTAAACATGTAAAAAATGTCTCCCAATACTTACGGTGATAAGTCATACACCAAATCTGTGATCTTTTTGAGACAAGAATTTTGTTTCTTTTCAGAGATCATTATGGCACCAGGACGACTGAGGCTCAGGAAACTTTAGCAGATGACCCAGGCAGAATGATGACATCGGGTAAATGATTCTCTCCTTGACTTTGAGTCTCTGCCACCTTGGCCATCATACATATTTTACGGACCTGCCAACAGCGCCTTCCTCTTTTTTTTGATGAGTATAAAGATTAAATTCACTTCTCTTTCCTTGAGCGCACACAGATGGCTTATCTGCTCTGGGGTTTTGTGTTTTCAAGCCCCTACTTGTAACCTCTCAGAACTTATCTAAAAATAATCACCAAAGCTGCAAATCCAGATTTTCAGATCAGGAAATATTCTCTGATTTATGAACTGTACAAGTTGGATGTAACTGACAAAGCCTCGTCACTCATCATAGACTATTTCTCTCCAGCTTGCCTCTCTCCCTATCTCTCTGTGCATGGCTCAGAAACCCCATTTAAGATGAGATTACAACATAGCCTCTTTAACCTTAGCAGCTGGGCCGTCAGCGCTGGCCTTTGGTTCTGAGACCAGTGAATGAGCCCCAATGCCTGGCTATACTGATCAACATGATGTTCTTCTGAACACAGAGATGCAGCCTGAATTGCTTTTGGTAAAATTCCATTCCAGGCAAACACCTGGATTCATGCCACTGATTGGACCTGTCAGACATTTGTCTATCTTCTGAGAATTATTCTTCAAAATGCTGGAAGACATCAAGTTTTACGTATCTCCAAATCCAAAATGAAAAATGAGATCTGGTTTATGTGCTACAAATTGAAAAGGCCTGCTACCTCTCACACCTGTGGACCTCCTAATCAGAAGAACAGAATTTCCTCCTTTTGTTTTCCTTTTGCTTGATGACTTCATATTCTCTTTCCAAGTTTCCCAGTCAAAAGTATGACCAACTCAACTTGGAACAACTTCCTGCTCATGACAGGAAGAGAAAAAAGTCCCTTTGCTTTTCCAGTGGTAGGAGGAGATAAATCTCCCAAGGAAAGAAAAAAATCCTCTGGCTACACTTCCCTGACTTGAGAAAGAGCATAACTAGGACACAGGTCTTTTGACTTTGAATCCATTACATGTGCTGGACTTGCAAATCTAACTGTCCACAGGAGCCAGATGGGTAATATAAAAGTGAAGCAGGCCATATTTGTCTTATAATGGCACCTGTGGCCGCGATAGTTCCTGCTCCCCAAATATTCTGTGTGCTCCCCTACAGTTAGCTTAGGACCCTGTGACTATTTCTGACCAATGGACCATGCATGGAAGCAACTGTCTCACTTCTCGGTCAGGGCTGTTGACAGCTAGTGCACCACCTCCATTTCTCTCTTCCTTCACTGCTGTGACTTTAGATTTCAAGTCTCCCGTGTAAGAGGAAGATAGTCCCTGATCTACATTCTACAGTATGCAAGGAAGGAAGAAATCTTTATTGTTAAGCCACTGAGATTTTTCAAGTTTTGTCCAGAGCGGCAGCTAATGTTAATTACCCAAATGTGACATCTTAAACTGTCTACTTGAACACAGATATGCTTTGTTTATCGAACATTCCCAGTGAAACATGTTGTCTCTTATTTTTCTTAAAAAAATCTAATGCTCGCAAACCATACATTAGATATGGAGTCCATATCCAAAATACATAAAGAACTCCTATAACTTGGGGCACGTGGTTGGTTCAGTCCGTTAAGACCCCAACTCCTGATTTCAGCTCAGGTCATGATCTCAGGGTCGTGAGATTGAGTTCCGAGTTAGGCTCCTCACTGGGCATGGAGCCTGCTTCAGATTTCCTCTCTCCCTCTGCCCTTCCCCCCACTCATGCTCTATCTTTCTCTAAAATAAATAAATAAAATCTTTTAAGAAAAGAACTCATATAAAATGACAACAATAACAAATTCTATTAAAAAATGGACAGAGGAACTAAACAGACATTTTTCCAAAGGAGACATCCAGATGGTACACGGAAAGATGCTCAACATCGCTCATCATCACGGAAATGCAAATCAAAACCACAATGCGATAGCACCTCACACTTGTTAGAATGTGTATCATTAAGAAGACAAGAGATAACAGCTGTTGGTCAGGTTGGAGAAAAGGGAACCCTTGTGCACCATTGGTGGGAATGTAAATTGGTCCAGCCACTATGGAAAACAGTATGGAGGTTCCTCAAAAAATTAAAAATAGAACTACCATATGATCCAGCATTCCACTTCTGGGTATATATTTCCAAAGGAAAATGAAAACAGGTTATTGAAGAGATACCTGCACCCCCATGTTTATTATAGCATTATTCACAATAGCCAAGATATGAAAACAACCTGTCTGTCAACAGATGGACAAAGACTATATATAAAAATATATATATAAAATATATAAAATGAATATCTTCATAAACTATATATATATAGAATGAAATATTATTCAGCCTCAAGAAAGAAGCAAATCGTGCTGTTTGCTGCAATATGGACAGACTTCGAGGTCATTGTGCTAAGTGAGATTAGGCAGGCAGAAGAGGGAAACTCTGTATGCTATCACTTATATGTGGGATCTAAAACAGCCTGGCTCACAAAAATGGAGAGTGGAATGGTGGTTACCAGGGGCTTGCAGGGGGGAGGGGGTGGTGGGGAACTGGGGGATGTTAAAGGTACAGACTTGCAACCAGTAGATAAGTAAGTCCTGGAGCTCTAACACACAGCACAGTGACTGCAGTCGACAGTATTGTATTATAAACCTCAAATTGGCTAAGAGACTAGATCTTAATTACTGTCACCACAAAAAAGAAATGATAATTACCTGACATGATAGAGGTGTTACCTAATGCTATGGTGGTAACCATACTGCAATATATAAATGTATCAACTCAGCACACTGTAACCTTCAGCTCACAAACGTTACATATAAATAACATCTAATTGTAAAAGTTAAAAAAGACTAATAATGTTAGTGGCTAAAATTTATTTTGTCATCACAATGTTCCTTTATTATTCCCAGTTTACAGAAGAGAAGACTGAGGCACAGGGAAGCTAGGCAACTGGCCAAAGGTCACATACAAGTGGAAGTAGAGTTGATAGATTTGACAAATAAAAATACATGGGACATACACCAAAAATAATTCAATGTTTATCTGAAATACAGATGTAATTGGCTTTCCTATATTTTTTTTTTAATCTGGCAAGCCTAAGTAAAGAGGACCTACCAGAATTTGACCCTAGACAGTCTGACTCTGAATCCATGAGCTTCACCATATGCTCCTCTATTTCCCAGGCTAGTTTCAGTTTTATACTTTTATTAAATACATGGGTGAAAGCAGTATTCATGTTCCTCTCAACTCTATTTTTAACAGCAAACCAATACAAGTGGAATAAGTAAAATGACAAGTGGCCAATGATCAGTCACACGCCAGGGAGTAGTGGGGTCTATGACAAATTTGAGACCATATGTTTCATCTAAAGAGAGCAGTTTCTACTAAGTGTTGTACATTATTGCCTTGTGGGCATGCAGGCTTCCCTAAGAGAAACCAGAAAGCTAGATTTTTTTTTTTTTTTTTTTTTTGGTGATGTTCTCCTGTTTAAGATGTTGGCAACTCAATTAGAATAATTATAATCTTGCCTGGGTCCACATAGTTCAAGCCACACAGAACAGGTCTATAGGCTGGAATCAAGCTCTGGGTCACTGGGTATGATCTCTGCATTCACAGGAAGAATCTTCCTAACCCACTGTTGGATTAGGTTGCTGGGAACTCTCACTCTCTATATTGCCTTCTCCCCTTGGAGGAACTAGTTTTAGGACTATACTATAATTATTAGGTGTATATTTAACTGAAGCCAACAGTTCAGTTATTGAGCTTCTGCTAGGGCAAGGCATTGTGCTAAGTACTACAGGGCTGTAGATATGAGCAAGTTACATGCCCATCTTCCCTCCTATCCACAAATCCTAATAAGATAAGTAAGTAGAACACCAGGGTAGATTGGGGGTAAGCCATGAAGAGAGAGACAGACCCAGCATGAAGTGTATTTGAACAAAAGAGAGGCACCTGATTGAGTCAACTTGGAATAATTTCATAAAGAAGATCTCATTTTGAAAGACTATGAACAGGCAGGATTTCAGTAAACTTCAAGAGAGTTAAAAAAAAAGGGGGGGGGGGAATAGTATAGATGAGGGCATGGACTTGAGAAAGTTTTCAGTTTGGCTGAAGCAGGAAATGGTTCTAGAATTTGGAGTGAGATCAGGTTGGAAGAGGAGATTGAGGACCAGGCAAAGGAAGATTAAAATCAAAATTGCACACTCTCATGATATATTTTGACACCTTCTATCAGCCCCGTACTCTGTATAATCCAAGGCGCTCACTGCTATTTTTCCATTTGTCCACATGGATAGCATAGCTGCTCTGTATCTGGGAACACGGAGAGAGGTTGATTAGTTTTCTCAAGGTAACAGAGAAAATCAGAAAGGTAAGATCAACAAAGAAACCATCTAAGTTACGGGTTGGCAAACTTCCTGTCAAGCGCTAGATAGCAAATACTTTCAGCTTTGTGGGTCATTCTGTTTTTGTTGCAACTGCTTAACTCTGCCATTGCTGGGTGAAATAGACATATCCAAACAGATGGGTGTGGCTGTGTGTCAATAAAACTTTATTCATAAAAACAGGCAGCAGGCTGGATTGGGTCATGGCTATAGTTTGCTGACACCTGGTCTAAAGTTTTTTTTTTTAAAGATTTTTATTTATTTATTTGGGAGAGAGAGAGGGTGAGAGAGAGCAAGAGCACAAGAGAGGACAGGGTCAGAGGGAGAAGCAGACTCCCCACTGAGCAGGGAGTAAATTTTTTCTTTTCTTTCTTTTTTTTTTTTTTAAAGATTTTATTTATTTAAGAGAGAGAGAACGAGAGACAGAGAGCAGGAGAGGGAAGAGGATCAGAGGGAGAAGCAGACCCCCCACCGAGCAGGGAGCCCGATGCGGGACTCGATCCCGGGACTCCAGGATCACGACCTGAGCCGAAGGCAGTCGCTTAACCAACTGAGCCACCCAGGCGCCCCGGGAGTAAATTTTTTCATAATACAGTTTCATAGGTACTTGGGAATGCTTGCTGACTAAAGAAAGTCATGTTCCCTGAAACGTAATATATACATCAACAACAACCTAACACAATGCATTTGCTCTTCTGGGAGGCAGCCTTTCTATTGCCTTCCCCTCCAACCGTACTCAACTGCATCAAGTCCCACTGATGATTTTTAAACATCTTTCTCCACATCCACTGTCACCACTATCACTTCTCATCTGAACGATTCTAGCAGATGCTTAGTGTCCACACATATCCACCCCTGTTGCCATGTAATTCGGCCTCAACATGGAAGCCCAATCTAAGAGCAGGTACCCTCTGCTTAAAACTCAAAGGGATACCCCCTTATTTTGAGTAAAAGCTAAGCTTTTACTAATCCAGAGGCCCTTGAAAACTCTCACCTCATCTGTGACAACCCCGTATCCTTTTCACGCCACATTCTTTGCTCTCTTCTCAGATGAGATGATGCTTTCTTGCCACAGGGCCTTTGCACAGTCAGTCTCCTCTTTTTCATTCCCCTTTCCTCCATTTGTCTAGTTCAAAGCTCTGTGTTCAGAGTTCAGTTTCCTGGCTCTCTAAGCTGCTCTTTCACACCAACCTCAGAGTACTTCATACATTTATAATCAAGTAATGAACTACCTGATTCACAGTTTAATGCCTGTTTTCCTGCTGCTTCTACTCACCCATGTATATCTTAGTACTCAGCACAAGTGTCCTTCAAGTAGCAGGTATTCTATAAGTACCTGCTGAATGAATGTATGCCACGACAGCATCTTAGGTGTGGAAAGGACCTTAGGAACTTAATTAATTGAATCTTCTGTTCGAAACAACATTCTCAATAATTTCGGGGGATTTCTAAGGTGCTGGGCTTGTCCTTTGGCTTCAGCAATCTAAAGCAGCCCGATTTTTTCTAATGTTGAACTCTTTACAGGAACCTTTGTGAAAAATGCTAATCACAAGCCCCCAGATGTGTTCAGGCTTATGTAACTGTGGATATCTCCCCTACAGCTAGTGATTTTTTTCTCCCTCCATCTTCCACTTCTCATAATTTTCCAATTTTTCTATAACGATCATGTGTCACTCTGAAAATGAGTAAAAGTTCTACAAAGTCATCTTGAATTTACATACTGCTTTTCCTTCCAAACACAGCAATGTTATTAAAACATTATATAACATTTACTTATGAATATTTCAAGCATAAAAGAACAGAGTGAAAATAAAATTGCATCCACCCCTCAAGCCTGGTCCTTTTAAAATGTCTGGTTTGGGGTTGATCCTTATGTAATAAAGGAGCAGAAGTTATGTTCCATTCCATTTTACAGATGGATTCATAAGCCAAGAGAGTGTAGATGAGTGTTCATGGTGATAGAGTTGGAAAAGGAAGGAACTGCGATCATGTTCAACAGAACTGCAGCACCCACAGACTCTATCATCTTGTACTTTCCCAGACTCTGTGATACACAAGGAGTAGCTCTAATTTTCCGGTTTTGGTATTGCTAAAAAGTGGTGAAAATTCAAGTCCTCCTGAGGGCATACTATAAATTGACCTTGAACCGAGAGCAATCTCTTCTCTTGTGATAGCATCAAATACAGTGATTCTCTGGAAGGAAGCCACTGTTCCTTCTAACTCACGAATGTAAAACGTGAAACAGAAGCAAAGCACATGGCTTTCTCTGGACGTCAAGATGGCATTTTAAGTAGGCAACCTGCAGGCCAATTAGACTTTTGTGGCTTTCTGGGTGTTTAGTTGTATATAGAAGGAAAACTTCAACCCTAATTTTAAATTTCAGATATTAACATTACCGGAAGTGATCTAAAGGACAAAGGGAATACTCTATATTGGAGATCTATGTGCTCTCTTTCTGTCATCTTTTTCTCCTTATCAAGAGGGTAGGGCCAGTTTCTGAGAGGCTAGTTAGGGTATCTTGCAACCGTGTCTGAGGTGCTGAGAAGTCAAGACAACCTTCAGAGTATAAGAGAAACTTGTTGATAAGTGGTAAGTACAATTATTTTCAACTGTGCAATTTCTCCCCATTGGGGTTGTATTAACTCTAGCTAAACACGCTAGTGCCACCTATTGGAAAAACATTTTAATAAAAATAAAGTTGCAGGCTTAAAGTCTGCAATATTGGAAAAATGTCTCCCTGGATGGCAATTTCCCGTCAGAGGAAAACAACGTTAAGCCAGCTCGCCAAAGGCAACTTACGTGAGCTCTAGGTATTTTGTTTTTGGGGGGCGGGAGCTTTCATTTTTCAACCTGATAGCAAAGAAGATATTAAATAATAATGAACTAGGGAGCCAACAAATTCCATAGTTCAAGAGTGTGCTTTTCTGCCAGTTGTCTCATGGGCACTCCCAATGGGGGCTGATTGAGTTCTCTGGGATGTAATAACCAAGGGCCCTTCCCGTGGGCTAGAGGGGCTTTCTTTTTTGAGCTCTGTTATAGAAGGACCCAGATATCTACAGAAGAGGCAGGAATGGCCATATCTACCTTCTACCACAAAGGAAGAAGCACTCTTGTCCCCCTCCTCCCTTCTACTAACCAAGAGCACAATTTATTTGGTATAGAGTATAGAGAAACTTGTTGATAAGTTTCCTTTTTCCCCTTCTCCCTACTGCCCTGTCCCACCAAAGTACTTTTAACACAGCAGTATGAAATTTGTACAAACATCCCGCAGGGCGAAAATGGTACAAAGAAGATAAGCAACAAATAGGACAATTTTATGTACGATCTGTTGTGTGTAAATTTGAAGAAGAAGAAGAAGGGGCACCTGGGTGACTTAGTCAGTTAAGCATCCAACTCTTGGTTTTGGCTCAAGTTGTGATCTCAGGGTGGTGAGATCGAGCCCTGCATGGGGCCCCACACTCAGCGGGGAGTCTGCTTAAGATTCTCTCTCTCTCTCCCTCTCCTTCTGCCCCTGCCCCCCACGCTCTCTCTCTCTAAAATAAGTAAATAAATCTTGAAAAAAATATGAAGAAGAAGAGGAGGAGGATGAAGAGGAAGAAGAAGAGGAGCAAAGGGAGGAGAAGAAGGAGAAGAAATGAAGAAATAATTCTGGAAAATGGCATAAACATTTTCCTGAAAGAAATAAAAACCAAAATGACCAAAATGAAAATCTAGGCATTGAAGTTACATTTAGGGTAAAGGGAACTGGGAAGGAGGATTTTGCTTTCCAGTTCATGTTTCTGTGCTTTCAAATTTTTCTGATTATATACCTAATTATTTTTGTTAATTAAAGAAAAAGAAGCTAATTGATGCTGGGAAAAGTCCAGATTGAGCTTGCTCTTGGAGGAGGGGTAGTGCCTAGAAGTGGCCAAGGGGACTTCTGGGAGGTTGATGATGTTTCTCTTGATCTAGGAGTTGGTATCAGTAACAAAGTTGTGTTCGGCTGTAAAAACCCACCAAGCTGTATATTTCTCATTTATGCACATTCCTGTATGTGTGTTCAGCCAGAATAAAACTTTCAAAAGTGACGCCAGGAGGAATTGGCAGGTAGTAAGATTTTAGACCATTTGTTTTCTTTTTATTTCCCTGTATTAAAGTAAATGAATGAATGTTATACAAGTTGGTGAAAATAAACTCAATTTTGATTTTTTTTCCCCAAATGTATGTTTCAAATACATCTGTCCACACATTGTTGTGGTCAACAGAGTTAGAAACAACTCAATACCATCTCTGCTGAAAGTTTGCTCTCCTGGGAAAGTCTGGGAGAGAGCCTGCAGGTTTAGTGCGGTCTTGGAAGTCCTGGCAGGGAGATGCGGTGGGGCTCTCTGCCCACATGCCCAGGCTTCCAATAACCAACGTAAAAGCTTCTACGTTCGTTAATGGAAACCTGTTCAGGGGTCAGGGGGCCCGGTATCCACACTCCAAATCAGGCCAACTCCTCTCTCCCCCCCTGGCAAGGGAACCTCAATCGCTCCGTCTGTAGGAATGCACCAGTTCAGATTACCTGTTTACCAGTGAACAGTTGATGGGCTTGCAGATACCCTAGCAGATAAGTTTTCAAATGATTATGCCTGCCATGCCCTTTATTTGGAAGAGCCACAGTATACCCCTGAAGCTGGCTAAGTGCGGTGTGCTTGCTATCAGCCTCTGATAAGGGTGAGGAGCACTGAAGACCCAGGTAGGGTTACCAGGGAACCGTGTACTTGATAAATGTCACACTGTCAACCTCCTATTTTTTTTCATGCGTAGTATTATTAATTGTGCTAAATGTACATGTCAGAACTTTCATCTTGCTCCACTCAGATGGCAGATAAAGTTTGTGGGAAATCTCTAAGGGCTTTTTCTATTACCCCCCAAAAAGCAGTATTAGGGGCAAGACTCTGCTTTTGGAATTTTCTTTTAAAAACCAACTGATTAAATTCTGCTATTTTCTTATAAAAACCAACTGATTAAATTCTAACATGTTCTTATTGCTGGCAATGGACATTCCAAAGTGGATTTATAGATTTTACTTATCTGAAAATCTGGGGCAGAATAGGAAAAAAAATCTAGAATTAAAAAAAAATAATGATCTATTTCCTGGCAGGATATCCTAATTTTCACTTATAAACTATGTGAAAAATGGACTTTATTTCAGTAACAGTCAAGATTAGCAGTAGTAACTATAAAGAGGGTTCATTATAGGAGCTGTTATTTGTCAGACACCTACTATGTGCCATGTGCTGACATTCTGTTGTAGTATATGCATTAGAGCATTTATTTTTTGAGAGAGACAGAGCATGCGTGCTAGTGGGGAAGGGCAGAAGGAGAGGAAGAGAGAGAGTCTGAAGCAGGCTCCATGCCCAGCATGGAGCCCAATGCGGGGCTCGATCTCACCATCCTGAGATCATGTGCTGAGCCGAAACTGAGTCAGACGCCCCACATTAGAGCATTTAATTTCCACTACACATCATCCTTACCATGAAAGAGAGGAAATAAGTCCAGAGACATTTGATAACCTGCCTGCATCATACAGGTGGCATGAAAGTGGGTGAGGTGGGTTCTGACCTCAGATTTTTTCTTTTTGCTCTGAGTGCCTGCTTGCTTTCTTCATCAGCTGTACTGATACATTGTCATTGCCCTTGTGCCTTGGAATATTCGTAGCTAAACAATCTTTGGCTAACTGTTGGCTTATTAGGTACAAATGTGTGGGAAACACGGGAATTGGCTCCTTCACAACCAGCTTTAGGAGGCGCCAGTGTAGGAGACAAAATCTTTTAACTAGTTCAAGGAACCCTGGTGGGTCTTCATGATGGTTGTGTCATTCTAGATGCTCATGGGCAGTGCAAGAAGAAGAGGTTCTTACACAATGGAGTCTGCCGGTCTTTGTGGGGATGGTAGTGGGGTGATTTCATAGACCACAGACCCACTGGCTGAGATTGGAAGAGCTGGCTCAAGCCATGTCAGTCACGCTCGGGAAACCATATGGGGAGGGAATTCCATTTCTTAGGGTGTTGGGGTGGTGGTGCGGGGGTGGGGGGGTCTGCTTTATTTGCTTCCTAAATCTCCAATCTAAAAGCACACATTCCAGGCCCAGCTATCTCTTCCAGGGGATTAAATGGTGCATAGACCAGAGCTCAATATCTAAGGTGAACAGAAGTGAATTAATCTAGAAATGATATATTTTTAGGGTTGTGGTCATTTTTGATAGAGCCTGGCTAGCTCACCTGCCCGCAAATGAAAAGGAGAAATGGGAAAACAAATACTCATTCCACTTAATCAATTCTTGGGGAATGGGACCTGTGTGTGTACACGTTGTACAGTATTTTCGTCTTCGCTTGGCTTGGCACCCAACCCGGTGGCGGTACGAACGTTAAGGTCAAGTGGTAATTTAGTTCCAGAAGTTGCCGTAGGAATACCGCTGCCCACAGAAAGAGGACAGTTTTGAACACAGGATTCCCCGATGCAAAAGGTCACACGAGGCGGACTTTACAAAGTTTACATAACAAAGAGCAATTCTGTTAACGAAAATGATTAATTCCCGTCAGTACACATCAAACAGAACTCTTACAACACAGTATTGTCTGGATTCACATTGCCTAGTAAGGGCTTTTCACAAATTCCTTTTCTAATCACTCTTTTGACAAAGCCAGAGATTTTCATTTCGTTTCATTTTGTTTTTTTGAGGGGGTGGTGGTGAGCAGACATTAATTTCCAGAGGAATCCATGAATGGGGTCTGTGGAGGCTGCCATCTTAAGTGTGAGATGTGTCACACTGATGTTGTGGCAGGAAAAAGACAACAGGCCTTCTGAGGAGTAGAGGCCTTCCAGGGAGCAGGGCTTGATGAAAAGTGTCCTGGAAGTACAAAGCCGGGATTGTCCTCCTCCCCAGAGACAATGGGGGATTTAAAAGGCTCACAGCACCAGAATTTTAACTTACTCCTTTAAGGCATTTTCAAGTTGTATGTCTCACAGATGACAGTAACAGTGAGTAGAAAAAGCCTGCTTTATAAACTCTCTTGCAATCAAGGAGGTGGCCTTATTTTGAAGATGCTATTTGCCTGCAAGTATGGTTATTCTTTAAAGGCCTAACGATTTAATGAGCTCGCTTTCTGCTACCTAGAAAGTCGTGATGGGGGCTGGGGGGGACAGAAGAAGAGCCTTGAACTCCCAGATGGAAAGGTCTGGATTTGAATACCGATTCTGCCCATCCTCTGGGTGACCTGAAGCGTAACACCTAAGTGTTCCTCACCTGTAAGGAATGATAGCTGTCCCTGAGCCTATTTCTCAGGGTTGCCGTGAAAAACAAAGGCAGTGATCTAGGCAAAGGTATTTTTATTAGGAAGAGTGCCAGAAACAGAAATGATCATTATCACCTAATACTCCTACAGTGACAATTCTGTCGCCTAGAAGATGATTTTGGGGAAGAGGGTAAGTCAGGGTCTTTTGCCTTTGATGAAGCCTCTTCTTAAACCATTGAATCTCTTCACCTTCTGGGTTATTTGGTTAAATTACTTGTTCCGAAGTTGATTGCAATAATAGAATAAATCCAGTGAATAAATTCAGTGAATCTTCGGTTTGGGGCAGGAACCCTCATCTCCAACCAGACCCTTACGTGATCCTCATTTTCCAAAGCTAGTATGACACATGCTGATTTGCGTTCTTTTTTTTTTTTTTTCCGCTTGGGCCAACTGAGTAAAAGCAAATTGTCAAGATCAAGTGTGACTTCCTGCACACAAATGAAATTCATTGGCCTTAGCACCAAGGACCACACAACTCAGTTGCACAATTACATTTCTAAAGCTGGAAGAAAAATGCCACGTTGGCATTTAAAAACTGCAGTTTTTCTTTAAATGCTAGGATACATATGGCCAATTATACTGCAAGCCAAAAAAATGGTGCATTAAATTTGGGAGCATGTTTCATGCATGTTGTGTGGATTCACACTCTTAGAGCTTCCTAGGGGGAAAAGAATGGACACCAAAGTGGAGGGGGTGCTAACCATTCGTTAGTTAGAAGTTCTTCAAGAACTGTTTTCTTCCTTCCCTTTTTTTGGCCAGTCATCTTCAAGAATCAAGTGGAAATGCCACACCAGACCCTAAACTTCTTTCTGGCAGAAATGCACTACCCTCACGTGGACGATCAATGTGAAAGTATGAAGTTTTCTATTTAGGATTTCTAGAATGAATTATGGAAGATGTCTGGGAAAAGTTTAAATAATTTTAAAAAGTTTAAATAATTTAAATAAATTTTAAAAGTTTAAAATAATTTTTAAAAAGTTTAAATAATTAAACTTAAAAAAAATAATTTAAAAAAAGTTTAAATAATTGTTCAGTGTCCTTTCTCTAGCAGAAATGATCTTGGGGAGTCACCGTGCTCAGCATTAGGAAGGGAAATTGCCTCTATTGTGAGGCATTTTCTAATTGTGAAAGGCAGATGCTCCCCTAAGACAGTTTGCAGGCATTTCAGGTGGTCTTCCTTATGAGGCTATGACAGCACACTCCAGTGTGCAGAAAGGGGGTATAAGAAAACATTTTGTTTGAGAAGTTTTCAGACCCCTAGAACTGACTTGTGAGCTAAGAGGTTGTTTGGGTTTCTAAAAGGTGGTAGATGTTTGTACCCACACTGACCACCTCCACAGTTGGAGGACTAGCTCCCAGCCTGAGTAATGGCTGAGCATGTGAATGGTAGAAGTTTTGCTGTAAATGGTCAGCTTTATGACATGTTCCTTTAATATCCAAACTGGGATCCATCCACCTGATACCACCTATGGGGAGCTTGACTCACCAGGTCAATGCTCCCCCTTGTGGTGATTTGTGGTATGTGCTCTCAGACAGAAAGAGGGGAGTGGGAGCAAGGCGTTGTGAATATACCATCTGGAGATGAATATTGGTCCCTCCCAAACTGAAGAACGGGGTGGTGACATTCCAGTTACATGCCTGTCCCAAAGAGTACATATGGCCTAGTACTTTCACTTTGAGTTTTTTGAGACAACTCTCATAATGGCAGTTTTTAAAGTCTCTTGCTTTGAAATTCTTACCTGAATTCTCCCCACCTCACAAATACCTTTTACTGACTACATCTCTTGTTTGGGGTGAGTGGAGATGAAATGATGCCCAGCCTGACTGATGACGGTGTGCGGTTTGCACCAGGCGTTGTCCTAGCTGAACAGCAGGACATGTGTTTTCATGAAAACAAACTGTAAAGTCCCCAAACTTAACTTCCTTGTTTCTTCTAATGCAGTCTTACTTCTCAATGTATTTTAAATGGTTCCTGTGTGTAGTTTAAGATGGTGGGTTACACCTATGCAGAGGGCACGCATCTCGTGTATTTCATCACAGAAGCAGCTTCCTTTGAAAGTGGAATCAGTGATCAAATCTACCATTTATGGATCAATTCCTTCAAGTTCTCATTCTGTTTGACCTTAAGCTGTGCCTGCCAATATTCCTAACAGTTGTTCTAAGCAGCACCAAGACCATACTAGATGAAAGATAAAGCATGTGTTTGGTCTATGACCTTGACTACAACATGTTTTGATGTGATGATATGGATTTACCCTGGCTGATGTTTGTTTGACCACTGCCACAGATGCTGTTTTAAATCAGAAGAAAATAATTTACATGGGGGGAGGGAACACCCCATGCGTTTAAGTCAACACTTTGGGAACCACATTGTAACTAGGTTTTTTTTTTGGAAATCACATAGTAACAAGTCCCATATAACAAACATGTAGTATCAGGACGTGTATATATATTCATTTCAATTGAGCCCAAATCATTACTAAGCGCCTACTGAGTGTAGGAGAAATCTAAGAACCCTGGCAAAGATTGTTTCTTATTCTACATAGCACAACTTTAACAAGTTCCAATCAGTATTTGTTTTCCATTCATTAAACACGGAAAGTTCTTTCAGCATGCCATGCAATCACACTTAGTATTTGCCCTTCACCAGGTTTTACAAAATGTTTCAGACACAGACTATCAAAGAATGAGGACTATACAAATGTCTCCCTCTGATATCAGGACTCAGTGGCGACTTGAGTGGCTCCAAGTCCTGGGAAAGTTTCCACTGCCTCCCCAGTGCCCTCCCCTGGCTCAACAGCAGGAACCTGGAGAGCCATAGACTGAGATCAAGGTGACCGTCTTTGACCTTCTAGCAGGAGTCCTTGGACGACCCTTATGCCAGCATCATAGGGGCAGGAGACTTATGACCATCCATTGTCATAAAGCTCCATTGTCCTCTGGCCCAATCCGTTTGTATTATAGCTGGGGAAGGGGAAGGCCAGAAAGAAGTGACTTGTGCAAGGTTACACTGCTGATATAGTTCCGTGCTACCAGCGGAGCCCCAGTCCCAGGCCTCCCATTTCTATCCTGTCCTTTCCATTGATCTAAATCATCCTAATCTTTTGGATTTCTCCACGAACTATGTCCTCTCTAACCTCTGGGCTTTTGCAGACAAGCTGTTCTATCTGCAATGCCACTCTGCTCTAATAAGCAACTGATTGATTCCTAAGATTTTAGTTAAAACATCACCTCCTCTAGGATGCCTTTTCTGACCCTCTGAGACTGAGTTAGGTGCCCTTCCTGTGTATTCTCCTACCATTCTCTACTGACGCCAGTTCTACCATTTCTCACCCTCTCGTGTAATCACTTAAGATCTCCAACACACCGTAGGCTCAGTGAGGACAGGGACCTACACCATGCCGTGGTTGCATTCCCTGATGTTGAGGGACACAGGGCCTGTGACTATCTAACTGTATTGTGAATGGAAAATGAATGAGCAGGCAGGTGTCCTCTCTTAACCAAGTGAGGGCAGAAGGAAAAAAACTAGTCATAGATGGGGGTCAAGTTTGGACCGGTGGAGAACTTGTAGAAAAGGAAATGGGTCTGTAAAGTCTAGACACCAGCTAAGCCTTTCTCTGGGGCTACTCTTCGAACCTTAGCATGTCTGCTCTTCAAATTCTAAGGATTTGGAATTTCTAGAGTGGCTTGCAACGGAGCCTTGAAGAATTTAGGAAGGAAACGGCTAAGAGGACCCCACGTGCCATTTCTCTCTGGATCTGCTGGAGAACTCCTCCCAGGAGAGACCCGGGGGGAGGTGCATTCTCAGAGGCTGCCCTGGGCTCAGGTGAGAGTGGGGGGCTTTCATCTGCAGGTGTACCTGGCTGATGCCTACTTTTTTTTTTAATCCCCGTGGATGGCTGCCCAGGGTAGGTGCTTGTTCCAACTCACTACCATGATGCAGCTTACCCAGGAAAGGAAAGAGAAAGATATTCTGGTGCTAACATAACCCAGGTGCTCATGGGGTTCCAAGGATGGGCAGCTTAGTCTTAGCAGAAGCCCAGACTTTTAGGGTGACTCTTGAGGCCAGCTGGCCAGCAGTATTACCTCAAGCAGCTTTTCTAGCAGAAATCTGGCTTTGGAGTTGGTGGCTGGGTGTTATTTCTGTTCCTGGATCAGGTGTCTAGCTTTAGACATCAATGAGTCTAGGCTTTGATGTCTCCAGAGGAATAAAGCTCTTGTCCTCATGGTAGACTTTTTAGCAGTGGGTAATCCATACTCCACCATGGTTCTCTCAAAGCCCAGAGCCCTTGAAATGCCAGGCCTATGAGAGGAGCTGCTGAAAGAGGACCATTACTAAGTATTACTTGTTTGAGAAAAAAACACAATCATTCCTCCCCAAGTGACTTCCCACACATCACTTAGGGCGTCACTTTTCTCATCTGTAAAAGGACAGGCTTGAGCGAAATCACCTTCAAAGTCCCTCTTCTAAAATTCTTAGATTTTATCATCGAGTCTCTGGTTCCTCTCTCAGAATATTTTCTCTGAAATGCTCTTTTCCCAACCGGTGCAGACATGCCCAAGATGTCCCAGAGGAGAGGGTCCTGAAAAGCCCAAACCGAAGGGCTACAGGGGTCTTGTCATCTTAGAGTCAACTTCCTGTTTTACGACACAAACGACTCAACCTCCAACCTTCACCTGTGTACATGGCACCTCCAGCTTCCCCCAAAGCCCTCCCCACAAGCATGCAAGGGCAGATGTCCACATTCATGGTGTCTATGTGGCTCAAAGCCCTAGTTTTTGCTCTGCTGAGCAGGGAGCCCTTGTCTTCCCTCCAGACCCCCTGAAGAGTCTGCCCTGCTTCTCAGGGAACCAGGTTCCTCACATGTGTTGCCACAGAATTATTGTTTTAAGATTTTATTTATTTATTTGGCAGAGAGACAGAGAGAGCGCACAAGCAGGGGGAGCAGGAGAGGGAGAAACGGGCCCCCCACTGAGCAGAGAGCCCGATGTGGGGCTCGATCCCAGGACTCTGAGATCACAACCTGAGCTGAAGGCAGATGCTCAACTGACTGAGCCACCCCAGTGCATGTGCTACAGAATTCCCTGCTGAGAGCTACACTGAGCCCTCCATGCACCAAAGTTGTGCGAGAGCCTGGGGTAAGGAGAGAAGAATGACGTTTCCTCATTTGTGATCTCTGTTAATCTAAGGGAGGTCCCAAGCAGGGATTCTCACTTTGACCCCAAATTTAAGGAACCGGCACTTTCAGTATTACTCACAGCCCCTCCCTCTCACACTTGGCCATGCAGTCAGAAGACTCCTCCAGCGATGTCACTGGAGGAAAGCTCAACATGCTTGACCCAGAATCTTTCTGTCTCTCTGATGACTGGGTTATTTCCTTTGTTGTGCTACTTTCCTTTTTATTTTGAGATGAGTCCTCTTGGAGGAAGCTAAAAAGCCCATTCAGAGAAAATGGGGGAGCTTCCTCCTGAGTTTGACAGACAGACCCCACCATATTTGGATCCCAAGAGCGGACATGAGTGTGACCAACCCTCTTGAGAGAGCGTGGTTGTATAAAGACTCTGGAACTCCTCAAAGCTTCATGGTCTTTCCTATTCTGGATTTGTATTTCTTTATCCTGATCTTCTGATAAATCCCCTATTCCTGGGCCAGATGGGCGGCTCAGTCGGTTAAACGCCTGCCTTCGGCTCAGGTCATGATCCCGGCATCCTGGGATCGAGCCCCTCATTGGGCTCCCTGCTCGGTGGGGAGCTTGCTCCTCCCTCTCCCTCTGTCCGCCACTCCCCCTGCTGTGCTCTCTCTGACAAACAAATAAATAAAATCTTAAAAAAATTTAAAAAGAATACCCTATTCCTCACAGTGATTTCCCGTCAGTGACTGATGGACCAAGAACTTGTTTTATTCGTTTGGCCACAGGCCTCAGTTGGGTGCCCTCATAAGGTATTCTGTGGATCTTTGGAGAAGATCTTGACATTGCTCCTGTCCTAGAGCGACGGGAATGAGTGTTTGGAATATGGCCCCATGTTTCAGGAGGCTTGCCAGTCCTGGAAAGGGAGCCTAAGGAAGAGAACTGATAGGATTTTGAAGTGTCGGCCACAGAGATGCTCTGCTCTAAAGAGCCTTCATGTGTGATCATTATTGAGCATTCTGCCTAACTCACTCCTCCACCAAGTATTTGTCAAGTGCCCACTCTGTGCCCTTATGGACTGCATTATTGTTCTAGGCACCAGCGATGGTGGTGAATAAGATGTGCTAACGAAAACCAGAAACCCGATGAGGTGTGTGGGTGGGGGAAGATCTTGCTGTTGGGCTTCAGAGCAGTTCAATCATTTAAGGAGGAACATTATTTTACACTGAAATGTTGAAAGTTAACCAATGGGCGGTATTTTCCAAGAGAGTCATTCCAGCCCTGTGAATATGGGGCTTTGGAAACCATCGCCCTAGGTGACCACATCTAACAGGAGGCACATCAGACAGAAATCTCTGATGTAGGAGACAGATGAGATACCATCTTTTAGGGAAGGAGTCTGGGAAATCACCTTCACTGGGTGTCTAAGGAAAGACTTCTGACACCTTGTTCTGCCTACGCCAGGCTGTGCTACTGAAAAGTGGGGTAGGGGCTCTGTGCTTCTTATGGCCATGGAAGTGGGGTGTCCTTAAGTTTCCGTATGACCCAGAGCCTGGCTTTAAGAGATGAAGTTGAAGGGTAGATTGATCCAACTGACAGGTACAGAGACTAGATTTAACCCTATCACGCTGACTCCATAGACACATTCAGGCTTGCTCATGGCAACCTCAAAGTGTGCCTGCTAGGAATAACGGCTCAAGAAGTAATATAAGGGGACATACAAGCTTGAAAAATTCTTTGTTGATCAAAGTCAACCAAGTTTCTTTCCCACAGGACTCCTCAGAGTCTTCAATGTGAACGACGTGCACTTTCTGAAACACTGGGGTGGGGGGACAGGAGAGGGAGCCTGGAGCGATTTGCAAACATATTTGGAAAAATGGAACCCTTCCCTAGAGGCACATCACATGGGGCCAGTGTTCTTGGAAAACGCTTTGGAAAACACTGCCTGAGGACTACGCTGTCATCAGGCCTGAGCTATCCTTTCAAGCAAAATTAAGGGTGATTTTTGCCTTTTTCTCCTTTCACCAAGGCTTACATTTTATTTTGAAGAAGCTTATTTTCTTCAGCATTTAGTATTTTTGAAACTGCCATGCTACTGATCAGAGAAGTGATCTTAAGCACAACAAAAATTAAAAATAAATAAATAAATAAAAATGAACCACCACCTTCCCCTCAGTCCCTTGTATTTCAAAAATCCACGTTCCTATTAGGCTTAGTAGGGATTACATAAAACCTTAATTTTGTTTTTGTTATCAGCTTTTAAAAAATATTTACCATTTTTATTGTGGGGAATTTTTTTTTTAAAGATTTTATTTATTTATTTGAGAGAGAATGAGAGAGAGCACATGAGAGGGGGGAGGGTCAGAGGGAGAGGCAGACTCCCCGCCGAGCAGGGAGCCCAATGCGGGACTCGATCCCGGGACTCCAGGATCATGACCTGAGCCGAAGGCAGTCGCTCAACCGACTGAGCCACCCAGGCGCCCGTATTGTGGGGAATTTTTAAAAGTTAACTAGGTATTAAGATCTCTATGTCCATCTGTATTTATAACTATGCATTCCCCTATGTGTTTATCAATCATGCTTATTTACTAAAATTAGTAGAACCAAAAAACCCCAGAAGACACTTTAAAAAGGAAGAAACATAGAGACAAATCAATCTATTTACAATATAAAGATGGTTTTTATGATATTTAAACCATAATTATTAATCTATTATTAAAGATTTGGTAAGACTGCATCGATTTTAAAACCACCTGAATGGCTGGTTAGAGATATCATTTCCTGGGCCCCAGCCCCAGAGATCTGATTCAGTGGGCTTGGGGAAGGGCCTGCAAACCTGCATATTTAACAAGCCCTCCCTGCCCCCAGATAGTTCCGATGCATGGGAGTTGTTACCATGAGAGAGAGAGGCTAAGAAACAATATGGGTTACTGAGCCTTTAGATATGATGAACTTGACTACATGCAAATTTTAAGTGGCCAATATAATTTTGAAACAAAAACATTTTATTTGTATTTATTTATTTATTAAAGAGTTTATTTATTTATGAGAGAGAGAGAGAGAGCACAAGCAGGGGGAGTGGCAGGCAGAGGGAGAGGGAGAAGCAGACTCCCCGCTGAGCACAGAGCCCGACGTGGAGCTCGATCCCAGGACCCTGAGATCATGACCTGCGCCAAAGGCAGACGCTTAACCGATTGGGCCACCCAGGTGCCCCACTGAAAAAAAAATTTAAATATGCTTTATTATAAAATGTTTCTACGCAGCTTGGGTATTCTGATGGGCATTACAGAATAAGCAGATAGGGTGGGAGAAATAGCCTGACCATGTGTTTCTGTGTTATTCTTCCTTTGGTGACAGATGATGTTTTTCTTGGGTCCCAAGTTTATCTGCTTGGGAGCAAAAGAGATTGGTCAATATTTGCAGTTTCTGGAACACTTTGCATCTGCTTCATGTGTTGAGTTTTCTGATATATAATGTTACAAAGCATTTTCCTCCATAAACACAGTTAATAGGGCATATTAGATTGGCCCTTCAGACAGATTAGGTCGGTTTTCATCTTAGCCTTTGATGAAATGCAGCAAGAGCACAAGGGGCGCAGTTTTTAAAATATCGTCCTAATAAAAGTTTCTGGGATTAGCCCCGACGCTGCCGGCAGCCACGAGAAAGTTAACGAGTCACTGGCGCCTTACCAGCTATCAACAGCAGTTACTCTTCCGCGCGAGGACGGAAAAGAGCAGTCCCTTTTCTCCCAGAATAAGAATGGTTGCTGCTGCCTTGTATGAAGGCATCAACACCATCACCCAAGAAAGGAGAGCCTTGCAAGAACTCCAGGGTTATTCACCCTCCAGTGTGAATCCTAGGTTCCCTCAATTTCAAAAGAGGTTATAAAAGCAGCGTCATTCTCCCCAGTTATACATCTTTGCTTTTCTTTGCATCTGATAATAATGTGAGAAGTTAGGTGGGAGCAGGAGCAGAGAAGAGCTTAGCAGATAGAAGGTGGAAAACTAGGACTTTGCTGCCAGGGCTCCCCACATGAATGTCTGCACATGCCAAGTAGGGACCTCATTTCAAGTGTCATCCGCACAGCCTGGCAAAGTATTGGGTTTTTTTTAAAGATTTTATTTATTTATTTGACAGAGAGAGACAGCGAGAGAGGGAACACAAGCAGGGGGAGCGGGAGAGGGAGAAGCAGGCTTCACGCCGAGCAGGGAGCCCGGTGGGGGGCTCGATCCCAGGACCCTGAGATCATGACCTGAGCCGAAGGCAGACGCTTAACGACTGAGCCACCCAGGCGCCCCAGCCCCATTTTTTAAAAGATTTTATTTTTTAAAAGATTTTATTTATTTATTTGACAGAGAGAGACAGAGAGAGAGGGAACACAAGCAGGGGGAGTGGGAGAGGGAGAAGCAGACTCCCCGGAGAGCAGGGAGCCCGATGCGGGGCTCGATCCCAGGACCCTGGGATCATGACCCGAGCCGAAGGCAGACGCTTAACGACTGAGCCACCCAGGCGCCCCTGGCAAAATATTTTTGAAAGCATGATAACCGAGGGAAGATCTGTGTTTTCCCAGCATTACCATTTTCCTTTTCCAATACTGTAATTTTTGTAGCAATTGTTCCAAAAAACCAATCTACTTTGGAAATTACAATTTTTCCCCCTGTTTGCCTTAGGGAACTGTTATCTCAGATTATTTTGATCAACTCTTCTGCCAGCCACAGTCTCAAGACACGGAAACAACCACTTTGCAGATACTATGATAGAAAATTTAAGTCTGAACAAGCAGAAAAATGTGGTTAAGAATCTGAAGACATATTTAAATTTCCATGAACTGACTAGCTACATTGTTTGAATTCTTCAGCCACTGTTTATACATTCTTTTAACTGAAACTATTGTGAAATAATTGAGGAGTCACATGTGGCTGTAAGAGATACAATAATACCAATTCTGTGTATACTATATCCAATTTCCTCCAATGTTAACATTTTACAAGAATCTAATGTAATATGACAACCAGGACACTGACACAGATAAAATCCAGCAATTGTATGTAGATTTCTTTGGTTTCACCTGGCTTCATTGTGTCTCTGTGTATTTAGTTCTATACAATTTTGTCACCTGTGTGGGTTCATGTCTCCATGACAATCAAGACACTGAACAGGTTCAGCACCACAATGATCCATGAAGTTGCTCCTTTGTAATTACACTCACCTTCCTCTGGTGGTTATAATCCCTTCTTTCTCCCCAGCCACCATGAATACATTCTCAGTTCTTAAAGTTTTGTCATTTCAGCAATTTTACATATATGGAAGCATCAGTGTGTAATCTTTGGGAATTTTTTCCCCCCAGCTTAGCATAACTCCTTGGAGATTCATCCAAGCTGTTGCTGTATCAACAGTTGGTTCCTTTTTACTCCTGAGTAGTATTCCCTAGTATGGATGGACAGGTTTTTTCCCCATCCACCTGCTGAAGGACACTGGGTTGTTTCCAATTTGGGGCTATCATGAATAAAGCTGCCATGAACTTGCACATACAGGAGTGTGTGTGTGTGTGTGTGTGTGTGTGTGTGTGTGTGTGTCTTAGTCTGTCTGGTCTGCTCTTACAAAGCATCATACTCAGGGTGGGTCTGTAAACAAGAGAAAGCTATCTCACGGTTTGGAGGCTGAAAGTCAGAGTTCTGGGTGTCAGCAGGGTGTCAGGAAGTCAGGTTATACTAAGGGCTCTCTCTTGGGGTGCAGAATGTCATCTTCTTTCTGTGTCCTCATACGATGGGAAGCAGTGAGGGGCAAGCGCTAAGCCCCCACTTCATCCCCACATTCAGGGCTCTAATCCTAATTACTTCCCAAAGACCCTGACTCTTAATACTTTCACATGAGGGAGCAGGGTTTCAACATATGATTTTGGGGGGTACACATTCAGTCCACAATAAATTTTCATTTCTCTGGGATTAATACCTAATAGTTCAACTTCTGGGCCACATGGTGATGGCATGTTTAGTTATATAGGGAACTGCCAAATTGTTTATCAGAGTGAGTAGTGTATTTCCACTAGCAATGTGTGACTGATCCAGCTTCCCCTCATGCACCCCGGCATTTGGTGTCATCGCAGTTTTTTATATTAGCCATTCTTTTTTCCTTTAAGTTAAAAAAAAAAAAGAAGTTTCACCATCCTAAATATACCTTCCACTGTTCCCCTCTCTCCCCCCCTGAACCCCTGGTAATCACTGATCTGTTCACTGTCTCTATAGTTTTATCTTTTCCAGAATTTCATAGAATTGGACTTACACAGCACACAGCTTTCCCAAATCAGCTTCTTTCATTTAACAATATGCATTGAAGATTCATCCATATCTTCCTTTTTTTTTAAAAAAAAAAAGATTTTATTTATTTGAGAGAAAGAGAACTCTTGAGTGCACGAGTCAGGGGGAGGGGCAGAGGGAGAGGGACAAGCAGGCTCCTCACTGAATGGAAAGCCCAAAGCCTGGCTCAATCCCTGGACCCTGAGCCACCCATGGAACCCCAGATTCATCTGTATCTTTTTGTGGCTTGGTAGCTCATTTTTTATTGTTGCTGAATAATATTCCATTCTATGGAGGTGGTACAAATTATTTATCCATTTACCTATTGAAAGACATGTTGGTTGCTTCCAACTTTTGGTAATTATCAATAAAGATGGATAAACATTCATGTACAGGTTTTTATGTGGGCCAAGTTCCTAAATCAGTCGGATATACACTTAGGAACATGGTTGTTAGACTGTATGGTAAGACAATGTTTAGTTTGTAAACAAATTGCCAAAATGTCTTCCAAAATGGCTATTCCATTTTGCATTCTCTCCAACAATGAATAAGAGCTCCTCTTGCTCCACATCTTTGATAGCAGTTATTGTCAGTTTTGGGTTGTAGCCATTCTGATAGGGTGCAGTGGTATTTCATTGTTTAAATTTGCAATTTCCTAATGACAAATGATGTCAAGCATCTTTTTGTACACTTATTTGCTATGTGTATACCTTCCTTGGTGAGGCGTCCATTCAGATCTTTTGCCCATTTCTTAACCAGCTTGTTTGTTTTCTTATTGTTGAGTTTTAAACGTTGTTTGTATATGGTGGATAGAAGTCCTTTCTCAGATATGTGTTTTGCAAATATTGTTTCCTGGTGGGGGCTTGTCTTTCACAGATCAAAAGTTTTTAATTTGAATAAAGACGAACTCAGCAATTTTTTTCTTTCAAATATCTGTGCTTTTCAATGCTTTTGTTATTACTGTTGTATTTTTGAAGTCATCAGCAAACCCAAGTTCATGAAGATTTTCTACTATGTTTCATCAAGAAGTTTTTTGTTTCACATTTTATATTTAAGTTGATGATCCATTTAAAGTTTCTGTGTAATGTGTAAAGTCTATGTCTAGCTGAATTTCATATATCCTTCTATCTCCAATTACTACAGCATCATTTGTCAACACGACTATCCATTGTCCACTAAGTTGCATTTGCAACTTCGTCAAACATCAGTTGACTACATTTGTGTGGCCTATTTTGGGGCAATCTCTTCTGTCATATTGACCTGTATATCTATTCTTTCACCAATACCATCCTGTCCTTTTTAGGACAGCTCTGTGAAAAAAGTTGATGGTATTTTGATAGGGATTGCATTGAATGTATAGATTGCTCTAGGTAGCATAGACATTTTAACAATATTCAATATCATAAAAGCCATATACAAAAAACCCACAGTGAATATCATTCTCAATAGGAAAAAACTAAGGTCAGGATCACGGCAGGGATATCCACTCTCACCACTGCTTTTCAACATAGTACTAGAAGTTCTAGCCTCAGCAATCAGACAACAAAAGAAATAAAAGGCATCCGAATCAGCAAAGAAGTCAAACTCTCACTCTTTGCAAATGGCATGATACTCTGTGTAGAAAACCCAAAAGACTCCACTCCAAAACTGCTAGAACTCATACAGGAATTCAGCAAAGTGGCAGGATATAAAATCAATGCACAGAAATCAGTTCCATTTCTATACACTAACAAGGAGACAGAAGAAAGATAAATTAAGGAGTCAATCCCATTTATAATTGCACCAAAACCCATAAGATACGTAGGAATAAACCTAACCAAAGACGCAAAGGATCTCTGTACTTGACTTATATTTTAAAGGTGTCTTTCTGAGAAGATAAAGTAACTTTTATAGTTAATTTTTTTTCTTGTGCTAGTTAACATTTATTGTTGTTTAAGGTGCTCCTTGCTTCTCTTTTGATCCATAACAATAGAATAGAAAGAACTTTTTTCTTCAAAGGCCATTATTAGGGAGATAATTTTAGAACAGAATGAGACATTATTTTCAATGAATTCAATATGCTTTAGCAGAGCCAACAAGGAATGTACTTCTAGTATTACCAAAATGAAGATAATATCAGCAGAGGAAAACATGCTGGTGTCCAAGACTTTGGGATACTGGTAGATGTTGTACAAAGAGAAGAACATGCATCACGGGAACAACGTAAGTTCAAATTGGGGGGGGTGGGGTTGGGGAGAGAAAAAAATCTGGTAGTGGGCAAAAAATTGAGAAAGGGCTGGTTATCTGGAAGCTGAGCAATCGAAGGCCTCAGATTCATCATAGCCATTACGTGGGAAGGAAAATGGATTCTAATGAAGCAGGAAAAAAAACTAGTCCCTGCAAAAGCACTGAAACTGCTCTGGGTTTGGGGATGGAGGCTTGCAGAGAACTTAGTTAACCTATTTGAGTTTAGATTTTAATTTCCAGTCTCTTAATTTAGGTTCAAGATTGCTAAAGGATGGGATGCCTGAGTGGCTCAGTTGGTTAAATGTCTGCCTTCAGCTCAGGTCATGATTCCAGGGTCCTGGGATCGAGTCTTGTATCGGGCTCCCTGCTATGCGGGAAGCCTGCTTCTCTCTCTGCCTGCCGCTCCCACTGCTTGGCCTCTGTTTCTCTCTCCCTCTCTCTGACAAATAAATAAATAAAATCTTAAAAAAAAAAGATTGCCAGGCGCCTGGGTGGCTCAGTTGGTTAAGCGACTGCCTTCGGCTCAGGTCATGATCCTGGAGTCCTGGGATCGAGTCCCGTATCGGGCTCCCTGCTCAGCAGGGAGTCTGCTTCTCCCTCTGACCCTCCTCCCTCTCATGCTGTCTCTCATTCTCTCTCTCTCAAATAAATAAATAAAATCTTTAAAAAAAAAAAGATTGTTAAAGGATATCTTATTAGATTAAGGGCTGAAAAATAATCAAGTTTGTTATATAATCCTTACCATCCACTCTATGGAAATGTAAGCATATACACACTTATATACTGCATATCTGGATGATTTTAATACTCCTGAGCTGCATTAATAATAGAAGGAATATACATTAAAGTCATTCTAGTATAATTTCCTCACTATGTAAAAGGCTGTTTAGAAGACAGTGTCAGTCTGTCTTCCAGAACAGGCTACTGCTATACCTTCCCATTCTTTCTCAATGTGAAGACTGACCTCTAGTGTTCTGTCTTTTAAGAATTAATAAATTAAGTCTGGTTGTGAGCAGTATCTAGTAGCAAGTAGAGATTTATATACAAACTCCTTCAGAGATGAATTCCACAAATATCTGTTATACACCTACCATGCGCTGATCCCTGATGATGAAGATCTGTCTTACTCTAGAACTCCTTCAAATGGTGTCAGTTATTTCAAATGGCTTCTATTAGAGATACATTATCAGACAGGAAGAGAATATTACAGAATTCAGAGTGTAAAACAAGGGCTGACATATCACTAAATCAAACCAAGAAAGAAAGGAAAACCTATGCCATCCTGTTCATGTATTTAAAAGAGTTAAATCCTGAAATGTTTATTCTTGCAAACCATTCTGTTCAGAGATTGGTTCCCAACAAAAAGAGTTTCGAAGATATGATTTCTAAAAGATACCAGACGTTTAGGATAATAGATGGCAGTTTTTCATGAGAATGATTTAATGAGACTTTCAACCTTTTATAAGAGAAAATTGAGAACATTCACAGAAGGAGAATGGTACACTAGACCTCCGTGTGCCCACGGACCTGCTCAGCCACTATGGATATTCTACCAATCAAATTTCAACTGCACTTCCCCTTTCCACTCCAAACCCCTCCATTTCAAGTGATATTTTAATAGTTTAACTGCCATATTTGAACATCAAAATCCATTTTTCAGTGCTTAAAAACCTCCTGCAAAATTTTTAATCTCAGGAAACAAACTGAGGGTTGCTGGAGTAGGGGGGTGGGAAGGATGGGGTGGCTGGGTGATAGACATTGGGGAGGGTATGTGCTATGGTGAGCGCTGTGAATTGTGCAAGACTGTTGAATCTCAGATCTGTACCTCTGAAACAAATAATGCAATATATGTTAAGAAAAAAAAAAGAAGAAGATAGCAGGAGGGGAAGAATGAAGGGGGTGGAAATCGACGGGGAGACGAACCATGAGAGACGATGGACTCTGAAAAACAAACTGAGGGTTCTAGAGGGGAGGGGGGTGGGGGGCTGGGTTAGCCTGGTGATGGGTATAAGGAGGGCACATTCTGCATGGAGCACTGGGTGTTATGCACAAACAATGAATCATGGAACACTACATCTAAAACTAAGGATGCAATGTATAGTGATTGACATAACAATAAAAAATTAAAAAAAAATAAAAACCTCCTGCAAAACACTTCTGATATTCTGAACTCTATTTGCCTGAGGGAAGAAAAATGAAGTTATAGCAGATTTGAGGGCAGTAAAAATAAGATTCGATAAAGGTGATACGGAAGTTAGCCTTTAGGTAATGATTAACTATTACTCAGACAAAAAATGTCATCAAAAGAAAGACATAAAGAAAGAGAGAGAAGCGTACAGCAAGATGGAGAGAGAGAAAAGGAAGAGAAAAAGGAAGGAATGAAGGGGGGCTTAAGAATGAACAGAAAATGTCATTCTTGCAGCCACCTCCTCCAAGAAGCCTTCCCTAATGTGGAATTAACTAACCTTTCCTCAGCTTGCCTTTTATTCCATCCTGCTTTTTTTAAATAAAATGCTGCAAAGATCTGTTTTCCCCAGAAAACATTTAGCTATATATTTGTTGAGGGCTAGAATTATGTCTTCTTCTCTGTGTATTGCCTTCTCTTCCCTGGATTATTCCAACAGTCTTCTAAGGCTCCCCGAGTCTGTTCTTGACCTTTACGATTTCTCAGATAGCAGTCAGAGGAATCCTGTTAAAACCTGACTTGGGTCACATCACTCCTTCATTCGAAACCCTATAAAGACTTGCCATTTCACTCAGAGTGAAGCTGAAGTCTTCACAAGGGCCTCAAGCAGTCCAGGCGTTATCTACCTCAGAGCCTTTGCACAGCCTGTTTTCCCTGTCAGGAACATTCTTCCCCCAAATGTCTCCCTAATTCACTCACTGTTTTCAAGTTCTTGCTCAAATATTATCTTTCACTTCCTTGCTCCAGCACTTCTTACCCTACCCATACTGTACTCTCTTTTTCTCCAAAGCAAGTATCACCAAAGCGGTCTGTCTGTCCCATTGGAACGTAGGTTCCATGTACAGAATGTGTCTCCATTGCCTTGCTTAGAGCTTGTCCCTGAGTAGATATTCTCAAAGTATTCCTGGGACAATAATGGATGAATCATGTCCCACATGGTATGTTGTAAACAGGAGGCACACTTAATAAATGAGCCAATGAATGAATTCTGACCCAAATTTGTTCTGAATAACCAAACTGCCTGAGAAAACAGAGGAGAAATACTCAAAAAGTTAGGGCAATTTAAAGTAAATTCTATAACAAAGAACAAGGTAGTGGTTCTATTAACTTTGAAAATTGTAGCTGTGAGCCTAGAATATAAGTTCTAGAAATCAAGTGGCATGTTCTGCCCAGTTCTGTTTCAGCACCCACTTGTCATCCTGAGAGTTGCATGCTAAGTTTTTTCTCCCACTCTGGCTCTGTGGCAAATCTTTTGAAAAGAGGAGTTAGTAACCCCACCTACCCCAAAGTTGGCATACCCGAAATGGGGTGTTTCAAAGCAGGCTTCTCTCCTACTAAATGTATTCTGTTTAATTGTTTCTCATGTTAAATGGCAACATACACCCTTTTGAGGAAAAAAAAAAAAAAAGAAGAAGAAGTTTTCATCTTGGTCATCCTACAGCAATATCCTTGGGAACAAAATAAGCACAGAAATACCAAGGGAAAACACAAAGGCTCTTCTTAAGTGGGTGGTCAATATCATTTTAATTCTTCATTGTAATCCTCACAAACCCAAAGCCCTGTGAACTATTAAATTACTATGGGGATTTCCTCTGGGATCCTTGCCCCAGCTGGTCTCAGGATGTTCTGGGCAACAAGCAGCTTGGGTAATGCTCTCTGAACACCTGTCACCTGCTTCATACAATAATCTAAATAGAATGTGAATACAAAAGGCCTATTATCAATTATGCAATGATCAGTTTGGCTCAGAGTGCATGTCTGTGTGGCCTCCTTTAGAGCACGTTGAACATTCCCTTAGCAGGCACATCAAAACCCATGAAACAAGAAAGGGCATGAAAAGATGGTTGCTAACTACTTTCAGTTAAATGAGTCTGGGCAGACGGAGGTGATCAGTGGGTAGAGGCAGATGTTTATGTAATGCTAAAGGCAGGGACTGGGCAAGACCTGTGTTATCCAAGCTCTGAAATGTGTGTGCATTGTGTGCGTGTGCATGTGCATGTATTTTGTGAGTAGTTCTTTCTCCACGGATGTTACACCAAATGATATTCAAACCCTTAGTATGGAAACCCTGGCTTCTTACCTTTGCTACCACCTTTATTTAATGGGTGGCAAGTTCAGGGTAACTGGCTGTCCCCATGGCACAGCACTGAGAGGACATGGCACTTGCAGTGCTCAAACTGGGAAAATCCTGGGTAAACTGGGACAAGTGGGCCACCCTCCGCCCTAAGTGCTCCATATTTGTTTGCATGGAGTCTATTGTCCATTCACTGGGATATACACATGATTCCAAGGGGGATTAAAATCAATATTGAGGCTATTTGGAAAGCAAGCCCACAGGAAGGGATAAATAGGAAGCTGGTGGAAGAGCCCGGGTGTAGGCAGTAGCTGGAAACAGACGATAATGGAATGTACTGTCTGTAGAGAAATTTTAAAGCTATGATGAAACTGACTAGAAGTCAGCCTGCTTTTCATTATCAGCCTGCACCAGCATTTCTAAATGAAGTCAGTGATAAAGGCTCCTCCTGGCTGGGGCAGATAACCACCCCCTGCCTCCGCCCCACTGCACTTCCCACTCCTGGGTATGCCCCTGTAATGGAGGGGAAGGTAATCCATTATCTGTAAATGTCCTTTTTTATTGAGAGCTTGCTATGGTTATGTTGAGCCCTTTCTATGCTTTTCTCATTTAATGTTCTCACCAATTTGTAAGGAAGATACTTACTTTAGCCCTTTTGCAGATGAGGTACTAAAAATTCACTAGTCTCTTGTTTAAGGCCACAGAGACAGTAAGCTGACCATCTGAATCCCAGGCCTCTCTGAGGCCAAAGATAGTGCATCTCAACCTGAAAAGGAAAATCTGTGTCCTAAGATGGCCAACCGAGCCAGCGAGAGAGTCCCAGTCCTTGCCCCGGGGCTCTTCCAGGTTCTTCTCCCCGCCCCTGCTTCGCGCACGTGCCAAAAGTGCCCAGTACGCGGAAGCAGAAGTGTATCAATTGCCCCCTTTTTTTGTGCTCGGGGCTCAGACCTTTGGAGATCACTCTCCTCTGAGCCAGCTGGCATGAAATAAACCTCCTAACCTCCAAGATCTCTGAGTGCCTCTGGATTCTTCTGTTGGGCCATCAAGTCCAGGTTCCGTAACAAACCCAGGTGCTCTGTTGCCTTTGCTCCTACACGAGAACAAGTTTGAAAGCTGACTCCCTAATGGGCACACCGAAGTGGTGGGCAGGGTTGGGGGGGGGCACTGGTGATTCCAAGATGAGCTGCTCAATATTTGTTGAATAACTGAGTGAATGAATGAATACACTGAGTGAAAACTGGTACCTTCACAGAGTTATCAGAGTCCAGAGAGCTTTGTGTTCAAGCAGGACAGAATTTTTTTTTTTTATTTTTCCTTCAACTGGGGCTTGCCACAGTCTTAAGAATTGAGAACACAGAAGACTGACCTGGTTCCTGTCCCTGTCATTCTCCTTTTGGGGGGAGATGCTCAATATTTATTGAGCATCATATTTATTGAGATGTCTCAATAAAATGGACAATACAATGGACACCAAGTGTTTTTGGATGAGCTGCACCATGAAGTAATAATGTCATTGCAAGATTTTTTTTCTTTTTAAAGATTTCATATATTTATTTAGAGTGCCAGTCAGGGGAGAGGCAGAGAAAGAGGGAGAGAGAATCTCGAGCAGATGCCATTCTGAGTGCGGAGCCCGACTCAGGGCTTGATCTCAAGATCCCGAGATCATGACCTGAACTGAAAACAAGAGTTGGGTGCTTAACCGACTGAACCACCCAGGTGCCCCAAGATTCTTCTTTCTAAGACTAATTTATTTCAGCTTATAAGCCATGAAAAATGGAGGACCCAGAACTGAGGTAGATTCTCAAGGTCTGATGTAGGCATGAGGCCATCATTAATGGGGTTCCCAAGAAGTCCCACTACCCGTGAATCTGACCTGATGTGCAACGAGTGTGATGCTCCCTTCTCTTCCTGGGACAGTCTAATTTGGAGACTTTTTCTTGATTGTAGGGATTGGCTTTAAGCAAGAGGTTGCATGCTAATGCTCTATGGCTTATATCTGATCAGTAGACATGTTTTGTTTGGCCTATAGTATTCCCCAATTTTTAAAAAAATTGATGCTATAAAGAATAGGAAGTCTTTGCATAAAAACTTGTATTTCTGGCTTTGCCTCACACATTAGAAAAGCTAGCTAGCTATACACCTGCTCAGCAGCACTGGATGACTAGTCCTGGCTGACTCCTTTCAAGAAGACATGGGTCTACAAGTCCCACTAGAGTCTCATTGACTCAACTCACTTCATTCATTTATGTGACCTGTCTGCTCCCTGCATGAAGCTTATGATCCTTGCTCTGGATCTGCACTGGCCATTACAGTGGCCACTAACCACATGTGGCTAAAAGCTTGTGTTTAAATTAATTAACATTAATAAGATTTAAAATTTAGGGGTGCCTGGGTGGCTCAGTTGGTTAAGGGGCTGCCTTTGGCTCAGGTCATGATCTCAGGGTCCTGGGATTGAGCCCCATGTCGGGCTCCCTGCTCAGCGGGGAGTCTGCTTCTCCCTCTCCTGCTCCCCCTGCTTGTGCTCTCTGTCAAATAAAAAAAATAAAATCTTTTTTAAAGATTAAAAAAAATAAGATTTAAAATTTAGCTTCTCAATGGCACTAGCCATACTTCAAGAGCCTCTTAGCCACAGGTTAGTGACTGCCATATTGGGCAAGACAGATCAGAACATTTCCATCACCAAATGGAGTCTCTTGAGCAGTACTACTGTAGACATGAACTATTTCAGAGTCATGGCTGGTACCACTAACCCCCCACCCAATGGGTTTTACCCTGAAAATCCTATTATAGCAAGAGCAGAAGGAGGAGAAGGAGAAAAAGGAGGAGGAGGAATCATTTGTAGAGTACTTACTCTCTGTCAAGCACTGTAATAAGAACATTTCACAAATTATCTAAATTAATTGCTTACACAGTCCTATGATATAAGGGAGATAACTCCTCCTCATTCTAAACATGAAGAAACACAGGCTTAAAAGTAAAATTGCTGAAGCTCACATCATTAATATATGGTAATCTAGGATCTAAATCAAGGTCTGTTTGGTCCTAGAACTCATGTTCCTCATGATCAATTCAATAAAGCACAGTCTGTAGAAATGAATCCACAACCCCATTAAGCAGTGAGCCCACTGGAAAGCCAGAGGGGAAGGATGTGGTGTCCCTGGTCTGCTGGGATCTGCCTGAAGATTGCACCAAAATTATACAAGTAGACAACTTATATTCTTGGCCAACCCAATGGTCATTTCAGTGAAAAACAGGAAACTGTCTATTTTCACAATGACAATTATTTTTTTCATTTCTCTTTTTTAATTTAAATTCAATTAGCCAACATATAGTACATCATTAGTTTTTGATATAATGTTCAATGATTCATTAGTCGTGTATAACACCCAGTGCTCATCACATAATGTGCCTTCCTTAATGTCCATCACCCAGTTACCCCATCCCACCATTGACCTCCCTATCCACAATCCTCAGTTTGTTTCCCAGAGTCAGGAGTCTCTCATGGTTTGTCTCCCTCTCTGATTTCTTCCCATTTAGTTTTCCCTCTCTTCCTCTGTGGTCCTCTGCTGTATTCCTTATGTTCCACATATGAGGAAAACCGTATGATAATTGTCTTTCTCTGACTTCTTTCACTTAGCATAATCCCTTCCAGTTCCATTTGTTTATTTTTATTTTATTTTTAGAGAGAGAGAGAGAGCACCTGAGTGGGGATGGGCAAAGGGAGAGGGAAAGAAAGAGAATCCCAAGCAGGCTCCTTGCTGAGCACAGAGACCCACACAGACCCGAGATCAGGAGATCACAAGATCACGATTTGATCCAGTATCAGGAGTCTGACGCCCAACTGACAGGGCCACCCAGGTGCCCTTATTTTTTTCATTTCTGTAGCAATTACATTGTTGCTTCTTTTCCTTGACTGAGAATTCATAGCTGCCAATTATAAGCTGATTTTAAATATTGGGAGCTCCTCCATGTATCCATCGAGAAGAGAATTTATCTTGACATTCAAATGAAATGACTTTTTTTTCCTTTTTAAGGGGGTTTATTGTTAAGTGTGTTGTTCCATTCTTATTTAGAAGTGTCATTTTCACAGACTGCACTTATTTAATAACATTGGAGGCCCAGAATGGAAAAAAGAAAAACACTTCAGCTTTTGTCTATTATATGGTAACAGAACTCACTGATCCCTTAGAAAGAGGGGGGTGTTAGAATAATTAATTTCATTATGGGTAAGACTTTTGATATTATTTTCATATCTCTAGGCAAAATAATTATGTTCCAGGTGCACAAACATGTTTTTGTTGCTTCTGTGTATGCGTTAAAAATTCTTGATTCTCTTTTTCCTGCAACTTTTTTCTATCTGATGGTTCTTTCTTCACTGGCATTGTTTTCCATTTGCATGCTTCTAAATTATTATTTCTCTTTAAAGAATTCAATACATAAAATTATATCAAGAGTTACCATTAGCTGAAGAAGAGTGAAAAAATTTTAATCAGCTAGAATTATTTTTAAAGGTAAAGGGGATATATTCATTTGGTTGGTGTCACTGTTCAATGTTCTATTGAAAATTATTTTGTAATTTCCTAAACTATAAACACTTACCAGAAACATTTTTAGGACAGGGTTTGCTTTGCCAGAGTACATAATTATCATCAGCTTTGCTTGCCAATAAAGAAGAATGCTTTCATCTGGATGAATTTATGCATAGGATGTGGATGGTAAATTCTTTTTTTGCAGGAGATTTTCATCTATAGCCTAGAGGCTGAGGGAAAGCTTTTTAAAAAAGTAGACAGAGAATTTGATTCATAAAATCTCCCATTTCAATTACAACCAACATGATGCTCGTTCTCCTACAAACTCAGTGACTGATATTGGTGATATTTTCCATTTTTTTTTTAATGGAGTTTTAAAATATCTCTGCTTTACCATCCAGACTCATATTTGCCAACCAATCTCCCACCAGTTTTGGTAACATTTTCTTAGGAGGAAAATACAGATGTTAATATTAAAATCTGAGAGGAAAATGATTTCTCAATGCAAATATACCCCCACTTAGTAGTAAATGTTGGGCTGAAGAACTTATTTGCTCTTTTAAGTAGCATTTGCCAAGTGCCCAGGATGTGGTCCTCAGTGTGCTCTATGGCCATGCTTATCACATTTAACGTGCATCTGAATCATGGGGGACACTATTCTCATGCAGATCTTGGTTCTGCGGATCTTGAAAATTCTCCATTTCTAATAAGTTCCCAGGTGAAGGCAATGCTGCTGGCCTAGGAATCACACACTGTGTAGCAAAACTTTTGGCATCAAAATAGAGATGAACAAAATAAAGCCTCACAATGGGCTCTTCAACAAATGGAAGAGAGCTGGGTAACTGAAGACAAGAAGAGTGGGAAGGTTCTGCTCTTGGTAATGGAGATACTGTCAACTCTGGGCAGCCCAAAGAAAACTAACATTGAAAAGCAAAGGAGAACCACCAGAGGAAAACAGATACTGTAGGGGAGATGATGTACAAAAGAAAAAAGGAGTGACATGTGGTCAGTTTCCCATTTTTTGATGGCTTTAGCCAGAGGGCAGTCCAAACTCTGCTGTGTGGGTAGACTCCAACTCCAAGAGAAAATCCTGCAATGTACTGGCTTAAAAATCAGATGTCAGAGTTCAGGTTACATACAGTAACTGGAAAGTGAGGGAAGATAGAGCGGAGGAATAAAAGGGAAGGAAGATAAAGAAAGGATAGAGATACAGAGAGGGTGCCCAAATTTGGTATGTAAACTGTCCCAATCTGTGGCTAACCTCCAAGTCACCTATGCATGAAGAAGCCTCCCAGCAACCCAGCTAAGGCTAAGAGAACTGCAAAGATTGCAGTTGCTCCTGATGGCAGGGGAGAAAAAGTTTGCAGTTTGAGTTCAACAAAGTTAACTTCCTGTTTATCAAAATAATCAATATTTTTCAAAGGAACTTGACAGAATCTAGAGACACTTTAACGTATTATCCTCAATACCTAGGATACAATCCAGATTTCTCTTGTAACATGAAGAAATAGAAAAATGTGACCTATATTCAAGATAAAAGAGTATCAAGACCAAACTTGAGATGAACAAGGTACTGGAAACAGCAGGACGAATATTTTATAGCATCTCTTATAACTATGTTTAAGGATACAGAGGAAAATACGATAAGATAAAAAAAGATAGGAATGGCAGCAGCAAAATAATTTTAAAAAATTATTAAAAAAAAGACCCAGTGGAAATTCTAGAAGTAAACAATATTGTATCTTAAAAATAGGGGTGCCTGGGTGACTCAGTCGGTTAAGCATTTGCCTTCGACCCAGATCCTGATCCCAGGGTCCTGAGATCGAGCCCCGCATCAGGTTCCCTGCTGCTTGGTGGGGAGCTTACTTCTCCCTCTCCCTCTGCCCCTCCCCGCCCCACCACTCCTGCTCTCCCTCTATCTCAGATAAATAAATAAAATCTTTAAAAAAATTAAAAAAAAAATTCATTGGATGGTCTTAACAGCGGATTGAAGATGACAGAACGGTCAACCAATGTGAAGACAGACAGTATCCAATCTAAGAACTTCAAAATGTAAGCAGACTCTCAGGGATCTTTAGGACAATAGCTAAAGAAATAACATGTTTATAATTGGAATCCTAGAAGGAGAGGAGTAAGATAATAAAGCAGGGGGAAAAAAAACATCTGGGGAAATAATGGCCCAACTCTTTGTAAATTTGGTGAAAGGCATATATTCTTCATGAAGTCGGCTCCAAGGAACATAAATACAAGACAACCACATTTAGGCTCACCATAGTCAAACTGCTAGTTATAATGGGAGATGGCATTCCAAGTGCATGAAAGTACAAACTCTGAGTCAGAGAGGCTTGCCCTGAAGCCTGCATCTGCTGTTTAATGTCCATGTGATCTTGGGCAGATGCTAAGTACTGAGCAGATTTTTGGATCATAGAGTACTTAAGAAGTTAAGAATCAAGTGCCCTGCTGGTAGGAGTGCAACCTATGGAAAACAGTATGAAGTTTCCTCAAAAAATGAAAAATAGAATTACCAGAGGATCCAGTAATTCCACTACTGGATATTTACCCAAAGTAAATGAAAACAGCAATCCAAAAAGATATATGCATCCCTATGTTTACTGCAGCATTATTTACAATAGCCACAATATGGAAGCAATTCAAGTGTTTATCCATAGAGGAATGGATAAAAAAGATGTGATATATATTTAAACACACACACACACACACACACACAGAGGATTATTAGTCATAAAGGAATGAAATCTTGCTATTTACAGCAACATGGTTGGACTAGAGAGTATAATGCTAAGTGAAATAATTCACACAGAGAATGGCAAATACCATACGATTTCACTCAAGTGTGAAATTTAAGAAACAAAACAAACAAGCAAAAAAAAAAAAGACAAACAAAAAACCCAGATTCTTTTTTTTTTTAAAAGATTTTATTTATCTGACAGAGACATAGTGAAAGAGGGAACACCAGCAGGGGGAGTGGGAGAGGGAGAAGCAGACTCCCAGCCGAGCAAGGAGCCCGATGCAGGGCTTGATCCCAGGACCCTGGGATCATGACCTGAGCTGAAGGCAGATGCTTAATGACTGAGCCACCCAGGTGCCCCCCAAAACCCAAACTCTTAAAAATAAGAGAACTGGTGGTTGCCAGATGGGAGGTGGATGGGGGGCATGGGTGAAGGGGATTAAGAATCCATTTCTCATGATGAGCACTGAGTAATGTACAGAATTGTTGAATAATTATATTGTACACCTGAAGCTAATATAACACTGTATGTTAATTATATTTTAATTAGAAAAGAAAAACAACCATTAGAAGGATGTGGAAGAGAGAATGGGAATTCGGGATTAAAAAAAAGGTAGAAATCAGGGAGAGAGTGGTTAACATATACTTGCTGGTAACTCTGGATTCAAAGACTGACCCAGCATATACTTATTGACCACGTGCTGGTAGGTTCTCTCCTGCCTAAACTGGTATAAGTTACCCCATGGGCAGCTGAAGATCACCAGGAATAAGTGTCTCCATGAAAGTGACATTATTTCATAATATATTTTCTCTCACACCAACCATGACTTGCAATGATCATCTCTATTTGTGATGTAGCAAAACAAGAGTGGAGTGATGATATTTCTGAAAGAGTAATTGATGGTTTCCCCCTAGCCTTTCCTGCTTTGTTTTTGTCCTTGATTTCTTTCATCTATCAAGTTGCAGTGAGGCCACTTGGGGCTCATTGATGCAGGGAAGGGACATGTTCTCTGGAAGGCAGAGAAAAAAGTGGTTCCTTTCAGGTTTTGAGATTTAAAAGCCTGAGTCTTGAGAGAAAGGGCAATTCAGGGCCCAGTTCACAGATTTGGGAGACCACATGATCATTTAAGAGCAAGACTTTTAAACCTTCAGTCTAGAAAATAATTTTGTGCTAAAGTGAAGAAGATTTTGTAGGGGAAAAAAATGAAATCTTGGAAATGGCAGGTCTTGGTATGTCCTATCATCTCCATTGTTATCACCTTAAGTCTGAGCAATCATAATGTCTTGTTAGATTATTGTGATAGCTTTTCCCAACAGGGGTACCTGCTTCTGCTCTTGACCCTCATCTCCACCAGGCCAATCTGCATTCAGCAGAACAAAGGGTTTCCTGTTGTAACCTATGCCCTATCAGGCCAATTTCTCTGCTCACAACCCTGCAAAGGCTCCCCATGGTACTCTTAATCAAAGGCAAGAAGACCTTTGCAAGGATTACAAGACTCTACACACATATCCTAGTCCCCTTCTGATGACATTCCTTTCCACTTACACTAGTCTTCTTCTTGTTGCCTGAATATGTCGGGCATACTACTGTCTTCAGTATATTGGGATATTCTTCTCCCTGATAACTACATGGCTCACCTCCTTCAGGTTCTTACTCAAATATCACATCCTCAATAGGTCTGCCTTGAGACCATTCCCAACCTATTGCTCTTACTGTGTTTTGTTCTTTTTCGATGGCACTTTTAATATATACTTTATGTTTTTAGTATATAGATAATTTACTTAGTCTTTTTTTTTTTTTTGCTATTATTTATTGTCTGCCTGCCCTTTTAGAATGACAGAAGGGATCTTTGTTTTGTTCATTCGTGTATCTAAAGAGCCTAGCACAGTGCCTGCTATTTGATAAAAGCTCAATAAATAATGAATGCATCCGGAACCTCTTCGCTTGGTCTGGGGTGAGTCCTAGGGAGGGAAAGCAGGATGGGCAGGTAGGATTGGGGGATGTATGAACAGATATATGTCCTTTCCCAGCCAGGACATTGTATTAGCAGCATATCCTAGAGAAGAAATGCAGTGTCTAGGTTGGGAGTGTTTGATGTTGCTACATGGAGTTTCTGTAAATACCTGTGAGCCCAAGAAGGACTGAAGGGGCAGAGGGCTTTGAATGGTACCTAGAGAGTTTCCCATATGTGGAGCAGGAGTAGCAAAGTGATTGCAGCAATAGTGGGGAGAACTGCAAGACCCAAAGGAAACTTTTAAATGCAATAAGGGGTAAGTTGTACATCGGTTGATGTCTGTTGGGCTGGAGGTTCGTGATGGCCTTATTTTGTGTGCATGGAGCCCTGGCTGGGAGGCTGAACTTAGCTAGGACTATTGCAAGGACCTCCTCCACATGGCTCCTCCAGCATGCTCAAGGGGTATTGGACTCTTTCATGGTGACTTTAGGCTCCAAGAGTGAGTGTTGCAAGAGAGAGGATGTAGAGCTACCAGTCTCTTCAGGACCGGGCTCTCAGACAGGCACAGCCAAACTTTCACCAAATTCTCATGGCCCACGCAGTCACAGAGCCCAGCCAGGCTCAAGGGAGAGGAGATTCTCCCCTCTAGATAGGAGAATTATCAAACATTTTGGGCCATCTTTAATTTTCCATCAAGTGAAATCAGCAAAATGTTATCAAAAAATAAGATCCCAGTAAATACTATTTCACAGAATGACATCTACCTTCCCTAATGCTACCAAAGCATGGGAAGAATGTCATCTTCACAGGAAACATAATACATTTTAATTTCCTAACCAACAAGTAAGCCAAATATTTTGTTGTTCCACACTCTACTGTCATTCTTGACAACTGCCAGTGGGGTAGAAACAAAGTAGAATTAATTTGGTTTCTGATAGAAATTGGGAAGAAAAAGATAAAGAAAAAAAAATTGGGCGAAAAGGTTGCACAAGAAGGAGGACAGAACAAAGCCATTTATTTCAAAGGAAAGAGAAACTGAGTTGTCATCTGCAGAAAGACAGGGAAGGCAGCTAACTCATAGGAGGGGACAAACACTGGTAGGAAGCAGTAGAGATGGAAAAATAATTTCAAAGTCAGCTGAGTGTGGCAAAAGAAGAAATCAGGGCGAATGTGTGCTTCAAGCCAAAGAGCAAAAATAAGATCAAACTTTGGTTCTAAAGATTCCAATAGAATTCAGAATTCTTTATTAGGAATTCAGAGGGTAGGGGAGAATAAATTACTGCAAAACATACAACTAAGACTTGAGCAATGTTCCTTTCAGTGTGACTGAGTAGGAGAAATGTTTCATTTTACAAGAGCAGTTATAATTATTATGTATCTACACTCGAGAACGACAACACAGAAGCACTAGGTTTCCAATCCAACTTTGAAATACAGAAATGAAAGGACCAAATGCAAACAAACAACACCCACCCCCCAAACACTCCACCCATATTTTGTGCAGGCTCCCTTTAAAGTCTGTCCTCACCGACTTTCACCCACTGTGAAAAAATGAGAAAAAAAAAAATCTATTTTCTGTCTGCCCTGTGGCAAGAGAGCAGTCGCTGTTGCATTTCCTTGTAGATGGAAGTGTTTTGTTCTCTGGTGCTCCCGAATGTGCCTTAGAGCTGCGAAGCCTCAGGAAGTTGGGACAAAAGGACTTTGCCTCTGAAATGGTGGCTGACACACAGTAGGGCCGATGCAGTTCATCTAGGAGCAGTGGGGTGGAGGCAGCAGCGGGAACAGCCCCAGAGAGGACAAACCATAAACAGACAGGCAGTGAGAACGAAAATACATCCTGTTTTCAGAAGGGCTCTGAAAAGATGACCTGAGTTGGGTGGATATATTCATTTCAGGAACAAGGCACTGCCTGAAATAATCAATGAATGTATTCCTATGTATATAATTCTGTTCTCACCCCAATTTTCTCCCTTCCCCCACCGCAGTCCCTTGATATATTCCCTCGGATCAATCTTCGATCTCAGTGTTTTAAAAACTTTTAAGAAGCTGGGTTTTTCCCCTTCAAACGAAGAGTTTGTGTCTTTTTGACTTAAAGTAGAAAGCACTATTACTGTCTACTGCAATCCAAGCCTGTAGTGTACAATCTGACAGGTCAAAGGCAAGAGAAGAAAGAAAGGGCAGTGAATGCACATATGGAGGGAGGGGACTGGATGTCACAGCAACAGCATTGTGGCTTGGACACAAAAGGAGGATTTGGAGAAACAAGAAGGCCCCCAATAAATCTACATGCAAGTAATTTACTAAGTGGTGATCTGCAGCCCAAAGAGCTCACTGTGACTCCTGCCATTCCAGAAAGAATACATTTCTCAGCTACCATCTGTATTGGTCTCCAGTATTCCAGTTGGGGCCTGGACTGTGGTTAAATCCAGATGGAAACTCATCGATTTTGTGGTAGCAAAAAACAGTTCTGTGTCATATGACTGATTCTTTGGGGGCAGACCCGTGACAATGATGGCTTTTTTGAAAGACACTGTTGTGAATCAGGCAGACGAATAAATCAGGCAAATATAAGGAATGGCCTTGTAAATAGAGCTTATGTACTGACAGAACCTTCTTCATAAAATACTGTATTTTTATAGGCATGAACTGATTCCATGACTCTGTATAAAGATTATCTTTGTAGGACTTGCATAGTACATGTACTTGATTCTCATGACTATCATTTACTATAAGCAAGCAGGGTAAGTAAGGGAAGGGGAGGAGCATTAGACTAACAGGAGAAAATATGATATGGGGCTTCAAAGAATTAGAGAATGTTGATGTTGGGGAAAAGTGGTCATAGGGCTTATGTAGCTCAATCTAACATTACTTAAGACCAGAGATGGTTATTTATTTTCCTAATGTTACACATATAATAAGTGTTGGAGCCAAGATTTGAATCTGGGTCTTCTGACTCCAAATCCAATGCTCTTAGACTATCTTAATATTTTAGCCCCCAAACTTATATGATATTGACTGCTTATATTCTATTAATTGGGCTAAGTAACTACAAGACTCCACAACAGACCAACTCTGAAATCTCAGGGCTTCAGCAAAGAAAATTTATGTGAAGTCAAGTGCAGGTAAGTGGGGGCTCCCTCAGTCCAGGGAACTAGAGGACCAGACTCTCTTCAACCTGAACCACCTCCATATCACAGGAAGCTTTAGGTCACTACATTAGTGAAAAAAAGAATATGGATTATCATACCAGTTCTTAATGCCTCAGCCTGGAAGTTTTATGTATTACTTCCATTCACATTTCATTGGCTAGAACTAACTATAGGGCTTCATCTAAATCAAATATTTTTGGAAAGTATAATCCCCCCATGTGCCCAGGAAGGAGATGAGAAATGGGTGAATACTTTTAACCTCTCTCACATGTGCATGCCTGATTTTCAAGAAGCACAAAATAGAACAATATTACTAAACGAAGTATGGAGATTTTCTGCACGATCAGGAGGTAAGAATAACACAATCACTCTTTCCACTAAACTCTTACTAAAATATGAAGGCCTGGCAAGAAATACTGAGGACTTATGAATTCATTTCTTTTAGTACAGGCATTCTAAATCCCCAAGTCAGACTTCACAAATATTATGATCCAAAATATTGGCCACCTGCTTTGTCTATACAATTTTACAGATCACAATTTGAAATTGCATCTCTCTTTCCAGGGCATTTTGTAGCTTTCAGTTGGCCCCATGTCACAGGGAGCAGTGTCTCCAATAAAATGGATACAAATATTTGTGAAGCTCATCTACGGCTGCTCCAAAGCCAGGCCAGAGCCAGGCTCCAGAGATCCTGTGCTTTGCTGGCACATGGCAGGTCCTACCGACATGGTCCAGGGAGCCCCTGGAGACTTTCCAACTCTAGGAAACTGCAGAGGTTAGCCATGGACTGTCACAATGAGTCATCTGCTTCTTGCTTTCCCATTTGTAGTTTTTAAGACAGTGTTTGTCGCCTCTTCACCCACTTTGTTGAAGGGAACACTGTAGTTTTGGTTTACCAAATACTAGAATAATAGGAATCTAACCTTTCTGATACAAATGTTTTTTGAGTTGGTTGTGATACTGAAGACGTTCTCTCTCTCTCTCTCTCTCACACACACACATACACACATATACACTCTAAACTTCTTTAGACTGGAGCTTTTCAATCCTCAGTGTGCAAACACCTGGGGACCTTGGTTAAATACAGATTCTGATCTAGAAAATCTGGGATGGGTCCTGCAACTGTCTTTCCAACAAGCTCGAAGATGATGTCAATGCTATGGATCCCTCCAGTGTATCGCCTGGGATTCCTTTTACCAGGTTCAGTGTGTCCATTCCCCACTGGTTACCTGTTCTGCTGGTAAGGTCTCTGAAGGATTGCCCCTACGCTATTGTTTATGTCTGCCTATCCCCATTCTCTGCAATGTTTACCCAGTGGCTCACAGGTATGGAGAAACAAAAGTGGGACAAACCCTGGGTGCAATTTCTGCTTCAGAGCTCCTCAGCAGAGTGGGATGAGGTTGAAGTTAGACTTCACCTGAAACCACATCCTATCCTATCCTGCTTTCTCTTCTTCCTTAAAGGTTTTCTTCACAGAGCACTGCCTTGAACAACCCCATCTTAGGCTCTGCTTCCAGGAAACCCACTTAAGGCCTTTGCAAGCCATGCTTTGAGAAGCCAGTCTAGAGTGTTCTGGAATTAGCTGAAACAAGCTGTTGAGTTGGGATCACACAGATTGGGTTTTAAAAATTTAACCAACACTTTTTTAGCTTCTTGGGTAGAAGAGATGAGGGGTCAAAACTGATGTCACTGATGACTGGCCAATTAAAGACATCATGGCAACTAAGAACTTCCATAGGCTCACGTTTACGAAGTGTGACTGTTTGGCGCTTCATGGATATTTAATGTCTACTTGGTCCTTCCACCCCTTTCCATCTATGTTCAGCACCTATGTGCTGGACTTACATTTTCTATGTCTGATGCAGGTCATATGATACACATTTCTAATCTTGATTTCAGCTATCTTTTTTACTTGCTTCCTTTCTTTCCCATAGTAGGATTGAAGGTACTTAAATGATACGAGCACAATGAAGGACAATTAACATGGACAAATTAGTTTATAACAAAGATGATGGCAAAAAACGAGGTTATAAGATTTGAAAATGGGATAGTGAGACAACCTGGGGATTAAAGAATGGAAACATCTACCACTCTAAGGATGATGGACGAAGTAAGGGGATGCTTGTTTCCAGGATCCAGGAACCAACCTAGACCATGGAGGAGATGATTTCTGAAGCAGAGAGGGAGGGAGAGAGAGAGAGAGGGGGTTGGCATCCTGGCATCTCCCTTTACCCTATATTCTTTCTTGTCAGTGCCTGACATGGGCTAATAGAGCCGGAGGTCAGTAGGCAAGGGAGCCTGAAGAATGTAATTTGCAGGGGCGCCTGGGTGGCCCAGTCATTAAGCGTCTGCCTTCAGCTCAGGTCATGATCCCAGGGTCCTGGGATCGAGCCCCGCATTGGGCTCCCTGCTCGGCGGGAAGCCTGCTTCTCCATCTCCCACTCCCCCTGCTTGTGTTCCCTCTCTCGTTGTCTCTCTCTCTCTGTCAAAATAAATAAAATCTTAAAAAAAAAAAAGAATGTAATTTGCAGAGGCAGGCCCCAACAATACAAAGCAGAGCAAAAGAAGCATGGTGAATGAGGACCTGCATAGTAACCCAGTTAAGGTTACTGGCAGTGACAAGGTAAGGCCTACTGAACAGGGAAACCCAAGGAAACCCTAGCCTCTCTAGCTTGCAACCTAAGTGTAGAACCACTAAGCTAAGAAGTCAATGAATAGAGCTAATGGTCTATTATATAATGATAGAATAATTATTTAAAGCCAACTGAGTTCTGCTCTATGTGTCAGAGTAGACCCATTGACATCTAAGATTTTTATCACCTTGTGATTTACTTCCAAGATTCTGGGTTGAAGAAAAATGTTCCCTCAAAGACTAAAGGAGATTTTATTTTAAAGATTTTATTTATTTATTTGAGAGAGAGAGAGAGAGACAGAGATAGCGAGAGAGAGCACAGGTGGGGAGGAGAGGGAGAAGCAGGCTCCCCGCTGAGCAGGGGCCCCCCCCCCCCCCCCGCCGACGTGGGACTTGATCCCAGGACCCTGAGATCATGACCTGAGCCAAAGACAGACACTTAACTGACTGAGCCACCCAGGTGCTCTGTCTAAAAGAGATTTTAAAAGCTGAGTCATATGTTCATTCATGGCGAACACTTTTAAAACTAAGAAGTAATCACAATTTTGAGAAGAGATCATTCAAAGAAACTAAATCCTAGTAGAAAGAAAAAGTTTGGTTATATTTACTAAGAGAATAATTCCAATATTAGCTACAGGTAAAATATTTCTTGCACTTAATGATTTTGTAGCAATTGGCTAAGGAGAGAGAAGAGGAAATTCATATTTGTGGTGAGAATGGCTTTACTTAAATCAAAGAAACCAAAATAATGACAGTAATGATTTCCTGGATATATCCTATGTATCAAGAGCTGTGCCAATTGCTCTAGAGTAGAGTGTCTCAACTACTACATTTTCAACATTTGGGGCTGGATGATTCCTTATAAAGAGAGCTGTCCTGTGCATTGTAAAATGGTTAGCATCATCCCTGACCTTGACCTACTTGATGCACTCCACCCCCAGCTGTGACAATCAAAAAGTGTCTCCAGATATTGCAAAATGCTCCCAACCCCCACCTCTCTAGGAGTGGGTGGGCAAAATCCACCCCGGTTAGAACCACTGCTCTGGAGGCATCAACCTGTAATTACGCCCAGGGCACCAAAGAACAAAATGAGGCTTACCGAGGTTAAATGAACTTGCCCAGCCTCACGCAGATAGTGAGTGGTGCAAGCAGGATTCGAACCCAGACCCAACTCTAAACCTGCTACTTAATCTCAACATTGAGCCGCCTTCTTCTGTTTTACTCTTTTCTTCGGATTTTCTGAGAAGTAATTGGGAATATATTTTTTAATCTGGAGAAAAATATCAGGAGAGGAAACAGTCATTTTTGATCTGAATCTACAGCAAGAGATTAATTGGATTTTCGATGCGATGGTGGTTTTACACTGCTTAGATCACAGAAATTCGGAAGCCTGGGAGCTCATCTGCATCAGAAAATGCTATTGTGGACATGCAAGCCCTTAACAACAGCATCTGACGGCACCTGGTTCATTTTAGCTGAAGAAACAATGTGCTGCAAAGCCTCCCTGCTTTCTGGGGGCTGTGGTTCTTGTTGAATCTCCTGTCTCTGTAATGTTGTACCACTGCAGTAAATGATCAATTTCAACTTCATGCGGCCAAGGTCAGGTGCGAGGGAACAACAGGCTCTCTACTAAACCATGTAGGAATGATTTATTGCTTTTCCAGAAGAGGATTCTTGACATTTTGAAAATGTAATGTAGTGCAAGAATAATTAAGCCAAAGGTAGACTGCTGCAAAATTGATGGGCATTGTCAGAGAAGCCTGATTAGTTTAAGATGCTTCAAGAACTGATTTTGCCAGCTATGAATTAAAGGTTAGTAATTAAATTTATGGGCCATGGCCACTGTCTTCAGGTGGCATTTCACATAGGAGTACTTGTGTTTTGAGAAGGCAGGCAAATGAAGCAAACAGCAGTTGCCTCTTTACTAACAGTCTTTGCTTAAAATGTCTCTTCAGAGGGAAAGGAAAAATAATATTGCGCCAAACTTGTCTGGAAGTCAAGGTATTACTTATTATATTCAATAATGTTTTTGAAAAGCAAGCTCTAACTACCTTCCAAATGGCAAATCAAAGTGAGAGAGATAAGTTTAATAAAAGGTATTCACATCCATCATATTTATCTACCAGTGGGCTCCGTGTGAAGGAATATTTAGTTATGAGTTATCTCTTGTTTTCTCCATCCAGCCAGGCACCAACTTTCTGAAAACTGCCCTTTCCCTCCCCCTTCCCCATCCTTCCATCCAAATAGACATATTCAAAGATACACAGCCCATCTAGAGCATTCAGAATCCTTCTGTAGGGATTTTTTTCCCATTCAATGTTTTTTCATAGATTCATAGATTGTACAACCATCACCATAATTTTAAAACATTTTTTCACCCCCCAAAAAAGCCCATACCCATTATCCACCACTCTTCTCCTTTTCTTCCTCTTCCTCCTCTACCCCAGGCCTAGCCAATTGCTATTGTACTTTCTGTCTCTGCAGATTTGCCTATTCTAGACATTTCATGTAAATGTAGACATTCAATATGTGGTCTTTGGGGACTGCTGTGCTTCAGTCAGCATGGTTTTGAAGTTCATTCAGGAGGTAGCATACAATAGTATTTCATGCTTTTTGTGGCTGAATAAGATTCCACTGCACAGATACATCATATCTTCTCTGCCCGTTCCTCAGTTGATGGACATTGGGCTTGTTTCCACTTTGGGGCTATAAATAATGCTGCTCACTATGAACATTCATGTATAAGTTTTCATGTGGATGCATGTTTTTATTTGTCCTGGGTGTATACCTAAGAAGTAATATTGGTGGGTTCTATGTTTTGAGGAAGTGCCAAACTGTTTTCCTAAGTGGCTGCACCATTTTCCACTCCCATTGACAATAAAGGAGGGTTCTAATTTCTCCACATCCTTGCTGACACTTGTGAGTATCCATCTTTTTTATTTTAGCCATCCTAGTTGGTGTGAAGTGGCTTCTTATTCTGGTATTGCTTTGCATTTCCTTAATAACTAATGAGGCTGACTATCTTTTCATGTGCTTCTTGGCCATTTGCCTATCTTCGAAAATAAATGTCTATTTTAATCCTTTGCCTGTTTTTTGATTGGGTCTTTTTATTTTTGAGTTATAAGAGTTATTTTTATTTATTTATTTATTTATTTTATTCTTATGTTAATCCCCATACATTACATCATTAGTTTTAGATGAAGTGTTCCATGATTCATTGTTTGTGCATAACACCCAGTGCTCCATGCAGAACGCGCCCTCCTCAATACCCACCACCAGGCTAACCCATCCTCCCACCCCCCTCCCCTCTAGAACCCTATTTGTTTTTCAGAGTCCATCGTCTCTCATGGTTCGTCTACCCCTCCGATTTCCCCCGCTTCATTCTTCCCCTCCCGCTGCCTTCTTCTTCTTTTTTTTTTTTCTTAACATATATTGCATTATTTGTTTCAGAGGTACAGATCTGAGATTCAAGTGTCTTGCACAATTCACAGCGCTTACCAGAGCACATACCCTCCCCAGTGTCTATCACCCAGTCACCCCATTATTCCCACCCCACCCCCCACTCCAGCAACCCTCAGTTTGTTTCCTGAGGTTAAGAATTCCTCATATCAGTGAGATCATATGATACATGTCTTTCTCTGTTTGACTTATTTCATTCAACATAATACCCTCCAGTTCCATCCACGTCGTTGCAAATGGCAAGATCTCATTCCTTTTGATGGCTGCATCATATTCCATTGTATATATATACCACATCTTCTTTATCCATTCATCTGTTGAGGGACATCTTGGCTCTTTCCACAGTTTGGCTATTGTGGACATTGCTGCTATAAACATCGGGGTGCACGTACCCCTTCGGATCCCTACTTTTGTATCCTTGGGGTAAATACCCAGTAGTGCAATTGCTGGATCATAGGGTAGCTCTATTTTCAACTTTTTGAGGAACCTCCATACTGTTTTCCAGAGTGGCTGCACCAGCTTGCATTCCCACCAACAGTGTAGGAGGGTTCCCCTTTCTCCGCATCCCTGCCAACATCTGTCGTTTCCTGACTTGTTAATTTTAGCCATTCTGACTGGTGTGAGGTGGTATCTCATTGAGGTTTTGATTTGGATTTCCCTGATGCCGAGCGATATTGAGCACTTTTTCATGTGTCTGTTGGCCATTTGGATGTCTTCTTTGGAAAAATGTCTGTTCATGTCTTCTGCCCATTTCTTGATTGGATTCTTTGTTCTTTGGGTGTTGAGTTTGATGAGTTCTTTATAGATTTTGGATACTAGCCCTTTATCTGATATGTCATTTGCAAATATCTTCTCCCATTCTGTCGGTTGTCTTTTGGTTTTGTTGACTGTTTCCTTTGCTTTGCAAAAGCTTTTTATCTTGATGAAGTCCCAATAGTTCATTTTTGCCCTTGCCTCCCTTGCCTTTGGCGATGTTTCTAGGAAGAAGTTGCTTCGGCTGAGGTCAAAGAGGTTGCTGCCTGTGTTCTCCTTTAGGATTTTGATGGACTCCTGTCTCACATTGAGGTCTTTCAACCATTTGGAGTCTATTTTTGTGTGTGGTGTAAGGAAATGGTCCAGTTTCATTCTTCTGCATGTGGCTATCCAATTTTCCCAACACCATTTGTTGAAGAGACTGTCTTTGTTCCATTGGACATTCTTTCCTGCTTTGTCAAAGATGAGTTGACCATAGAGTTGAGGGTCCATTTCTGGGCTCTCTATTCTGTTCCACTGATCTATGTGTCTGTTTTTGTGCCAGTACCATGCTGTCTTAATGATGACAGCTTTGTAATAGAGCTGGAAGTCCGGAATTGTGATGCCGCCAGCTTTGCTTTTCTTTTTCAACATTCCTCTGGCTATGCGGGGTCTTTTCTGGTTCCATACAAATTTTAGGATTATTTGTTCCATTTCTTTGAAAAAAGTGGATGGTATTTTGATGGGGATTGCATTGAAGGTGTAGATTGCTCTAGGTAGCATTGACATCTTCACAATATTTGTTCTTCCAATCCATGAGCATGGAACGTTTTTCCATTTCTTTGTGTCTTCCTCAATTTCTTTCATGAGTGTTTTATAGTTTTCTGAGTACAGATCCTTTGTCTCTTTGGTTAGATTTATTCCTAGGTATCTTATGGTTTTGGGTGCAATTGTAAATGGGATCGATTCCTTAATTTCTCTTTCTTCTGTCTTGTTGTTGGTGTATAGGAATGCCACTGACTTCTGTGCATTGATTTTATATCCTGCCACTTGACTGAATTCCTGTATGAGTTCTAGCAGTTTTGGGGTGGAGTCTTTTGGGTTTTCCACATAAAGTATCATATCATCTGCAAGGAGTGAGAGTTTGACTTCTTCCTTGCCAATTTGGATGCCTTTGATTTCTTTTTGTGTCTGATTGCTGTGGCTAGGACTTCCAATACTATGTTGAATAGCAGTGGTGATAGTGGACATCCCTGCTGCGTTCCTGACCTTAGGGGGAAAGCTCTCAGTTTTTCCCCATTGAGAATGATATTCGCTGTAGGTTTTTCATAGATGGCTTTTATGATATTGAGGTATGTACCCTCTATCCCTATACTCTGAAGAGTTTTGATCAAGAAAGGATGCTGTACTTTGTCAAATGCTTTTTCTGCGTCTATTGAGAGGATCATATGATTCTTGTTCTTTCTTTTGTTAATGTATTGTATCACATTGATTGATTTGCGGATGTTGAACCAACCTTGCAGCCCAGGGATAAATCCCACTTGGTCATGGTGAATAATCCTTTTAATGTACTGTTGGATCCTATTGGCTAGTATTTTGGTGAGAATTTTTGCATCCATGTTCATCAGGGATATTGGTCTGTAATTCTCCTTTTTGATGGGGTCTTTGTCTGGTTTTGGGATCAAGGTAATGCTGGCCTCATAAAATGAGTTTGGAAGTTTTCCTTCCATTTCTATTTTTTGGAACAGTTTCAGAAGAATAGGTATTAATGCTTCTTTAAATGTTTAGTAGAATTCCCCTGGGAAGCCATCTGGCCCTGGGCTTTTGTTTTTTGGGAGATTTTTGATGACTGCTTCAATTTCCTTAGTGGTTATAGGTCTGTTCAGGTTTTCTATTTCATCCTGGTTCAGTTTTGGTAGTTGGTACATCTCTAGGAATGCATCCATTTCTTCCAGGTTATTTAATTTGCTGGCAGAGTTGCTCATAATATGTTCTTATAATTGTTTGCATTTCTTTGGTGTTGGTTGTGATCTCTCCTCTTTCATTCATGATTTTGTTGATGTGGGTCATTTCTCTTCTCTTTTTGATAAGTCTGGCCAGGGGTTTATCAATCTTGTTAATTCTTTCAAAGAACCAGCTCTTAGTTTCGTTGATCTGTTCTACTGTTCTTTTAGTTTCTATTTCATTGATTTCTGCTCTGATCTTTATTATTTCTCTTCTCCTACTGGGTTTAGGCTTTATTTGCTGTTCTTTCTCCAGCTCCTTTAGGTGTAGGGTTAGGTTGTATACTTGAGACCTTTCTTGCTTCTTGAGAAAGGCTTGTATTGCTATATACTTTCCTCTTAGGACTGCCTTTGCTGCATCCCAAAGATTTTGAATAGTTGTGTTTTCATTTTCATTGGTTTCCATGTATTTTTTTAATTCTTCTTTAATTTCCTGGTTGACCCATTCGTTCTTCAGTAGGATGCTCTTTAGCCTCCATGTATTTGAGTTCTTTCTGACTTTTGTCTTGTGATTGAGCTCTAGTTTCAAAGCATTGTGGTCTGAAAATAGGCAGGGAATGATTCCAATCTTTTGGTACCGGTTGAGACCTGATTTATGACCTAGGATGTGATCTATTCTGGAGAATGTTCCATGGGCACTAGAGAAGAATGTGTATTCCGTTGCTTTGGGATGGAATGTTCTGAATAGGTCTGTAAAGTCCATTTGGTCCAGTGTGTCATTTAAAGTCTTTATTTCCTTGTTGATCTTTTGCTTAGATGATCTGTCCATTTCAGTGAGGGGGGTGTTAAAGTCCCCCACTATTATTGTATTGTTGTCGATGTGTTTCTTTGCTTTTGTTATTAATTGGCTTATATAATTGGCTGCTCCCATGTTAGGGGCATAGATATTTACAATTGTTAGATCTTCTTGTTGGATAGATCCTTTAAGTAGGATATAGTGTCCTTCCTCATCTCTTATTACAGTCTTTGGTTTAAAATCTAATTTGTCTGATATAAGGATTGCCACCCCAGCTTTCTTTTGGTGTCCATTAGCATGGTAAATGGTTTTCCACCCCCTCACTTTCAATCTGGGGCTGTCTTTGGGTCGAAAATGAGTCTCTTGCAGACAGCATATCGATGGGTCTTGTTTTTTAATCCAGTCTGATAGCCTGTGTCTTTTGATTGGGGCATTGAGCCCATTTACATTCAGGGTAACTATTGAAAGATAGGAATTTAGTGCCATTGTATTGCCTGTAAGGTGACTGTTACCGTATATTGTCTGTGTTCCTTTCTGGTCTATGTTGCTTTTAGGCTCTCTCTTTGCTTAGAGGACCCCTTTCAAGATTTCCTGTAGGGCTGGTTTTGTGTTTGCAAATTCCTTTAGTTTTTGTTTGTCCTGGAAGCTTTTTATCTCTCCTTCAATTTTCAATGACAGCCTAGCTGGATAGAGTATTCTTGGCTGCATATTTTTCTCATTTAGTGCTCTGAATATATCCTGCCAGTCCTTTCTGGCCTGCCAGGTCTCTGTGGATAGGTCTGTTGCCAATCTAATGTTTCTACCCTTGTAGGTTACATATCTCTTCTCCCGAGCTGCTTTCAGGATTTTCTCTTTGTCTATGAGACTCGTAAGTTTTACTATTAGATGTCGGGGTGTTGACCTATTTTTATTGATTTTGAGAGGGGTTCTCTGTGCTTCCTGGACTTTCATGCCTGTTTCCTTCCCCAAATTAGGGAAGTTCTCTGCTATAATTTGCTCCATTATACCTTCTGCCCCTCTCTCTCTTTCTTCTTCTTCCGGGATCCCAATTATTCTAATGTTGTTTCGTCTTATGGTATCGCTTATCTCTCGAATTCTGCCCTCGTGATCCAGTAGTTGTTTATCTCTCTTTTTCTCAGCTTCTTTATTTTCCATCATTTCATCTTCTATATTACTGTTTCTCTCTTCTGCCTCATTTATTCTAGCAGTTAGCGCCCCCATTTTTGATTGCACCTCATTAATAGCCTTTTTGATTTCTACTTGGTTGGATTTTAGTTCTTTTACTTCTCCAGAAAGGGTTTCTCTAATAAATTCCATATTTTTTTCAAGCCCAGCCAGTATCTTTAAAGTGATGATTCTGAACTCTAGAGCTGACATTGTACTAATGTCCGTATTGAGTAGGTCCCTGGCAGTCGGTACTACCTCTTGTTCTTTTTGTTGAGGTGATTTTTTCCGTCTTGTCATTTTGTGCAGAGGAGAATAGATTAATGAGAGAACAAAATGCTAGCAGAGTAACAACGTCCCCAGAAAATATACTCTAAACAAATCAGAAAAAACCTGAAGCAGTGGGAAAAGGAAGGGAAAGAGAGAAAAAAGAAAAAGAAAAAAAAGAAAAAGATAAAGATAAAAACAAAAACAAAAACAAACAAAACAAAACAACAACAACAAAAAAACCAGAATGTGATCAATATGATCAGTGCCACACACTAGATTTGGGGTGTATTTTGGTCTTTTAGAAGAAAGTGCCTCCCAAAATTTTAAAGAAAGAAAAACTTATATATGTACAAAAATAAGGGTTGATATGATGAAGGGATGGAATATGACTGTAAAGATGGAAATTATAAAAAATTTTATAAAAGGAATTGATAAGAAGTTGTTTGAAAAAAGAAAGAAGAGGATTTAAAAAAAGAAAAAAAAAGGGAGAGGATGTGATCAGGCAGGGGAATAGAAAACACCATATACTAGAGATTTAGGATATATTTTGATCTGTTAGAAGAAACTATCTCAAAATTTTAAAGAGAGAACAACTTATATATATAAGCCAAAAATACGGGTAACTACTATGAAGGGATAGAATATGACTCTAAAAATGAAAAATAAAAATGTTTTTTTTTTTTTTTAAAAAGGGATTGATAAGATGTTGGTTGAAAAAGGGAAAAAGAAAAATTCAAAAAGAAAAAAAAAAGAAAAAAAGACAGTTAAAAAAAATATTAACTTTGAAAGACTACAGAATCATGGTAAAAAAGCCATGAATTCTATGTGCAGTAGTCCCCTAGAGCTGGAGTTCTGCCGTTCTCTTTGATGGGTAAACTTGGTCTTGGCTGGCTGTTCTTGCTGATCTTCTGGGGAGGGGCCTGTTGCCGTGGTTTCCAAATGTCTTTGCCGGAGGCAGAATTGCCCCGCCCTTGCCCCCTCCCAGCTAAGTAATCTGCTGGGGTTTGCTCTCCGGGGCTTTTGTTCCCTGCGAGCTTTCCGTACAGCTTTGGAGGCGGAGAGTGAAAATGGCGGCCTCCCAATCTCCGCCCCGGAGGAGCCGAGAACTCGGGGTCCCGCTTCTCAGTGAGCCCCCAGAGAAAAGCCGTCAGTCACTCCCGTCTCCCCGGTCTCCCGCCGCACTCCGTGCTCACCCGGCCTGTGACCGCGCGTTTCTATCTCTGGCACCCGACCCCGGGTGGAGTCTCCAAACCCAGCAGATCCCTGCGGTGCACTCCCGCGCGGCTCCTCCCGGGGGAGGAAGGTGAGTCTCCCCGGGTCTGCCGCTTGTTGGGTCCCTGCTGGAGGAGCAGGGGCCCGACTGTGCCGCGGATCACGGTTTATGGCAACCCCGAGCTGAGAGCCCGCGCCTGGGCTCCGCCTCGGCAGCCGGCTTCGTTACCTGGGAGATCTGCCACATTCAGTCACTCCCGGTCTTTCTGTGACCCTGAGGGTCCTGAGACCACACTGTCCTGGAGGGTTCCACCCCCCGCTTAGCCACCAGAGTGATGTCCCTCAGCGGAGCCGACTTTTAAAAGTTCCGATTTTGTGCTCTGTGGTTCTATCACTTGCCAGAAGCGGCCGACGGAGGCCCCTCCCCCGCCATCTATCCTCCCGAATATCGCCTCGGATTCACTTCTCCGCACGTCCTACCTTCCAGAAAGTGGTCGCTTTTCTGATGAGAGAGTTGCTGCTCTTCTTTTCTTCGATCTCCTGTTGAGTTTGTAGGTGTTCAGAATGGTTTGATCCCTATCCAGCTGAATTCCTGAGACCAGACGAAATCCAGGTCTCCTACTCCTCCGCCATCTTCAAGAGTTATTTATTTTTAAAAAAGGTTATTTATATATTCTTGATAGAAGTCTCTTATCAGATATATGTAATTTGAAAACAATTTCATTCTTCAGTTTGTCTTTTCACTTTCTTTCAGCAGAAAAGTTTACATTTTGATTTAGTCCAATTTATCTTTTTTTTTTTTTTTTTTTTGGTCACGTAATGCTTTTTGTATTTCATGAAGCAACTATTGCCTAATTCAGGCCCGCAAAGATACACTCATATACTCATGTATTTTCTGGTAAGAGTTTCGTAGTTCTGCCTCTTACACTTAGGTCTATGATCTATTTTGAGTTAAAATTTTTAGGATTATTTATTTATTTATTTATTTATCTATTTGAAAGAGAGAGACAGAGATAGTGAGAGAGAGCATGAGCAGGGAGGGGAGCGAGAAGCAGGCTCCCCACTGACCAGGGAACCTGATGTGAGGCTCCATCCCAGGACTCTGGGATCATGACCTGAGCCAAAGGCAGATGCTTAACCGACTGAGCCACCCAGGGGCCCCTCTTTTGAGTTAATTTTTGAGGTAGGGGTCCGAATTCCATTTTCGGATATGTTGGTGTTCCAGTACCATTTGTTGAAAACACTACTCTTTCCCAGTGAAATTATTTTGGCACCTTGTAGAAAGTCAACTGATTGTAAATGTACAGGTTTACTTCTGGATTCTCAATTCTATTCCATTGAAGTGCATGTCTACCTTGCGCCAGTACCACACTGTCCTGATTATTATAGTTTTATAGTAAATTTTGAAATCAGGAAGTGTAGTCCTCTAACTTTGTTCTCCTATTTCAAGATTGTTTGGGCTATACTGGGTCAGTTGCATTTCCATATGAATTTTAGAATAAGCTTGTCAATTTCTGTAAAGATGGCATCAGGGATTTTGACAGGGATTGTGCTGAATCTGCACATCCACTTGAAACTATTGCCAACTTAGCAAATATCAAGTCTTTGGATCTATAAAGACTTGGAGGAAGATGGCATGTCTTTCCGTTTATTTAGATCTTCTTGAATTACTTTCAATGTTTTGTAATTTCTAGAGGATATATTTGTATATCTTTTGTTAAATTTATTCCTGAGTATTTTACTTTTTGATGCAATTGTAAATGGCATCTTGGGAATTTAAATAAGGATTAAGCAATCCCAGGCTCTGTTTGTCCAGTGTTTTGAATGGCAGAAATGTAAATCTAGCTAATGTTGGAAGCTGTTTTCTGCTTTAATATAGTCTTAAAACAAACATGAAATGAGAGATGGAAAAGACTCCCAGGATTTCTACTGGTACTGGAGGTTCTAATTTTAGCTCAGTTTTTAGGCCAGCTACATCCCTATCCTTTATGACAATCCTTTGCTTTTGCTTGAACTACCTCTAGTGCATTTCTGTCTGCTATGCTCAACTAAAAACCCAACTAATACAGAAAGCAGAAAACAGAACTTGCTCTTGTTGTTAGGGAAGAAATGGGTTGCTTCAATATCATCTCCATCTCTCAGCCCTCAGTTAATTGCTCATTTTTATCTCAAGTGAAATAAACAACATAATATTTTAATGGTCATCATTTATCCTGTGAAATTACCCAGCCACATTAAGTTTTTTGGCACTCTTACTGTGTTAAACTACCCAAATTATAACAGAAGTGACTAAGCTATGAGAACTGACATTAGATTTATATAATTGAGCACAGGGTATTAAACCTGTAATACCTCTGTTGGACAGATAGCTTCCCAGAATGTGAGCGTTTTTGGAAATTAGCAATATAAAGTGAACTGGTTTTAGAAATTCTTTAGCAAAGTCATACACCTAAATCCTCTGGTGCTATCTGGGCTCTAGAACCAATAATTCCCAAACCTGATTTTGATACATGTTTGTCACCAATTATCTCAAGGGATATTATGAAATTTTCAAAACACATCTGAGTACACTTTAATTATTTTAATATACATTTGTAATGTATAGATAATACTTTGGGGTATATCATGTAAATGCTAACTCCTGACATGTGAATCATAAATCCAGAACGATACCATTCCAGCCAATGGATTTTATAACAGCTCAAAAAAGTCTGCATCTTACAGCTAGTGAACATTTCAAATCTCCATTAATAAAGCTACATCTGATAGTATTTAAGATTATACAGACCACTCTTTGATATAGTACTCTTCTTTCTATAAAATTATTCTAAGGAAATTATCAGAGATATGAACTGAGCATGTTCAATACTGCATTACCAATAATATAAAAAGGAGAGAGAGACTTGGGGCACCTGGGTGGCTCAGTTGGTTAAGCGTCTGACTCTTGATCTCAGCTCAGGTCTTGATCTCAGGGTTGTGAGTTCAAGCCCCCTACCACGTTCCATGCTGGGCATGAAGCCTACTTAAAAAATGTAGAGAGAGACTAAAAGTATAATAGATATTACATGTATTAATTTTAGTTCATTCACATGATAGATTATTAAAGAACCATTAAGAGTCATGTTAATGACTTTTAATAACTTGGAAAAGCTTTATCAATACAGTAAGTGGGAAAAAAGTAGCATTACATAATATTCCATCTTGGTAAAATAAAATTTCCCAATAATAAAATGTCCCAATATTTACGCACAGAAGAAAAACCTAGATAGATAACAAATTATAGGAAGGTTATTTTATTCTTGTGCTCTTTTATATTTTTTACACAGCATTTATTACCATTCTCATAAGAAAAAGTGAATGCTATCCCCCAAATTTAGTTTTTAAAAAGTGACAAATAATGTAGACGACAATAATCTCTTCAGGAGGCAAAGCACTGTGTTTGATTCTATCTGAGTTGAAGGACACAATGTCCTAGACTTGGCTTATTACTGAAAAAACAAAAAACAACTTTGTCTTCTTATGCACCAGTTTCCTGTCCTAATAATACCTGTCCTATCTACCTTTCAAGGATGTATCAAGGAGCCAACTTAAGAAGCTACTTTGAAAAATATAATAAAAGTATAAAATATTATTAATTATCATTTATGGAATAACAAGGAGCAATAGAAATGTAACATTAGTGATTGTTTAATAAACACGCAGCCTAATATAATTACATAAATCAGTATCAAAAATTATTTTATAATACAAGTTAGGTTTTTATGAGTGTTTTGGCAGAATGGGCTCTATTTCCCTAAGATTATTGAGGTTAGAAGAACTAAGATATCTTGGTCTTCCTTTGTTCCCTTCCAAGGCCAGGGTCTCTTCTTGCTTCCTAGGACTACTTTGGGCTCCATGACCCAGACCAAACCCAGAGAACTTTTTCGTCCACTGCTTTGGCCCCACACTAGTGAGAGAGGAGATATCAAAGAGCCTAAAATCCCTTCCTTTTGGTCTCCAATGACAGATTACACAAAATCACTTCCAAAGGGGAGGAAAATACTTTCTTTTTTAAAGGAATAATATTTCACCGTATTAAATCATATTACATCATATCATGATATAATATCAAATCTCTTTCCATGAACCAACAGTTAAGATTTCAGTGTGTGGCAGATCTGACCTCAGATCTTTACATAATTCAATTGTCCCTGCTATACCACTATACCAAATTCATCAGTATAATCAAACTACATAAATTCAAACATTTAGTAATAGTATATTACTGGGTATTAAAAACCATTAAGTTCTTCTTTCATTTTTCAGATGAGAAAATGTCCTTTTCTTCCTTTTCAAAAAGCCTAAGAACACTTGCCCAAGGTCACACAATTTACAATTTGCAGAGACAGAATTCAAATAAAGATTAACTTTATCTTCATGTATGTTTCATACTACTCTGTACACTGATTTTGGGAAACTGACAGCCTGATACAGAAAGATATTTATTTCTATCAAAAGGAGATGAGGTGATTATACCCTCCAACTTGCCAAAAGAGCAAAGCCATGTACGTTTAATAAATTAAACCAAAAAGCTCTCTGAATATCTACTTCACTTCTAAGTTTCAATTGGTAAGAATATCGATATTTCATTGGGCTGTAGGGAATTTGGCACTCATTCCATGGGATATTATAAAGGTTAGATAACATTAAAGGATGTGCCACAACAAGGAGAAAATGTGAGTGTGCCATATAGGTTTTCAACACAGTGATAAGTGAATATGTAAGAGAAAATAAATTTTAAAAGGTGTCCAGTGTAAATACATGGATTCTGATCCTAGTAATGGCCAAGTATCTCTTAATAGACCAACCCTCCTGCATGAATAGAAATATAAAAAACAAGTATCTGGAGGCACTAAAGCAGGCATATACTGAAGGAGAATCACCACTTGGAAGAAGGGAACAGTAGTGGGTGAATTTCCTAATCTTTTATAGCTTTCAGTCTGCTGGCTAGCTGCAGTTCATGATTTTTTGGATGGTTGGAATTCAGTTAGAACACACCTGCAGTCTTAATGGTTTGAAGAACCAAAGGACAAAATTGAAAGCAGTTTAGATGCTGGAAAATGATGAAAGAAATCTCCAAAGGAGAGATTTAGAAAAGAGAATCACCAAGTTTTATATATAAATTCTGCCCAAAGCTCTGACCTATCCCTGACTATGCATATGTAGGACAGATTCCAAAAAGCCCATCTGGGTCTACAAAAATAGTTCATTAGGATTTCAGCCTCAACTCATTGCAGAGGAAACACTTTACAGATTGAGTCCAGTCAAGTTACACTGCATTAGGAAAAAAGAATCAATACTTTTCAGAGGACTATAACAGAATGTAGAGTTTTCCTAGATATAATTTACAATGTTTACAATACTATCTAAAATTACCCAATATTTAAAAAATGAGAAAGCATGAACCACTCAAGAGGAAAAAAAAAACAACACTCTATGGAGATCAACCTCAAGAAGACTCAGATATTGAGTTTAACAGACAGGTTAAAAGAAAATTCTTATAGGGCGCCTGGGTGGCTCAGTTGGTTGGGCGACTGCCTTTGGCTCAGGTCATGATCCTGGAGTCCCAGGATCGAGTCCCGCATCAGGCTCCCTGCTCAGCAGGGAGTCTGCTTCTCCCTCTGACCCTCCTCCCTCTCCTGCTCTCTCTCTCTCATTCTCTCTGGCTCAAATAAATAAATAAAATCTTTAAAAAAAAAAAAAAAAGAAAATTCTTATAGTAAGTAAAAAGAAAGGGAATCTAGCAGAGAAAGGGAAACTATAAAAATAAACAAAATATACTTTCAACAATGGATAAATCATCCAGACAAAATTAGTAAGGAAACATTGGACTTAAACTACACATGACATGAGATGGACCAAATAGACAGGTACAGAACAATCCATCCAAGGGCAGCAGAATATACATTCCTCTCAAACACACATGGAATATTCCCCAAGATGGACCACATGTGAGGTCACAAAATAAGTCCTAATAAATTTTGAAAGACTGAAGTAAAATCAAGAATCTTTTCTGACTACAATGGTATAAAACTAGAAATCAATTACAAAAAGAAAACTGGAAAATTCACAAATATTTTGAGAGTAAACAACATGCTCCTGAATAACCAATGGGTCAAAAAAATTTTTAAATAAATAAAAAAATCTTGAGACAAATGAAAATACAACATACTAAAACTTATGGGATGCAGCAACAGCAGTTCTAAGAGGGAAGTTACAGTGATAAATACCTATATTAAGACAAAATAAAGCTCTCAAATAAACAAATAAGCTAACTTTATCTCTCAAAGAACTAGGAAAAAAAGAACAAACTAACCACAAGTTAGTAGAAGAAAGGAAATTACAAAGATCAAAGCAGAAATAAATGAAATAGAAATTTAAAAGATAATAGAAAAGATAATAAAACAAAGAACTTTTTTTTTTTGAAAATATAAACAAAATAGACAAATCTTTAGGTAGGTTTACAAAGAAAAAAAACTGATGAGACTCAAATGAATAAAATTATAAATGATAGAGATGTTGCAACCAATACCACAGAAATATAAAAGTTTATAAGAGACTATTATAAACAATTATATGCCAATAAATTGGACAATCTAGAAGAAGTGGATAAATTCCTAGAAACATACAATCTACCAAGATTGAATTACAAGGAAATAGAAAATGTGAACAAACTGATTACCAGGAATGAGATTGAATCAGTAATCAAAAACCTCTCAACAACAACAAAAATGTCAAGGACCAGATGGCTTCAGTGGTGAATTCTACCAGACATTTAAAGAAGAATTAATACTAATCCTTCCTAAACTCCCAAAGAGTAGAAGAGGAGGAAACACCTCCAAACATATTTAATGAGGCAAGTAATCAAGGGAAGAATATTATAGGCTAATATCCCTAATGGACATAGATGTAAAAATCCTAAACAAAATATTAGTACACTGAATGCAAGAGTATGTTAAAATAATCATACACCATGATCAGGTGGGATTTATCCCTGGGCTGCAAGGATGGCTCAACATCAGCAAATCAATTAATGTGATAGACCACATTAACAAAATACAGGATAAGAATCATATGATCATTTCAATAGATGCCAAAAAAGCATTTGACAAATTTTACCATCTTTTCATGATAAAAACTCTCAATAAAGTGGGTAGAGAGGAATTCACCTCAACATAATAAAGGCCATATATGACAAGCCCGCAGCTAATATCACACTCACTCGTGAAAGGCTGAAGGATTTTCCCCTAAGATCAGGAATGAGACAAGGGTGCCCAATCCTGCCACTTTTATTCAACATAGTACTGGAATTCTTAGCCAGAGCTATTAGGCAATAAAAAGAAACAAAAAGCATACAAATAAGAAAGGAAGAAATAAAACTGTCACTATTTGCAAATGACATGATATTTTACAAAGAAAACCCTAAAGACCCTAGAACTATTAGAATAAGTGAGTTCAGTAAAGTTTCAGGATACAAAAATCTAAAAACAAAAATCAGTAGTGTTTCTATACTATCAGAAAGAAAAATTAAGAAAACAAACCTATTTATAATAGCATCAAAAACACATACTTAGGAATAATTTAACCAAGGAAGTGAAAGAACTATACACTGAAAATTTTAAGACAGTGATGAAAGAATTGAAGAAAACATAAATAAATGGGAAGTTATTACATGCTCACAGATTGAAAGAATTAATATTGAATTAAAATGTCTATACTACTCAAAGCAGTCTACATATTCAGTGTAATCCCCCTAAACATTCCAATGGCATTTTTCACAGAAATAGAAAAAAAAAAATCCTAAAATGTATATGGAAGGAACCACAAAAGATCCTGATTGGCCAAAGCAATCCTGAGAAAGAACAAAGCTGGAAGCAACACATTTCCTGATTTCAAACTATATTATAAAGCTATGATAATCAAAACAGTATAGTACTGGTATAAAAAAAGACACACAGATGAATGGAACAGAATAGAGTCCATAAATAATCTCATGCATATATGGTCAATTAATTTTTGACAAAGGAACCAAAAATATATGATGGGGAAAGGATAATCTCTTCAATAAATAGTGTTAGGAAAAAAATGATTGCAAAACAATGAAATTGGAACATTATCTTACACCATACACAAATCAACTCAAAATGGATTAAAGACTTGAACATCAAACCTGAAACTATAAAACTCCTCTAAGAAAACATAGGGGTAAGCTTCTTGTTATGGGTCTTGGTAATGATTTTTGGATTTGACACCAAAAGCAAAGGCAACAAGAGCAAAAATAAATGAGTGGGACTACATCAAACTAAAAAGTGTTGCTCAGGAAACAACAACAACAACAACAACAATAAAAAAACCAAAATGAAAAGGTAACCTATGAAATGTGAGATTACCAAACCACAAATCTGATAAAGGATTAATACACAAAATACAAAGGAACTCATACAACTCAATGGCGAAAATCAAACAACCCAATTTAAAAATGGGCAAAGGACTGGAATAGATATTTTTCCAAAGAAGACATACAAATGGCCAATAGGAACACAAAAGGGTACTCAACATCACTAATCATCAGGGATACACCTGGAGGGCATTGGGCTAAGTGAAATAAGACAAACAGAGAAAGACAAGTACTGCATGGTATCTCTAACATGTCAAATCTGAAAAACAAAAAAAAATTGTACAGTAGAAAAGCGGTTACCATGGAGGGCTAGGAGTTGGGGAAAATAGGGAGAGATTCATAAAAGGATACAGACATTCAGTTATAAGATGAAAAGTGTCTGAGGATCTAATGTATGACATGGTAACTATAGTTGATAATACTGTATTGTATAACAGAAATTTGCCAAGAGAGTAGAAGTTAAATGTTCTCCCACTTACACATACACACACACAAAAGGGCAAATATGTAACATGATGGATGTGTTAATTAACTCAACTGGGGACTCCTTTCACAATGTAAACAGGTATCAAATCATAGTGTTGGATACTTTAAATATCTTACAATTTTATTTTTCAATTATACCCCAATAAACCTGGAATAAATGAACCAAATATAAATTCCATTACTGAAAAATGTCTTATCTGAAATAAGAATTCACTGTTAGGGCTTAGAAGCATATTGGGAATGACAGAAGAAAGAGTAAATAGACTTGAAATTGATCAATAGAAATTATCCAACTAAAGAACAGAGGGGTGCCTGGGTGGCTCAGTCAGTTAAGTGTCTGACCTCAGTTCAGGTCATGATCTTGGGGTCCTGGTTGGATCAAGCCCAGTGTTGAGCTCCATGTTCAGCTTGTCGCTCTGCCTCTCCCTATGTCTTTCCCTGTCTTCCCTTTCTCCCTCTCCCTGCTCATGCTCTCTCTCTCAAATAAATAAATAAACAAAATCTTAAATAAAAACAACAGAGAAAAAATAAGTGGGAATATATAAAAAGAAAAGAGCTTCAGGGATATGTGGGACAATACAAAACTATTTAAAATAATTTGAGTAACATAATTTGAGTCACTGAAGGAAAGAAGAGACAAGGACAAGGATTTTTAAGAAAACAGATACTGAAATTTCCGCAAATTTGATGAATGACAAATTTACTAATCCAAGCATGTCAGCAAACCAAATGTAGTATAAATGAAACACATACACACACATACATACATACGGAGGCATATCATAGTCAAACTGCTGAAAACTAAAAAGTGTTAAAAGCAATCAGAGAATAATATGTTACCTACAGAGGAACAACCACTGACTTCTCATCAGAAACAATGGAGGCCATAGAATGTCACCTTTAAAGTGCTGAAATGTTTGAAAAAAAAATTCCAGAATTCTAGAGCCAGCAAAGTATTCTTCAAGACTAATAGTAAAATAATGACCATTCTCAATAAATGAAATAAAGAGATTTGATGGCATCAGACCTACACTATAAGATATGATAAAGGAAGTTCATCAGACTGAAAAAAAAATGATACAAGATGGGAAATTAGATCTTCAAGAAGGAATGAAGAACACTGGAAAGAAACTATTTTTCCCTATTAATTCCTTTAAAATACTATTTTTTGCATTATACTTTCTTTAAAATACATCTATTTGTTTAAATAAGAAATTATAACAATACCATGGGAGTTATAATGTGTGTATATATATAATACATTTGACAATTACAGCATAAATGATGAGGATGGCAAGATAAATATTGCAAGATTCTTACCTTTTATTTTATATGAAAAGATACAATATCACACTAGGTAGACTGAAAAGTTAAGGATGTGTATTTTAACCCCTGAAGCAGCCCTATAAAATATAAAGAGATATAGCTAACAAGCCAATAGACAAATTAAGATATATTTCTAAAAGAACATCCAATTAATTCAAAAGAAGGCAGGAAAGAAGCTACAGAGGAACAAAAAACAGAATGGACAGAGAAAATAAATGATAAAATGGTAGACATAAATTTAACCCTATCAGTAATTAAATTCAAATAGACTAAACAATCCAGTTAAAAAAGGCAGAAATTGTCAGAATGGATTAAAAAAAAGTAAGACCCAATAATATGCTGTCTACAATAGATACCTTTTAAATGTGAAGAGAGAGAGTGGGTAAATAAGTAAGCACAAGAAGTTTGGAGTGAATGTATTAACATTAAACAAAGAAGACTTCAAGATAGGGAATGTTTCAGACATAAATAGGAACATTTCATGATGATACAAGGGCCCAGGTCTCAGGGAGACATAACAAACATAAATATAAATATTCCTAATAAGAGAACACCAAAACACATGAAGCAAAAACAGAATTAAAGAGAGAAATAGACATATCCACAGGTATAGTTGGATATTTTAACACTCCTTTTTCAGCAACTGATAAAACAACTACACAAAAAAATCCAGTGAAGATGTAAAGATCTGATCAATGTATTAGCCCCTTGACCTAGTTGAGAGTTGTGGGACACACCTGCCAGGAACAGCAGAATATACATTCTTTTTAAGTATATGTGTTCATATATGTATGACAGCCATATGGTGGGCCATAACACAAATCTCAACAAATTTAAAAGGATTGTGATCATTCATATATGTTCTTTGCCCTAATTAAAATTAAATTAGAAATCAGAAAAAAAAATCTGTATTTGGAAATTAAACAGCACACTTCTATATAATTCAATTATTAAAGAATAAATCATAAAGAAAGTTGGAAAATATTTCTACCACATGAAAATAAAAATACAATATGTCAAAATATGTGAAGGGCTGCTAAAGCAATGCTTTGAGGAACACTTATAGCTTTATATTATTAAATTAGGAAAGAATAAGGCTTAAAATCAACGATCTAAGTTTCCAGTTACACTAGAAAAAGAAGAGTAAGTAATCCTAAAGTCAAGAGGAGAAAGGAAATAACAAAAATTGGAAATCGATGAAATAGAAAACATACAATAGGAAAAATTAATAAAGCCAAATCTCTAAATAGACTGGGGTGTGTGTGTGTGTGTGTGTGTGTGTGTGTTACTGTAGGCATTAGAAGGACAGTTATAGAATATTATAAACACTTTAAAAAAAAGAATATTATAAACACTTTAATCCATGAAATTCAACATCTTAGGTAAATAGACATGTTGTTTGAAAAAAGGCAACTTATTGGAACTAATACAAAACAAGTATCTGAGGGGCACCTGGGTGGCTCAGTCCATTGGGTGGCTGCCTTCAGCTCAGGTCATGATCCCAGGGTCCTGGGATTGAGCCCCGCGGCGGGGCCCCTGCTCAGCGGAGAGCCTGCTTCTCCCTCTCCCTCTGGCTGCCGCTCTGCCTACTTGTTCTCTCTATCAAATAAATAAACAAAATCTTAAAAAAAAAAAAGTATCTGAGTATCTCTGTTCCTACTTAAAGACATTGAATATGTTGTCAGAAAACCCCATGTCCAGACACTTATATTAGTAATTTTTATCAACTATTTAAGAAAGAAATAGGACCAATCATACACAAAGTATTTTAGAAAAACAGTCGAGAAAATACTCTTCAACTTATAAGAGTCTAGCAAAACCTGTTAATCAAAAGCTGAAAAAGGCATTACAAAGAAAAACAATTACAAAGAAATACACCTCATGAATATAGACCTAAAATCCTTAACATAATATTAGCTAATCGAATCCAGCAACATACAAAAAGAATACTACATTATGACTTACTGGGGTTTAATCCAGGAAGGCAAGGCTGGTTTAACCTCAAAAGAAAATCAATTACTGTAATGCACTGTATATAGGTTAGGTGAGCTGGCTTTTCTATATGACAGAACATTACATAATCATTGAAAAGACTGCATGTGATTTTTTTTTTTTAAAGATTTTATTTATTTGACAGAGAGAGCACAAGCAGACGGAGAGAGAGGGAGAAGCAGGTTCCCTGCTGAGCAAGGAGCCTGATGTGGGACTCAATCCCAGGACCCTGGGATCATGACCTAGGCCGAAGGCAGCTGCTTAATTAACCAACTGAGCCACCCAGGCGTCCCAACTGCATGTGATTTCTAAGTATTATCCTTAAGAGACAATTTTCATATATTGTTAGGTGATAAAGGGGAAAAACAATAAAGTAAAATGTATACAAAGTAAATTCTTATGAGTTAGTATTTATTATCACTGCTGTTGTTAATTTACCAATGACATGTACACAGAGGAGCTGCCTCTCCTTCATAATCCAGAAGTAGTTTAGCAATTCTAAGAACAATCATTTCTAAAGGATCTGAAATGATTTGCACATGAGTTACTACTTGTATGGCATGACTAAAATCTTCTTTATTGTCACCTTTGCACCAGAAATCAGGAAATGCACCAGTCTTATTCAGCACTGAATCCCTCTAACAGCGTCTAAATCCTAGAACAGTGCCTGGTTTTTACCAGGAGGAGCTTAACAATGACTAAAGCAATGAATGAACAAGTGAAGGAAGGAAGGAAGCAAAGTTTCAGTGTGGATGTAGGGTGATCAATAAGCCTCAGTCACTAAGTAATTGACTCATGCACAAGTACTACTTTTGTGGCCTACAATATAATTCTGCTGAGCAGCTCAGCAAAATTATAAACAATTATATTTATATGCCTGCTTCCATATCTTGAATTTTTGAAACTGGAAAGATCAAGAGTGTAAATTCTGAGAACTGTGTGCACAAGTCAAACTCTAGTGCACATAAGAATTACCTGGGGAGATCTAAAAATGTCCATTCCCAGACTCCACTCTGTCAATGATACATTCAAGTGAAATGAACACCAGGCAGAGAGTCAGGGGACCTGGAATCAATCTTGATTCTGGAAAGCCTACATGAATCTGGGAAAGATATTTCTCTTTTGTGTGCCTCTCTGCATGAGCCATATGAGAAGAATAGTCTAAATTAGGTTTGACTTCCTTTCTTGCTATGGCATTATGTAATACTCTGGGTCCATACGTATTGGAGCACTATGTGAGGCCTTGCATGGGGTCCAAAGATATATAATTTATAGAGCTTCTTCTTAAATAGGAGGAAAATAATCAAACAATGCAATAAATGACAATACCAAATGACAGCTTATGGTTACTGCATTTCTTGGATTCTAAGATGCAAATCTTTCCTTCCACACTGAATGTTTTACAAATTGAGATGGATCTTACAATCCATGTTAAAAAAAGAAAACCTCAAGGAAGAGGAATAAATTATGGCATAGTTATGTTCCCTTGCATATTAACTTAAAAGATCCATTTCTAGAAGGTATACCTCAGGTAGGGTGATCATTTGAGCTTTACCTGAAACTGGGACACCAGTTGTCTAAAATGTCTTCTAAAATGATAATACTGGGACGTAATACTGCAACAGAAATCTATTGAATAAACCAAGAACTATTATCAACATAGCAAGCAAGACAATGGCAGGACAATCTACTGAATTTGACAGGAGAACTCATAGGAGTTCAAAGTGAGGAGAGGTTGGCATGTTTGATTTATTTATCTTGAAAGGTTATTATGCAGTTGCTGAACACCTATCCATCAAAAACCCCTCCCACTTTTAAGGGAAGCTAAACATATAATTAAACACAAGGAGAAAGCAAAATGATATGCCCAAAGAGAATAACGTGGATGGAGCTGGAGACTATTATTAAGTCAGCTAGAGAAATTCCACATATGATTTCACTCATATGTGGAATTTAAGAAACAAAACAGATGAACAAAGGGGGGGAAAAGAGAGGCAAACCAGAAAACAGACTTCTAACTATAGAGAACAGACCGAGGGTTGCTGGAGGAGTGGTGGGTGGGGAATGGGTAAATGGGTGATGGGTATTAAGGAGGGCATTTAGTTGTGATGAGCACTGGATGGTATATCTAAGTGATGAATCACTAAATTCTATGCTGGAAACTAATATTACAACGGAAGTTAACTAACTGGAATTCAAATAAAAGCTTGAAAAAAATGCAGAAGAAACCCCAGTATGTTTCAATATGACTCAAGATTATTTTGTTGGGAGGCACCTGGATGGCTCAGTCAGTTAAGCAGCAGACTCTTGGTTTCAGCTCAGGTCATGATCTCAGGGTCCTGGGATCAAGCCCTGCATCGGGCTCCATACTCAGCAGGGAGACTCCTTGAGGATTCTCTCTCTCTCTCTCCCTCTCCCCCTGCTCACGTTCTCTCTCACTCTCTCTCTCAAGTAAATAAATAAATAAATCTTAAAAAAAAAAAAGATTATTCTGTTGGAAAGCAGGCCAATGATTGTCTGGGCAGAACTACTGGTGGGGGAAGGGAGGAAGGGAGGACAAAGAGATACAAGGAAACTTTAGGGGTAATAATATGCTCGTTACCTTGATTATGGTGATAGTTTCATGGGTATATACATATATCAAAACTCAGCAAGTTATTCACCTTAAATATGAGCATTTTGGTGTATTGCAATTATACTTCCAAACACTGAAAACGTACTTAGACTGTCAATAATAGAGATACTACAGAGATCATGGCCATGAGGATAGATTATCAAAGGCAGCATGGCATGAAATGCCATGACAAAGTGATTCAGGATAATTGTCAGACTGAGTAACATCTAAATATCATCACTACCTGGGGCACCTGGGTGGCTCAGTCGTTAAGCATCTGCCTTCGACTCAGGTCATGATCCCAGGGTCCTGGGATTGAGCCTAGCGTCGGGCTCCCTGATCGGTGGGAAGCCTGCTTCTCCCTCTCCCACTGCCCCCTGCTTGTGTTCCCTCTCTTACTGTGTCTCTCTCTATCAAATAAATAAATAAAATCTTTAAAAAAAATAATATCATCACTACCTTAATCATCAACACTTAGTAAGCGCTTACTCTGCATAGAACAGTCACTCTATGAAGAAGTTTACTTATATTATCTCATTTAATACTTAGAGCCACTGTAGAAGGTTTATCTTACTATTATCTCCATTTTACTGACAGAGAAACAAGGCTTATAAAGGCTAAAAACCTTGACCTGGTTCAAAGAACTAGTGAGAAGTATATGTGAGATTTGAACTAGTCAGAATCTGTGTTCTAAAACCATTACTATAGGTACCCTCAGGACTGGTACTTAAAAATCAAGAGGTACAGGAAACTTTAGGGGTAATGAATATGTTCATTACCTTGATTGTGGTTGAACTTGATAGGACTGATCTTTTTTTTTTTTTAAAGATTTTATTTATTTATTTGAGACAGAGAGAATGAGAGAGAGAGAGCACATGAAAGGGGGGAGGGTCAGAGGGAGAAGCAGGCTCCCTGCCGAGCAGGGAGACCGATGTGGGACTCCATCCAGGGACTCCAGGATCATGACCTGAGCCGAAGGCAGTTGCTTAACCAACTGAGCCACCCAGGCACCCAGGACTGATCTTGATTGTGGTTGAACTTGATAAGATTTTTCATATTGATTCTGAAGGAGAGAATAGGTAACAATACTTCTTAAGAAGTTCTGTACCTTGCAGAGCCTGCATAAATATATCAAATCTGAGGAAATAACAACAATTGGCCAGGATGTAGAGAAAAAAAGAACATCCATGCACCGCTGGTGAGAATGTGAATTGGTACAGCCATTGTAGAAAACAGTATGGAGATTCTTCCAAAAATTAAAAATAGAACTACCATATAATCTGGTAATTCCCCTATTGGGGATTTCCCCAAAGGGAAAAAAAAAAAAAACAACTACTAATTCAGAAAAGACACATGCACCACTATGTTTATTGCAACAATACTTAAAAAAGCCAAAATATAGAAGCAACCCAAGTCTCCATCAACAGATGAATAGATACAAAAGGTGTGTGTGTGTGTGTGTGTGTGTGTGTGTGTGTGTAATGGAATATTACTCAGTAATCAGAAGGATGAGAGCTTGTCCTTTACAACAACATAAATGGACCTAGAGAGTATTATGCTAAGTGAAATAAGTCAGGCAGAGAAAGACAAATACCATATGATTTCACTTATATGTGGAATCTAAAAAACAGAACAAATGGATAAACAAACAAAAAGCAGAAGCAGACCCATAAATACAGAGAACAAACTGGTGGTTGCCAGAGGGGAGGGAGGTGGGAGATGGGCAAAATGGATGAAGGGGAGTGGGAGATAGTCTTCCAAGTCATGGAATGAATAAGTATGGGAACAAAAGGCTCAGCATAGGGAACAGAGTCAACGACACTGGAATACAATGTATGGTGACAGAGGGCAGCTACACTTGCGGTGAGCATAGCATAATGCGTAGACTTCGTGAATCACTGTGTGCCAACTATCCTTCAATAAAAAAGACACACAGATTAACATATATAAACATCTATATCCACATCTATATATCTATAGCTATATCTATATCAAGTCTGTGGGATACTGTAGGGTAACCACAGATTGAAAGTCTATCTTGAAAACAGTACTTGGTGACTTGTGACAGGTCTGTGGTTTGAGTGGTAAGCAGTTAGGGTTTCCAGCTGTGGTGAACAGGGGCAGAGCCACCTAAATTTTGATTTGGTTATTTCATTACTTTTTTAAAAAGGGGGTGGTGAATCAAAGAGTTTAGAGGGACTTGGAAACACTGAACATTTCCAAACCTCATACTCTGGGCGAGGTGTATATTCTTGATGGTTGCCCTGTTTTATTTTTACTGTGGTAAGATATCCATAACATAAAATTTACCAGTTTAACTATTTTTAAATGTACAATTTAGTGGCATTAAATACATGTGTTGCCTTATTTTTAAAGGTAGTATTTCATTCTGAGGAGACAGCATGCATGGTGGTTAAGGGCCCAGGAGCTGGAATCAGACAGATCGGCATTTGGTTTCCATTTTAGCCTCTTACTAGATTATGACCTTGGACAATTTAATAACCTCTCCAATCTTCTAGTTTCCTCATCTGTAAAATGGTGATAAAAACCTACTAGATAGTACTGTTGCAAAGATTAAGGAATATAATGTATGTAAATTACTCAATATAATTCCTGGCATGGAGTAAAATCTTTCAATATGTTATAGGAAGTGCGGTTAAAATTTTATCTAGCATTGCCGCCGAGTGAGGGAATGCGAACCTTAAGGGGTTGTGGACTGGGCTCAAAGGGACCTGTGAGTATTTTAAATCCTGTGCAAATTCATGAGTCTTCCCTATGTGTGTGTTTGGGAAACATAGTATTCATCAGGTTCTCAAAGTGTTAAGAGTACAAGGGAAAAACAGAAAACTCATCAGAGAAATATCTATAATCGGATCAGCCTTGCTTCACCTGCTATTTGGAGGCCTTTGATCATTGACCTAAGTTTTCCCCTTTCCTCTCTGGAGATTACAGGTGAGCAGGCGAGCAAAATGCTTATTCTTTCTCAGGGCCATGGTATTGAACCTATGGGGGCAAGAGTCATACTCCCTGGAGTTGTGGCCAACAGTCTGCTTAAATCTACCTACTTGAACCCCACGCCCCCCCCCCACTCTTTGCACCTGTCACTGTAAGTTAAGTGTCTCAGGGACACAATGCTAATTGTCCAGCAGGGTTGCTAGGGGAGTATGAAAGGCAAGGCAAGGGCCTCAAGGAGCTCCAAATGCTCTGCTGCCCCGTGCCCTCATGTCACGCCCTTCTGTACCATAGCATTACATAGTACATTGCACATGCCTCGAACAGCATTTTATGTGCATTCGAATCACCTGGGGATCCTGTAAAAATGTTGACTCTCGCTCAGTGGGTCCCGGGGGTAGGGCTGAGATTATGTGTTCCTAAAAGTTCTCAGGGACCACACTTGGAATAGTGAGGCTCTAACCTCTTCATGTTATCATGATTAGTTTGCTTGCCTGTCTCATCCACTGTCTCTGGGCACACGGAAGGTGGAGAAGGGACCTTATGTGATTCTATTTCCCAGGAGGTTAGTATAGCCAGGACACACAGAAGTTGAAAGTGAAAGCTTGAGAAGTGAACGGTTGAATGACTGTGAGGGGAGGAGAACTTGTCACAGCACAGTGTGCATTTTTTTTTTTTTTTTTTTTAAGATTTTATTTATTTGAGAGAGAGAGAATGAGAGACAGAGAGCACGAGAGGGAAGAGGGAAGGGGGCAGAGGGGGAAGCAGACCCCCTGCCGAGCAGGGAGCCCGATGCGGGACTCGATCCAGGGACTCCAGGATCATGACCTGAGCCGAAGGCAGTCGCTTAACCAACTGAGCCACCCAGGCGCCCCCACAGTGTGCATTTTTGACATAAGGATTATTTTAGGCTGATTATAAGGAACAGCAGGCACAGAAGAGGCTCTGAAAATCAAGCCGAAGTTGCCCTTTTTTGTAAGAGACTTTTACATTTATAAGGGAACTCTCCATTTGTAAGGCTGTCTTCCATGCTGGAGCAGGAAGACGATGACTACGTCTCTAGCAGCTCTTACCAATACAGAAGGCAATGGACTTAAATCTAGTTAAGAACTGTAACCTTGTTTACTGTGCTTTGTAATTTCTCATAACTGGCTTCCCACTCCACCATCTGTCTTTTGTGTTTAGCTGGAGAGGGCATTGAAGCTGGTGGTATGGACCATTTCTGGGAGTTACTCAGTTTACCTGGGTCTCTCCCATGTATATAGCTGATAGGCTATTAAACTTCTGTTTTTCTCCCGTTACTCTGTCTTCTATTACTGGAGCAGGGGATTCTCAGCCGAGAACCTAGCAGCAAAAAGGGAAAACTACTTTTCCTCTCCTACAAGTGAATGAATGAAACACATCCTAGGAAAAAATTTCATTACATGGCAGCATGTGTAATGAAGGTGCCCAGGGGGCATGAAGGTGCTCTGTTTGTCACAACTGGACACATTTTCCAGCTACCTTTTTGCCTTGAAGATAGAAGTTCCCTTCTTCTCTGGGGCTCAAGGAAGGATCCCCCACCTGAGCCAGCCAGAGAGATGAAAGAGAAGTCACCACTCTGACCACTAATAAAGATACTTTAGTCAGACACCAATTTTGAGGAATAAGGACATTTACTGTGTCATGAAATTCACTATGCGAAACCTGCCCTGAGCATAACAATCCACAGGACGTAGATACTCACAAGGCCATTTTATATACCTGATTTTAGTGTAGGCTGTTCTTTGACACACATTACAAGGTTTAACTTATGCAGTTATTTTAGCTTCTACTACTAATGCATGTAAAGACTTAGGAAGGAAGGAAGAATGTCTTGGGAAGGTGCTTCACTGAGGCAGACACAAAGTGTGGTTGAAAATCCTCATCAACTTGTCACTTCTATTACACCAGATGGAAACTGCTATAACCCCAGGTGTGACCATGCATTACCTTTCTTGTTCAGTCACTGCTGCATTTACTCGCAAGCAGATCATTTCGTAGAGAGACAGAGAATGTGAGTGCCATCAGTCAGAATGCTGTGCCCAGATGTCACACAGTTTCATCAGGCAATGATGAATCACACTGGAGTTCCCACATCTACTTTCCCATGACCTCTGAGCAACAAGGGAAAGCTGAAGAACAATTCTGGCCATTTGATTTCCCTAACAAAGCAACAGAGGGCCTAGATTAAACTGGCCTCTTTGAAACTTAAAAGGAACCACCATTTGTCACTGTTTAAGGGGGCAAACTGATAAATGGGCAGTGAATAATCACAAGACAATTCAGGGATTAAATGTAGAGCCATTGTAAGCACAAGTTCAAACCCTTGGAAAGAAAAAAATGCAGACCTTTCTTGAGTTCATCTGAGTCGGCTTCTAAATTCATTATTTTTAAAGAATAAAAATGCAAAGGCAAATTCGAGGAAGCACTTATAAGGCACGTGGGGGGAAAGCAACCTTTTAGCACAAGTTGTAAATGCAGTTAGCCTCCTAAACATGGTCTTGATTGTTCCATTGTTGGAAAATGTGTCCAGTTGTGACTTGTGATTGTTGCAACTGTACCACCATTCCCAAAATGGCTACAAATGCTAGAAAAGCGACCAATTTTCACCAAAATGTCAATGTTGGCTCAGGGTGTGAGGATGGTGATGAGGAGGACAACGAGGTTGCTATCGGCTAGGTACTTGAAGCATTCTTCATATATTGTTTATTCCTCAAAACAATATAAAATAAATGATTATTTAACTTCATTTTAACAAATGACGAATCCAAGGTGTTTAGAGTTTAAAATACTTGCTTAAAGTCACACAGCTAGTTTGGGTAACCTGGCTCTAGCCTATGTGCTTCCTACCACTCCAAGTTTTATTGAGATATAATACACATATAACATTATGTAAATTTAAGGTGTACAACGTGTTGATTTGATACACTTAAAGACTGCAATATGATTACCACTGTAGCAGCTAAATCTTTATCACATCACATTATCAGCATTTCTTTTTTTGTGGTGAGAACTTCTAAGATCTATTCTATTAGCAAATTTCAGGTATAATACAGTGATTGCTATCTATAATCACAATGCTGTGCATTAGATCCCTAGAACATCAACATTTTCTAACCGGAAGTTTGTACTCCTTAACTAACATCTTCCCATTTTCCCTGCCATCCCCCACCTCCCCGCCCCCCAATACTGCGAACCACTGTTCTACTCTCTGTTTCCATGAGTCGGGCCTTTTTTAGATTCCACATATAAGGGATATCATACAGTTTTTAGCTTCTTCTGCTTGCCTTATTTCACTTAGCATAATTCACTCAAAGTCCATTCATGTTGTCACAAATGGAAGGATTTTCTTCCTTCTCACAGCTCCATTGTATATTGTCAAACGACAAAACCAAATTTACTAATGAGTTTGATGTCCTTTATTCAAGAGGAAACAAGCCACAGATTGGGGGAGTACAGTGCCTCCCAAACAGTGGCACATTCCTAAGGAATTCTGGGTAAGATTGAGTTTTATAGAGCGTTATAAAAGGCAAGCAGGAAAAAGGGCATGCTTGACTAGGAGGTTGGGAATTTCCTTATAGGGTTAGCAAGTTCCACTTTCTTGGGTAAGGTAAGCTAGCTAAAGCTGAGTTGGAGGGTTATGATTGGTGTGTGTTAAGTTTCCCCGACAGGGAGGCATTTCTCGTAAGTGCAAGCTAACTTAGGTTTAGATTTGCGATGTGGGCTGGGCCACTAAGGTGGCCTCCCTTTTGAGTCCCAATATATGAATTAACTTTATCTCTCTCTGTACCTATTTCTACGTATCTATAGCTATATCTCACATCTTCTTTTTTCCATTCATTTGTTGACAGACACTCAGGTTGTTTCCCTATCTTGGCTATTGTGAATAATGCTGCAACAAACATGGGAGTAGCCCATGTGCTTTCAGTTCCTCCTAGCATTGTTAATGATGATGCTAGCACACTAAATGCTGTATTTGCATAGTATTGCAGATTCCAGAGATTTACTTAAACTATCTATAAAGAAACTTGCCTGGTTCTAATATTCCTGAGACTATGAGCCAACCATTGCTTCCAAAGGTTGATGAGTGGTTCAGTCCACTGCAAGTAACCAATCATATAATGAGTGCCAAGTAAGTCCTTGTTGCACAGTTGGAGAGGGTCATGGGAAAGGTAATAAAAGACACACAGAATAGGGTCCCTCTCCTCATGTCCTATCTTCTAAAAGATATGTTTGAACCAAAAATGTTTGAACCTTGAGAGTCCTCACCAAAAGGATGGTATGGCCACCACAAGGGAAGCCAAGGGTGGTGGTGGTGATTTTTGCTGCCCAGTATCCTTTCACCCTTCCATTGGTAACAGCACCCTGAACTTCTTTTGAAGCATCTTATCTACTGTTCCCCTAAGATGCACAGTCCTGTTTTGATATATAGGGGCAAACAAGCGGCCTGAGTTATGCCCCTTGAGTTATCCTCTTGGGAATTCAAATTTTGAGTAAAATAGTGTAAGGACACACACACACACACACACACACACACACACGCCTTCACATCAACACAAAGTGCATACTCATTTGGAGAAGCTGTTGATTTGATTCTGTTACCTGAATCTTCAGATCCTAAAGCTACTCTGGTTTGTGCCCTTTTGAGCCTTGTTCTTCAGTGTTGCTTAGATTCTGTGTGATCTCCTGTATGCCTCAACAAATTCAATTTGGGCCTAAGTTGCCCTGTTTATGCTGCTTGTAACCATATAACACTAACTAATACACCAAGGTATATACTCAGTTATTCTATAGACCAGTTAATATTAAACTATGCATATCTCAAGTCACTTTATAGAAGCACTCTATTGGTCACAAAGGGGTGTGATTAGGTAGGATTGAAGTAAACCTACTGATGAAAGTCAGTATGGCCCTATTTTTTTAAAGACCAATTCCACATTAGAAATGTCCTGCAAACTTTCTCTGCCATCATCTCATTAACCATACTGAGCACTGAATAAAAATCAGAAGTCCTTATTGTAGTTCAGCTACAAAAAGGCTATGTATCCTTGGACAAATTACTTTCCCTCTCTGAGCTTATTCCATATCTGTAAAAGTAAGGAGGGGAGGGTCTTCGAGTACTCTATTCATAGGTTGGAGTTTCTAAAGTTCTAAACGGAAAAATATGCTTTAATAATTGAGTAGATGTACCTCAAGACCTCTTTTTCCTGAAAATAGACATTTCTTTCAAATAGATTGGTAAGATGGAGTTGAGTTCCATCTTGACGCCTTAAAGTAGACATCTTATGGTATGCATGCTATGATGGAGGATCCAGTACCTTCCTTGTGCCTGTAATGATCTTACCATTCAAGAGGAGAGCTCCAAAGTTCAGGATTATTAAATAGCTCTTCTGCCATTTAACTGAAATCTAGTTATGGAACAACTCCAAAGAGGTCAGCAACAAATGTAATTTATTAGTTAGCCATTAATAAATGAGTTTTAGGTTAATTCGGATCTCCAATGAAAATTTGCATTGAAGAAAAATTCATCATAAATTTTATTGGATTTTTTGTTGGCAACAATTCAAATTTTATGGTTTCCAGGTTCAGATGTATCACTAAAGAAGCACAAAGGAAAAAAATATATGTCTCATTTAAAATAGTTTCAGTCCTGAGATGTATTTATCTTTTCATTGTAGTTCTTCATCTTATATTCCTCTGACCTCCAAAAGCCACCGAAACCACAAATTTTCTAAAGTTACTCCTGATCTACTTCTGCTTGTTCTACAGTTCATCACTTTTGCAATTTAATGACACCATTTCATGGCCCCGCGGTCAGTGACCTTGAGCTGAGCAAAATGGCTAGTTTGTGTGGTGAAAGGGTAAATATCAAAAGATTCAGACCAATTTCATTTAGAGCTAAATTCACCAGACACAATGAGAATGCATAATTAGTGGGAAAAGTTTACTTCCTCCAACTATCATGAAAACTTAGACATATAAACTTATAAAACATAAGAAATACTAAGACGCTTATTGCCTATATCAATGTAGTTTTTCTTACAAAAATAATTTCAGAACACATTCCTTCAATTGCTATTTTAAAATTTTTTATCAGTTTGCATCAAGATTAAGGTTAAATGAGGTAATATAGGGAAAGCCATTAACACAACTTTGGGACTTTAGAACAGTTGTCAACTCTTGAGCTTTGACACTGAATTAGGGAGTGTCATGAATCATACTCACATCACATCATCTGATTCTTACTGTCCTTTAAAATAGATGCTATCACTATTACCTTTCCCATCACTATTGAGGTTCAGAGAAGCAGAATGTGTGCCCATTGTCACACAGCCAGGGAATGGCAGAACTAGGGTTCATGTCTAAGTCTCTTACAATTCATTCCTTTAACTACCCTGCCATGTTTATAAATTCATTGTGAATCTGAAGGAAAAAGAAAGTGGACTGTGGTTTCTTGAAAACTTGGAAATGCTAAGTGAGTACTATGCCAAGGGGGGGAAAAACATTTTTCTCTTTTTAAATGGCCTTGTGAGGAATTACTGATGCTATTGTATATGTAAGTATGACACCTGATGTCTTGTCCATAAGCCACCAACATACCTCATGATCTCGCATTGGAACGGACAGTCGGGAGGTCTTCCCGGTGGTGTGGTTTAGAGGGGGGAAGAGAAGTCACTATCAAAAATGTTGGTTCCTTGTCATTGAGAGGTAAAAACTAGAAGGGCTGTGACCTAAGCAAAGATCTTCTTGGATAGCAATCACACCATTGGCCTTCACTTGGGATCGCATCTGTAAGAGGGTCCATCTGTGCTGTCTCCTCAAGAGGGGGGTCACCAGTTTTCTCCAGAGAATTTGACATAAGCCATTTGTCAGCCGTGGTCACATGTGCTTGCTGTTGCCACACTTTATCCTTTTAGTCAAAGCAGTAATTCCTTGTTTTGAGGGAGCAACTGTGAGGTGCCAGGTGTTGATATTTTAGAAACAAACAGCAGTAGGGACAGCTGTGGTGGCAGATTTCAATTTTTGCAGCCAAGCTGGTGACAGCATAGTATGCCCAATGAAATTAAAGAGTTGCAGATGTGAAGTCTTTGCATCTCCATAATAACGTATGATTTATGATGACCTTTCTCAGAGGGACTCCCTCTGAAATTTACCTTGATTCTGTAGCAGGGAGCTTCAAAGAATGGCTTCACTAAGGCACTTCCACCTCCTGAATGCTGTCAAAGCTCCTTCAGATTTTCCCATGTGGAGGCCCTCCACTATTGTGCCTGCTCTCAATCATTATCATTCATCAATACGCCCACTGTCGTGTCAATTCAAATTCAATGTGACATTTACTTTCACTTTCCTTTGTGGGTCAATGTCCTTCTGAGTCTCACAAGTGCTGGCTATGGCATAATTATTACTGCTTTGGCTCATAATCATTTGTAGGTTCTGATTTAATTAAGAGAAAATAATTCAAAGAGGTTTTTTTATGGAATCTTTTGTTTCTCAAGCAGCACAGAGCTAACAAAAATCAGTCCTCCGATTCTTCCATAGGTAAGTTAAATCAGGACCTCAAATAAAATTTCAGTTCGCTATGGGAGTTGGACATTACTTTGATATTTTAATAATAGTTCAGTCTAATGGTTTTAGAAAATGCTGTGTTCACATTGGTACTTGATTTCTTTGAGAATCTTATGAAAGCCATGCACCTCGCTCAGGAAAAAGATGCAAATATGCTCAAAGTTTTGTGTATATTTTCAGGCTTTCATGGATCCAGAGAGAGCTTTACAATGAATGCTCTAGATCTGTGCTAAGAGATATTTTTGTGATAAAAATGTTCTCTATCTGTACTGTCAAATATGGCAACCACTAGCTACATGTGGCTATCGAGTAGTTGAAATATAGCAGGTGCAAAAATTTTGAATTTAAAAATCACTTTAATTTAAAGAGTCACATGTAGCTAATGGCTACTATACAGGACAGCTAGCCCTGCATAAGCAGTCATTCCCTGTTTTCCCCAGTCTTCTCTAGCCCTAGGTAACCATTTACTTTTTTCACCATAGATTTGTCTATTCTGGACATAGTATATAAATGGAATCATACAGTATGTGACCTTTTGTTATTGGCTTCTTTAGATCATTCTTCAAGTGGTTCTTTATAATTCTGTTAAGGTCTATCCATGATGTAGTATCAGTGATACTAATCATGATGTATCAGTTCTTCATACCTTTATATTGTTGTTGAATAACATTCTATTATATGAATAGACCACATTTTGTTTATCCATTTACCAGCTGACCGACATTTGAGGTATTTCCACTTCTTGGCTATTATGAATAATGCTGCCATGAACTATTCATGTACAAGTATTTGTGGGTTGTATATTTTAATTCTTAGATATGTTCCGAGAAGTGGACTTGCTAAGCTCTATGGTAACTCCATCGATAACATTTTCAGGAACTGTCAAGCTGTTTTTTTTTTTCTTAAGTAGCTATACTATTTTATATTCCCACCAACAAAGTATGAAGGGTACAATTTCTTCACATCCTCAGCAAAACTTATTTTAACTTAGTAGGTATGAAATAGTATTTTATTGCAGTTTTGGTTTGAATTTCCTTAACAGCTAATGATGCTGAGCATCTTTTAATGTGTTTAATGGCCATTTGTGTATCTTCTTGGGAAAAATATTTGGTCAAATCCTTTGTCCATTTTTTGATTGAGTTGTCCTTTTATTGTTGAATTGTATGAGTTCTTTATATATTCTGGACAAGTACCTGATCATATATATATATTTTTTGTAAGTATATTTTTTCATTATCTGGATTGTCTTTTCACTTTTTAATGGTGTCCTTTGAAGCATAAAAGTTTTTAATTTTAATGAAGTCCAGTTCATTTTTTTTTGCAATTGTGCTTTTGGTATCATATCAAAAAGAAAAAAAAAATGTTGTCTGATACAAGGTCATGACGATTTACTCCTATGTTTTCTTCCAGCAGTTTTATAGAATTAGCTCTTTTACCCCAGTCTATGATCCATTTTGAGTTCATTTTTATGTACAGTGTGAGAAAGGGGTCCAACTTCATTTTTTTGGATGTAGATATCTATTTGTACCAGCACTTTTTGAGAAGACTGTTTTTATTTTTCCTGTTGTCCCTCTTGTCAAAAATCACTTTATCATAAATATAAGGGTTTATTTATGGATTCTCAATTTTCTTCTATTGATCTATCTTAGGCTGGTACCACAATACTATAGACTTTAATGAATTTTGAAATTGGAAAGTATAACTTCTACAGCTTTGCTCTTCTTTTTCTAGATTGTTCTGACTATTCTGTATCTTTTTCATTTCCCCATGGATTTTAGGATGAATCTGTCAATTTCTGTAAAGACAAATTCAGGTGGGAGTTTCATAGAACTTTTGTTAAATCTGAAGATCAATTTGGGGAGTATTGCCACCTTAACAGTATTAAGTCTTCTGATCCATGAACAAGAATTCTAGATCCCCAAATATATTCCATTGAAATTCTTCTCCAGCAATCCTTTTTCACAGCTTTTATTTTCATTCACTTCAAACTTTTATATCCTACTACTAACGTGGAATCATTTTCAAACTCAAACATTATAATGGTATTCATTATGATAATATTATTTTTATAACACCACAACTTATTTTTTGTTCTTTTATTCAACACTTTTTACTGTGTTCCTACTATATTCCCTGTACTTTGCTGAGCATTGCCAATTTTAATAATTCATGTCTTTTCTCTCCCCTACTTTTTTTTTTCCAGATTAGCCTAGCTAAAGGAATATCAATTTTGTTGATCTTTTCAAAGAACCAACTTCTAGTTTCATTGATTTTTTGGCATTATTTTCTATTCTTTATTTCATTAATTTCTATTTTAATCTCTTTTATTTCCTTCTTTTTGCTTGATGTATGTTTAGTTGGCTCTTCTCTTTCCAGTGTCTTAATATGGAAAGTTAGGTTATAGTTTTGAGAACTTTCTTCTCTATTACTACAGGCATTTATAGCTATAAATTTCCCTCTAAAAACTCCTTTAGCTGCATCCTATAAGTTTGGTAGGTTATGTTCCTTTTCATTTATCTCAAAGTATTTTCTAATTTCCCTTGTGACTTATTTGATCCATTGGTTAATTAGGCACATAAGTTCATTTTGAAATGTAATTTGGTTCAAAAGATTAATTATGGAAGGGGAAAACTCCAACTTCTCAGCTGCTATGTTTTGATTTTTTAAAATGGGTCATTTGGATTCAGTAAGCAAACACATTCTGTACTCATTATGTTAATTTTCATTACTACATCTTTGCACTGCTTCTTAAGCTTTAATATGAACACTAGTCACCTGGGGATTGTGTTCATATCCAGATTCTGTAGGTCTCTTGTGAGCCTTGAGATTCTGCATTTTTGACACATTCCTTAGTGCTGCTGATGCTGATGCTGCTTGTTCAAAGAACACATTTGGAGTAGGTGGGCTCTATGCAACTGTTTGGAATGCCTTTTCCACTTACTCTTTGTGATCAGGTTCAAATGGCCCTTTTCCCCAAACTCCTGTTCTTCGTCCCTCCAGTCAGAGGTGAATATAGGCTTTCCTGTAACTTTTAACACCTTCCTCATACATTTTATCTGCACTTGTCCCATTCTTGTAATCATTCTGTATGTATTACTTTCTTCCAAAGGACCATGTGACTAAGAAGATCAGATACTCCTTTCCTTTCATAACTTTACCTCTACTCTCTTGGCTTAGTGTCTGACAGCTCAGATTCAATGCTTATTAACTATTCCCTAAACTAGTAATGAATGACAGTTAACTCTTACTGTGTGTATACAATGGGTCAGCACAGTGTCAAATGTCTTGTAGACATCATCTCATTTAATCATCAGACCAGCCCTACTTGTAAGGTCCTATTATTATATCCATTTTGCAGATGAGAGCTGAAAACGTGTCTGTGCTCATGATCAGCTGTTTGGTCCTGGCTCCCTTAGAAAATTAACTGTGTCTAGTTTAACTACCGTAACCAAATCTCTGAGGAATGTAATAAGTGCTATATTTTATTTGTATATACTTTGGCAGCCAGTTCAGAAAAAGAAAAAGAGCAAAAAACCTTTTCCTCTTTTGCCTGCATGGAGACAGGTCTGCAGCCACATTGATACTGCTACTCTAGCCTTGCTCTCACCTCTTCTTAACTGGTCAATGCCTTTATCTCTCATCTTGCATCCTGCCTTAGACCCCTCTCCTCCACGTTTCTTCTAAAATGTGGATTTGGTCATGTCACTGGTTGAAGTTTTCAGTGACTTATAGTTGCCCTACATTATCCAAATTCACTAGGTCAGCTGTAAAGTTCAGCTGTAAGTTCAGATTATAAATCCTCCTGCAAGCAATTTGTCTAGCGTTTCTTCCTACTATATACTTATACTACTGTACTTCTGGAATCTAGAATGACTATTCATTCCCCAAACAGAATAGACTTTACTCCTTTGTGTCTTTACACAATCTCTTCCCACTGCTCTCAGTTTTTCTTATCAACATGTCCCTTACCCACTCATCCTCAGGACTCTGTTCCTACCAACTCTACTGAGAAATAACCTCAGTCCACCCTGGGCTTTAGGCTTCTTCTTTTTGCACTTCTTTAGGATTACATACATAACTCTGGTGCCATAGTTGCCAAATTTTATGATAACAATCTATTTCTATGTCTTCATCACTAGGCTGTGAGCTCCTTAAGGGTAAGAAATGTTCCATCTTCATATTTCCAGCATCCAGCACAGAACTTGTCACTCAACAGATGTTGTTGAATCAACAAATTTGATCTAAATATAAATGGTTTGGGACTAAGACCCTGATTGTTAACCTTATCAAAAGAGTTCATTCACATGCATTCCCAAAGCTCTCTGTGTGCGCAGTTTCTGCAGTAAATATCACACCTGCTTTGAATTAGTGTTCTATTTGTGCATGGAATTGTGAGCTCCTCAAAGGGGCTGGAATTGCAGCACCTTCATCTTTGCAGCTCTCAACTCATATAGGATATTGTCTTGCACAAAGAAACCATTCTGTAAAGGTTTGCAGAACTGAGTTTAAGTAGCTTCTTGGGTTTTAGCTGAGTTACTATAAAGCCTCCCACCACTCTGGGGAAACAATTATCTCCAACACAGGAGTGAAGGATGTATTGCAGTGCTGTTTGATGTTTAGCATTCTCACATTCTTATGGCAGGACAGATCTTCAAACAGATGGGCGTACCGCCTACTCTGATTACATTGGTCAAACCTGACCCAGATAACAGCAACACAGCTGGTGTAAAAAGAGGGGAGTCATTTTAGAAGGCAGAAGTTAATGGAAGAAGTAGTAATGATGTATAGAGGGAAATATGTTTCAATTTAAGACAGTGTTCCTAATTCTACCCTCTTTTTCTTTTGTTGTATCAGAAATGAATTTGTGGGTGACTACCAGAACATGGCTCTCTTAAATGACTTCTTCACATAGCAGACTCTGGCTATTTCACACTTACTCTTTCTCACTCACCGATCTGCAAATATTTATTGACCATCAGCTAAGCAGGAAGCACTGTGCTAGGCACCACTAGGACAGAAGATTAGGTAGAAAAAACACAAAATCAGAAAACATTATTGGGTACTTTAAAATACCTTCAATATCAAATTCAAGAAAGATCATATGCAAGCAGCAAGATTAATACCAGTAACTATTTTAGACCATATGGGTTTTTAAATTCAAACTTGCTCCTGGGTATTGCAAAATCAATGGCTGAGATAATAATTCTAATGGTTGTATATTATCAACATTTGCTGCTCTAATTGAAATGAATGTACCTGCTCCTAGGATGAAGACAAATATTAATATGATCACCTCCTTGTTCACCAACCCTGTCTCCTACCACACCCCTCCCCTCCTCCATACACTTCAGCAGCACTGGCCTTGGTTCAGAGTCTTGGACACTTTATGCTTTCATGATAAAGTTTGCTCATATTGTTTCTTCTGCCTGGAACATTCTTATCTCCCTTCCCCCATTCATATGAGTAACCCCTATTTATCCTTCACATCAGATCAATGTCACTTTCTCAAAAAGTGTGACTCATAGCTTATATCCTCCTCTTATACACTCTCCCAGCACCATAAAGCTCTCCTTCAGGTATTTATGGTGGTTGGAATTTTGCTTTTTTTCTAAAAAAAAAAACTCTTGTTCTGGGGGCACCTGGGTGGTGGCTCCATTGTTAAGCATCTGCCTCCGGCTCAGTTCATGGTCCCAGGGTCCTGGGATCGAGTCCCGTGTCAAGGGTTCCCGGCTCCGCAGGAAGCCTGTTCCTCCCTCTCCCACTCCACCTGCTTGTGTTCCCTCTCTTGTTGTTTTAAAAATAAAATCTTTAGGGGCGCCTGGGTGGTTCAGATGGGTAAGCATCTGGTCATGATCTCCAGGTCCTGGGATCGAGCCCCACGTTGGGCTCCCTGCTCAGCAGGGAGTTTGCTCCTCACTGCTCCTGTTCTCGCCCTCTCTCTCTGTCTCAAATTAATAAAAAATTCTAAAAAAATAAAATCTTGAAAAGAATTTTTGTTCTTTTTTGTTCATCTGTCTGTTGCCTCTTCTAGACTACAAGCTCCATGAAAGTAGGAATATGATTTCTTTGTGTTTACCACTGGCTCCTCAGTGCTCCACAAAGTGCAGGGATGACACTCCATAAAAACATTGTTGAATAAATGAATAAAAAAGTAAGTTGAGGTGTCATGAAAAATAAAGTTACTCTAGTGATTAGTGTTATAATATTAGAGTTTAAAAATGATTCTATTTTAGAGATAGATATAAAAAAGTGTGAAATGAAAGACAGGAAAAAAATCTATGGAACAGGATTGTTGGAGAAAAATCTCAGATGACTATTTTCAAATATACAGATTCAGTGTGAATCTGAAAACATGAAGAATGATAGATAAGATGCCTTATATACAAAGGGAATTAATGGATAACTTATAAGAACCTTCCCCAAAAGATGTGATGGTAAGAAAAAATATGGGTCATAGACTTTCAAACTCTAAGGATACAGAAGAAATAACTCAGTCAAATTGTCTTCACATTTATGGTAGAAATGTAGACTTTTCCAGGACTGAGTCAGAGAGACGTAAGAGAATAAAACTACTTTGGAGATCAATCAAAACTCTATCTGAATTTACCCTGGAGACTTCACCAATGTGAACTATGAACTAAGCACATAAATTATGTATCCAAGAGTGAAGCGAGGGTGTGGGTATGTGGAAATGAAAAACTGTGAATCATACATCCGTCAAAAATTAGAATGCTATGCCAGTTGGTAATTTGCCTTAATCTTCTCTCCCTGAGAGCTCATGTTGCAAAAGATGCCAGTTGTTCAATTTGACACCACCATTTGTTTTTGGTGGACCACCTAGAATTGGGTCTTAGACTCAGTTCTGCATTGAAAGAAATAAGAAAATGGCTTCTTTCTTAGCCTCAGAGAAGCCTGTGAGCCGCCCTTTGATATGCATGGCCAGGTGGAATACTTAAGTCCATAACCAAACTCTCCTTTATGAAAACAGCTTGTAGAAAACTCTTGGCTAGGGGTGGGGTAGGTGTTTTCCAAAGGTGACTTCCAAAATCTATAAGGACCTAGCACGAAAGAATCTGGTTCCCTGCAACTAAGGAATCCCTTAACAGAATAGGCTTGTATTCTAATGATTTAAATGCTGTTTACCAACAGGAAGCAATTCAGGGGATTGCTATGATATGAAGTTCCCAGGCTCATGGGAACTGACTTGTTCTGAAACAACATTCCAAACTGTTTTCTCTGCCTCTGCGCATCTTTATCCTCCATCACTTCCTAATTCCTGGTACCATGTGTTTTCCTGGCTCTGTTAAGTGGTAAGCTCTTCTGCAACATGACTCTTGTGAAGAGCCCATGATTAATTATGGAAGAATCTAAAGCTTGGATAATCAATTGTGCAATGCACCTGTTCATAACCAATTTCATGGTTGTTCGCACCCTCTTAATGGCACATGGCCAACTTCTTCAAGGCCTTTGATAAATCTGAATGTGTGGGGTCTACAAAAAGTCCTCTGGACATAATGTTAGAGGTAACAGAGAGTTACTTGGCTACACAATACTTTATGGAATGACAGAAAAACTCTTTTTGAAGAAAATTTGGCAATATTCACCAAGCATTAGGAAATGTTCATAGCCTTTGACACAGCATTAACACTTTTTCTAAAAACTACTCTAAAGAAATAATCCATATACTGAGAAAAACTATATACACAAGTATATGTATTGCTGCATTTTTATAACAGCAAAGAAACAGAAACAAATCAAATGGCAAAAAGAGGAACTGTCAAGTAAAACGTGGTATCTCCACTTGTGAAAATTAAGTGGCTATTGTCAATAGCAATTATCAAGACCAGGATGAAAAAAAAAAAATCATTCATGACTACTGTAAAGTGAAAATAAATGGAATAAAAAGTTAAATGTAATTTAAATAAAAACTTAAATTTAAATGTATATGTAAATTATAAATAATAAAATGTACATGTAATAAAATGCAAGCAGAAAGCACATTAAATTTTCCCAGGAGACTGTTTAAATTGTGGCATTGCTAGCTGTGTTAATCTTCAGCTTTATTTTCTAAATGTACAGTTATGTGTGATTTTTTTAAAAGAGCACTTCATAGAGATATAATTCATATATTATAAAATTCATTCTTTTCAAGTGTACAATTCAGTGGTTCTTAGCACATTCATAGAGTTGTGCAACCACTATCACTATCTAATTCCAGAACATTTTCATAAGGCCCAAAAGCAACTTAGTACCCTTTTGCAGTCATTCCCCCTCTTGCCCTCTTGCTAGAGCATGGCAACCACTAATCTATTTTCAATCTATATAGATTTGCCTATTCTGAAGATGCTGTATAAATGGATTCACACAATACAGACCTTTGTGCTTGTCTTCTTTCACTTAGCATAAGGTTTTTAAGGTTCATCCACATTGCAGCATGTATCAACACTTAATTCCTTTCGTGGCTGAGTAATATTCCATTATACGGATACAACACACTTTATTTACCTTTTTTTCAGTTAATGAATATTTGGGTTGTTTCTGCTTTTTGGCTATTATGAATAATGCTGCTGTGAAAAATCAACCATAGGTGATTATTTTTATTTATCATCTATATTTAGGGGTAGAATTGCTAGGTCATATAGAAACTCTATGTTAACTTTTTTTTTTTTAAGATTTTATTTATTTATTCGACAGAGATAGAGACAGCAAGAGTGGGAACACAAGCAGGAGGAGTGGGAAAGGGAGAAGCCGGCTTCTCACCGAGGAGGGAGCCCAATGCGGGGCTCGATCCCAGGACCCTGGGATCATGACCTGAGCTGAAGGCAGACGCTTAATGACTGAGCCACCCAGGCACCCCAGTCTATGTTAACTTTTTGATGAACCGCCAAACTCTTTACCAAAGTAGTGGCACCATTTTACAATCCCTGCTAGCTACGTGTGAAGGTTCCAGTTTCTTCACATCCTTGTTCATACTTGTTATTGTCTTTTTTATTTTAGCCATTCTAGTGAGTATAAAGTGATATCTCATTATCATTTTGAAATGTATTTCCTTAATGTTTAATGATAGTGAGCACTTTTTCATGTACTTATTGTCCAATTGCATGTTTCTTTGGAGAAATGTCTATAAATGCCCCATTTTGGGGCAAAGGGTATTTATTGGGTTATTCAGTTGTATTGTTGTGTTGTAAGAGCTCTTTTTATATTCTTGATGCAAGTCCCTTATCAGATACATGATTTGCAAATATTTTTTTCCATTCCGTGGGTTATATTTTCACTTTCTTCATAATGTCCTTTGAAGCCCAACTATTTTTTATTTTGATGTTGTATTTATCTATTTTTTCTTTTGTTACTTGTGGTTATTTTTTTTTCCTCAAGGAAAGTTTTATTTTTATTTTATTTTTTATATTATGTTCAATTACAACATATAATACATCATTAGTTTTTGATGTAGGGTTCAATGATCCATTCGTTACATATAACACCCAGTTACTTGTGTTTTTGATGACATATCTAAGAAACCATTGCCTGATACAAGGTCTTAAAGATTTACTCCTATAGTTTTTTTTAAAGTTCTTAAATTTTAGCTCTTAAATTTAGGTATATCATATATTTTGATTTAATTTTTATGTATTATGTGAGGAGAGGGTCCAACTTTATTCTTTTATATGTGGATATTCAACTGTTCCAGCACAGTTTGTTGAAAAGATTTTCTTGGCACCCTTGTCAAAAATCAAGTGATCATAAATGAAAGGGTTTATTTCTAGATTTCAATTGTATTCCATTGATCGATATGTCTATCCTGATGAAACAGCACACTGTCTTGAACACTAGCTTTTTTTGTTTGAGAGACAGAGAGAAAGCACATTTATGAGTGAGGGGAAGGGCAGAGGGGGAGGGAGAGGAAGAAGGAGAGAGAGTCTCAAGCAGACTCCACACTGAGTGTAGAGCCTGAAGCAGGGCTCCATCTCATAATCGTGAGATTATGACTTGAGCTGAAACCAAAAGTTGGACACTTAACCAACTGAGCCACCTATACACCTCAAACACTGTATCTTTATAGTAAGTTTTGAAATTATGAAATGTGAGTTCTCTAACTTTGATCTTTTTGAAGATTGTTTTAGCTATTCTGAGTCCTTGCATTTTAGGCAAATTTTAGAATAAGTCTAGCAATTTCTGCAGAAATGGCAGCTAAGATTTTGATAGGAATGCCAGTCAATCTATAGATCAGTTTACTACTTGAGCAATATTCTTTTTTCCATGAACCTAGAAGTTTTTTCCACTTCCTTTGATCTTTCTGAATTTCTTTGAATGGTTTCTTGTAGCTTTCAATGTACAAGTTTTATGCCCCTTTTGGTAAATGTATTCCTAGACATTTTTATTCTTTTTGATTCTATTGTAAATGAAACTGTTTTCTTAGTTTCATTTTTGGATTCATTGTTAGTGGATAGAAATACAATTAATTTTTATATTTTGATCTTGTTTTCTATAACCTCACTGAACTTTAATGTGTGATTTTAAATTAAAATGAACCATCTAAGAAGAAGGGAGATTTGAGACCCCTTAAATCTTGCACAAAGGATGTGGTTACTCTGGGAATCGTCATCTACATGTATGCTGCCTGTTGGCATGAGGAGTAAGTGGGAGCCCAGGAAGCTTATTGTGCTGGCCCGATGGTACACTCAGCTAGTGTGTCTAGAGTTAGTGAATAAAAAAACAATATAACTTGTGTTACGGATTGAATGTTTGTGTCCCCCTCAAAATCCATATGTTGAAGCCCTAATCCCCAATGTGATGGTATTTGCAAGTGGTATCTTTGGAAGGTAATCAGGTTTAGATGAAGTCATAAGGCTAGAGCCCCCATGATGGGCTTAATGTCCTTATAAGAAGAGGAAGAGACCAAGTTTTCTCTCTGCATTGTGAGGAATGAGAATGATGTGGTCATACAATGAGAAAGTGGCCAACTCCAAATGAGAAAGTTGGCCCTCACGAGACACTGAATCTTGGGCTTCCCAGCCTCCAGAAATAGGAGAAATAAAATGTTGTTTAGCCACCCAGTCTATATTATTTTGTCACAGCTGCCAGAACTAACAAATTGTTAGTGTATGGTTCAAACTATAAGAAAGAGAGGCAAATCCCCAATTTGAAAGAATAAACAACACACAGTCCAGAGTATCAAACTGCCCTGCAAGTGAGATGATTCTGCACCAGCCCTGAAAGATTCCTGGACTACTAAGAGCTCTCAGTGTGGCTGTTAATGCTGTGAGAACAGAAAATGAGACCTAGGACCTGAGAAGGAAGGGAGAGAGAAGCAGGACTCTCAATACAACTGGGCCCTCCAATAGTATAATTCTGATGCAAACAGGACAAATTATCTCTACCCCCGCCCAGGGAAGTGACCATATTTCTGTATCTTGGCTTTACCTGGGAAAAAGTAAAATTAAAGTTTCCTGAGATAAATCAGAAGTCTGAATTTGCACTCCTTGTGGCTTTAGAGTCAAATTGTATATGACTCAAATATAATAGGAACCCTCCCAACTGAGAAAATAATAGAAACTTGTATGGTCCAGTGATATTCCTGGTCTGCCTGAGAAGGGACCATAAAACCCACCCTGAAACAATACTTCGATTACCCAGGCCACTACATGGAATTTACATACATAAAACAAGCCCCAGATAATACAAATACACAATTATATCTAACAAAACATAAGAAAAAATGACCCATCCTGAGCAAGAATCAGCAAACAAACAAACAAAAACCACAACAAAAGCAAAACAGAAGGATTAGAACCATGAGGACTTCTGATAAGGCTACTACAGGATAAAGTAAATCAAATATATTGAAAATGAATTCAGGGATAAAACTAGGAGTAAAAATCAAAAGGAAAGCAGATAATGCACAAAGAAACACCAAGAATACGTGGAAAATAATCCAGTTAAAGACAGGAGAGTGGATTCCTAGCAATATGGAGAGAGCAGTGGGTGGAAGGAGAGGGAAAAGCCATCTGGGCTTATGAAAATGTATCTGTTTCTTAGCAGTCATGTTTAAGTTCCAAGGTATTATGAAACACAATGTGCTTTTTGTAAATGGCATTGTACTTAAATACTGATGCTCTTACTCCAAATAATTCAGATGTATTTCTTCAACCATTAGCAATGAGTTCTATAATTAGACCATCATAATAGATCCTGGATCAGAAGTCAGAAAAGGGTAATCAGGTGTCATAGCTACGTAGTTCCTCAAGCTTTGGGCATCCCATACCACCGAGAGTGCTCCCTCACCCCTTATAATGGCCCATTTTACCTCAGCCCTGAATACCACTGGCTGAAACAAATCTATTCTTACCTTGCTACTTTCTATTTCAGAAATTAAATAAGGCAAAGATGGTGTTCTATTTTTGAATGCCCTTCTTCTTTTAGAAGCTGGTACCAAGTCTCCCAACTTGGAAACCTATTCAGGTTTCTATTTAAGATATTTTTGTATTTCTACAATTGATGGAATTCTTCAATGACAGTGATCTGTGTACAGTGATTTATAACCCCTTTTGGCTATTCAGGTCTTTGTCACACATTTCAGTAAATCTGTTTTTTTTTTTTCCACTTTTTTTGTACTGTGAATGCTACCACCTTGTGTTTTACACCCTCTTTCCTTTCAAAGTCATTCAAGTCATTTACTTTCTGCTCCACTTAAAAAACAAAAACCAAAATGAAACAAAATTCTGGCTATTCTTTAAGAAACTTGTGGTTGCTTATAAATGCATGAAATGTATTTTTCCTTTAGAGAAAACTTAAATCTCCCAAATGTTAATTACTGGACAAATCTTAAAATTAATCCATAAACAAGATTCTCAGTATTTACATCCTCACATTATTTTTCTTAGAAAAGTCCCCATAACAATTCAAACTAATAGCAACTCAGGATTGGTTTCATTATACTTTAGATGAAGACAAAATATATTCTTTCTCCTTAAAAGATGTTAAATTCCCAAAGAGTTACAATCCATACCTTTTTTCCAGATACTTAGTGATTTTCTTACTTTAAGAAAAGGCACAGAAACTAATCATGTGCCAATGATCGAGCCCGTGAGTGCTGAGTATCTTGCTATCTGGAGCTGGATTTGCTAAAGAACACTCTTGCCCATGGGGAAGGCAGGCATTAGGGAGCATTTAGCAACCTGCCCCTGCTTTAAAATCATTAGAAGTCACTAAGCTTTCTATTCACAATTGAGTCTTTTCTTAATCCAACAAGAAGTGGTCCTATTCTGTCAGAGAAGGGCCTGGGTCCTCATGAATCACTTCCTTTGTTTGGCCTCTGAATGCATCTGTTGGACCAACTGGTTTCAGACTGTAAAAATAGGAGCACCTGCATAATTATGCTAAAACAAAAACGTAGTTGCTTCAATTCTCCATTTAAAAAATAACCTGTATAAAGAACTTCTATAATGATGGAGAGTAAATGCCTCTGAAAATCTGCTCATCTATAAAAGCAATGAGAACACTGGCAAAAAATGTTCAAAATCAACTTTTCAGAACTCTGGAAATTAACCAAAGGCTTGCAAAAATTCAAAGAGCATTTATGCAAGGAGAATGCTGGATGCTCAGTAAGAACATTTTATCTTGTTTCATCTCACCCCCACCTCAGCCCAGTTCCATGGTACCCTTGAAAATCAACAGCCTCACAAGTAAGGTAGCTGTGAAAATCTGTAGCATAGCAGTCACTGGAGAGGAAAAGAAAGGTTTAGAGCTCCCCCAAAGCCTCATTCCTGGAGAATTTTCTTTATTTGACCTGCCTGGCAGCTCCCTGAGAATCCCCACTTGCAGGGCTCTTATTTATTTGACCTGACTCAGAGCTTGCTTAATGCAAACAGCGTTTTCCCTGAAGCATTTGTTGAAACAATCAGTGGTAACTGTTCAACATCACAGCTCTCTGAGGTGAAGATATTAGTTGGAGCAAAGAAAAGAATGACCAAAAAATGTAAAAGGCAATGTCCACTGGGGGTTTTAAAAAGTTCCAATATACTTCCAGGAGATCTAGAAAGCCACATATATGTTTGAGGCTGACTTGTGCACAGAAAAGACCTCAGAAGACCCTACTCTCTCATCTCCAGTTGACCTTGAGGCTCTTCACAAACAGGAAGTGAAGGCTCAAGCAAGGCTGTACACTGCTTGCTAGAGCATTAAAGGCATGCCTCAACAAGCATACAGAGCCTCTCAGCAAAGGCTGAGGGACTTGTTTGTTTCAAGAAGTTAAGAGAATTTCTCTCTAATCACTAACTATTAAGTTAACTGAGAGAAATTTCAGGGGCCACGCACAACAAAGAATACAAACTTTATGGAATTAGTTTCCAAAATTACTCGACAGCAACAACAGGAAGAACAACAGTTAGCAACAGCCAAAAACTCTGAAAAGAGTTGCCATATTACATTCTTCAAAGCATCCAGAACAACAAAAAAATTAAGAGACATATAAAGTAACAGAAAAGTATGGCCTATAAATGGCGGCGGCGGGGGGGGGGGGGGGGGGGAAACCAGTCACTAAAAACAGTTTCTAGGAAGTATACTGTATTTACAAGACAAAAACTTTAAATTGGCCAATCCAAATAAGTAAACACAGTATCTAAAGAACTAAAAGAAAGTATGTGGATAATGTCTATTAAACAGAAATTATCAATAAGGAGATAGAAATTATAAAAAACAAAGAAACAAATAGTTGGAAAGTATGAGAACAAATTAAAAAAAATCACTAGAGGAATTCAACAGCAGATATGATTTGGCAGAAAAAAGAATTAACAAACATGAAGATAAGTCAGTTCACATTACCTAGTCGAGGAAGAGAAGTGAAAAATAATGAAAAATTAACAGAGTCTCAGAGAACTGTAGCATACTGCCATGTGTACCAATACATGCATAATGGGAATCCTTTAAAGAGAGAAAAGAAAGAAATGGATAGAAAGAATATCTGAAAAAATAATGGCTGAAAACTTCCCAGGTTTGATAAAGAATGTTAGTTTATACATCCTAGAAGCTCAATGAATTCTCAATAAAATAATCTCAAAGACATCCACACTTTGGTCTGTCAAAAGCCAATGACAAAAGTGAAAACCATACATTTTCAAAAGATAATGGCAAAAAAAAAAAAACCACACTGAAAGTAACAAGAGAAGTGATTCATCATAAATAAAAGATTCTCAATATCAATAGCTGACTTCTCATCCAAAACAACGAAGTCCAGAAGGCAGTGAGAAGACAAACTCAAAGTGATGCAAGAAAAAGACCGTCAACCAGGAATTCCATATCTAACAAAATTATCCTTTAAAAAAGAAATGAAGACATTATCAGATTTTTTAAAATATCAGAATTCCTTGCTAATAGACCTACAAAAAAATATTAAAGGGAGTACTTCAGGCTGAATAGAAAGGATACCAGACAGCAACTTGAACCTTCATGAAGAAATAGAGAGTATCTAACTACATAGGTGAATATAGAAGATAGTCATGAATGAATTATAAAAGTGTGTTGATTGGCTTATCATGTATAAAGATGTAATTTGTATTACAATAATAACACAAAGGAGCAGGGAGGAAATGCTGCTATAAAGGAGCAAAATGTTGTATGCTACTGAAATTAAATTTTTATTATTCCAAACTAGATTTTTGTAAGTTAAGATGTTAATTATAATTGTTAGGGCAACCACAAGAAAATTAAGTAAAACATATAAGAAATAAAAAATTAAAATGGTATACTAGAAAATATCTACTTAACACAAAATAAGTCATTAATGGAGAAACAGTGAGGTATAAAAGGACATAAAACATATGGAGAGTAAGAAAATCGCAGATGTAAATCCCACTGTATCAGTAATGATATTAAATATAAATGAACACTCTTATCAAAAGGCAGAAACAGGAACAGAGGAACAGGAATATTGGACAAAAAACATTATGATCCATCTGTATGCTGCTTATAGGAGAAAGGCTTTAGATTCAAAAAATGAATAGGTTGAAAGCAGAAGGAAGAAAAAAGATATACCAAGATAACGTTAATCAAAAAACACTGTTGGGGCACCTGGGTGGCTCAGTTGTTAAGCGTCTGCCTTCGGCTCAGGTCATGATCTCAGGGTCCTGGGATCGAGCCCCGCATCAGGCACCCTGCTTGGCGGGAAGCCTGCTTCTCCTCTCCCACTCCCCCTGCTTGTGTTCCCTCTCTCGCTGTGTCTCTCTCTGTCAAATAAATAAATCTTAAAAAAAAAAAAAAGACTCAGGGTTCAAAAAACACTGTTGTGGTTATAGCATTAAATATCACTATTTGTTCGTTTGTTTGTTTATTTGACAGAGAGAGAAACAGTGAGAGAGGTAACACAAGCAGGGGGAGCGGGAGAGGGAGAAGCAGGCTCCCCACTGAGCAGTGAGCCCAATGCGGGGCTAGATCACAGGACCCTGGGACCTGAGCTGAAGGCAGACGCTTAACGACTGAGCCACCTGGGTGCCCCAATATCAGTGTTTAATATCACACAAAAAAATTTCATGACAAAAAATGTTACTATAGGGACACCTGGGTGGCTCAGTCGGTTAAGCGTCTGTCTTCAGCTCAGGTCATAACCCTGGCATCCTGGGATCAAGCCCTGCATTAGGCTCCCTGCTCAGCTGGGAGCCTGCTTCTCCCTTTCCATTCCCCCCATCACCCCTGACACATACCCGCCCCCCCGCATGCTTGCTCCTGCGTTTTCTCTCTCAAATAAATAAAGTCTTTAAAAAAATATTACTATAGACAAAGGACATTTTATAATAATGAAGTGATCAGTTAATCAGCAATACATAACAATTGTAAACATATATGCACCTAACAAAGGAGCCTCGAAATATGTGAAACAAAAACTGACAGAACTGAAGGGAGTAATGAATAATTCCATGATAATAGTGCAGACTTTAGCTTTTCACTTTCAACAATGAATAAAACAGCTAGGAAGAAGAGAGAGAAGGAAAAGGAAGACTTGAACAACACTATAAATCAAACTAGAACTATCAGACACCATACAATATTTCACCCAAGAACAGAAGAACATACATTCTTCTGGAAAGCACATGAAATATTTCCAGGACTAACCATATGTTAGGCCATAACAAAATCTGAAAAGGACATTTTGGAAGTTCATAAATATGTGGAAATTAAACAACATAGTCTTAAATAGTGAATGGGTTAAAGAAATCACAGAAAAATTAGAAAATACTTTCAGAAGAACAAAAGTAAAAACCCAACAATTTATTAAATGCAGGTAAAGAAGTGCTTAGAAGGAAATTTATAACTGTATACACCTTATTAAAAGAGAAGGCAAGTCTCAAATCAGTAATCTGGCCTTTATCTTGAGAAAAATCTAAAAAAAAATAAAACAAGCAGAGGGAAGTAATTAATAAAGATTAAAGTAGAAATTTATGAAACAGAGAATGGAAAAACAACAAATCAACAAAACCAAAAGTTGGCTCTTTAAAACAACAAGCAAAAATGACAAGTCTTTAGCTAGACTAACCAAGAAAAAAGAGAAAAGACTCAAAATACTGTATTGGGAATAAAAGAGGGACATTACTACCACTCTTAGAGAAATAATAGGAATTGTAAAGGAATACTATGAATAATTTTACACCGTCAAGTTAGGTAACTTAGATGAAATAGGAAAATTCCTAGGAAGACACACACTACCAAAACTGAAGCAATAGAAAATCTAAAGACCTAGGTAACAAGAGAGAGAATTAATAATCCAACAATTTTATGAGAAAAACTCAGGCTCAGATGGCCTTACTGGTGAAATCTATCAAATGTTTAAGGAAGAATTATCTCTAATATTTCACAAACAGTTCTAAAAAATAGAAGAGGAGGGAACACACCCCACCTCATTTTATGTGGCCATTATTACCCTAATACCAAAACCAGACAATGATATGAACAAGAAAAGAAAATTATGGACCAATATCCCTTATGATTTAAAAATGGAAAAATCCTCAGAAAAATACCAGCAAACCTAACCCAGCAAGATATAAAAAGGATTATACACCATAACAAAGTGCAGTTTATCCCCCAGGGATGGAAGATTAATTTAACATGTGAAACATCAGTGTAATACACCATATTAATAGAATAAAGACAATACTCACATGATCATCAAAAAACATAGGAAAATATTTGACAAAATTCCAACACACTTTCAGGATAAAATACTGAACAAACTAGAAACAGAAGGGGATTTCCCCAATATGATAAATGCTATCAATGGAAAAACAACAGCTAACATCATACCTAATGGAAACATATCCCATGTTCATGGATCATAAGACTTACTACTAAGATGTCAAGACTTTCCAAATCGATCCACAAATCCATTTGAATCCCTATCAAAATGGCAGCTGTTACCTCTGCAGAAATGGACAAAGAGATCCTAACGCTCATGTGGAAATGCAAGGAACCCAGAATAGCCCACACAATCTTGAAAGCAACAATTTTTTTGAGGTTATGAAATGTTCTGAAAGTAGTGGTCATAGTTGTACTCTGTGAACATACTTTAAAAACCACTGAATTTTACACTTTAGAAGTGTAATTTTTTTGGCATGTGAATTATATCTCAATAAAGCTGTTTTTAAGAAAACCTCTGACAGATATGGCAGGCTAAATGTATTGATTGTGTGGGCTTTAGTTTGCTTTCCCCCTATTTCTTTCATACAGAGAGATGTTCCAGTATTTATGCTTTACTTGGAATCATTGATCAAGAATTGTTTTCTAGCAAATAATATTTAGTGTCTGAGTTCAAGGTAATTAGTCAGTGCAGAGATGGGTGTTTCTAAGGATGTTTTAGACAATGTTTATGTTTACATTTTTGCTTTTCTCTGTCTCAGTTCCTAATATGTGTAAAAGGAAAAATTCTTGGCCCAAACTCGAGCCTGAGAAGATGGGAAGTACTTTGTGGCGAAACACAGAACAGAAATAATTCACTTGTCCTCCTTAAAACCTTTCTGCAGCTTGGAAAACTTCTCACGCACGCAGGGGAAGACATCTAGCTTTTATCTGACAGGCGTTTAAGAAGTTTGACCTCTGGCTTCCTTTACATTGTGGGAACTTAACTTTTTCATGTAGTAAGTGTCCAGCATACTTTTTTTTCATGCAAATTTTCTTGTCAAAACTACAAACGGACATTTGATCAAAGGTCAGCCCTCCTTCGTATTCCTGTTTGATAAAGAAATTTCTATTTCATCTTTGGCCGTCAGGCCAGTTGGAGAACATGATAGCTGCCAGAGACATTACTGATGCATCTCTTCCTGGTCCTCTTCAAAGTTTTCCTGCCTCCCCTCATTTTCTTCTTTTAAATCTAAAGGGTGTTTTAATTTGAATACGTTTTCACTTTTTAATGGAATACTTAAGTTAGCTGCAGAAGGAATTGGAGTTTTGCTTGTTAACTGAGGTTGAGTTGCGGGTGGATAATACCCAGCAACTGACAGAATCATCACCAACATTTTCTTATCAGCTATTTTAGGTTAGGACGAACATGTAGAACCTGTGTATAGATAATGCCTAAAGAAAGTGAGTTGTTATCTAGAGCCAAATAAGGACTTTGATTTCTCCAAATACTCTTTTGTCTTTGGACAAAAAGGAAGAAAGAAGGAAAAAAAAAAGGAAAAGAATAAAGAAATGTTTAGTTTCTATAAATATGCTATTATTCTGTAGTCAACTCGCACTGCAAACTCGAGTTTACAAAGAAGCTGTTCGATCATTTAGGGTATGGGAGTTATCGAAGGGAAGGTGAACAATGCGACCCTACTCAAGGGGCAAAATTCCACTTGAATTTTCACGAGGACTGTCTCAGCTGGTTGTAGATGGTGTAGAGCCTTGAAGACTTAAGACGTTAAAGCAGAGCTATTGAAAAATCGTATTGCAGAAGCAACATGGTAGCGATTATGGTTAAAGAGACAACACTCCTGATTACAACACAAAACTTCAGATAAAGAAGAAATTGCTGAGCGAAAACTGGGCCAATTAAATAACACTGTGCCATATAGAATATGTCACTGTTTACTATCAGGGACAATGGCCTCTGGAAAAAGAAACTTTGAAAGGAGACAGGTGGATTTGAACCCCAGTCTTGCCACATCCTCGGTATTTATGACTAAGTGAGTGAGCCAACTAGCTCATCTATAAGATGGGGATAAAGTTCCTTATGCAGGACAATGCAGTAGATTTTATTCCTTTCTCTTTTACATATGATAAATATATTTATATATAGTAGATACATATAAAATAAATATAGTAATAATGTTATGGGAAAGGCAGGTGAAAGATTTGTCTTCTTTATCCATGTAAAAAAGGGAAAACCAGAGAGGTTAACTGACCTGCTTAGCATTCCAGACCTAGGAAATGGGTCAAGGTTTCATGCTAGACCTTCTCTAAGTCAAGAATTCCTCTATTAATAGAAAGGGACTTTAAGAATTCCTATGCAATGAGGAATCCGAAACTCTTCTCCAACAGAATACCATTGTTTACTTACTCAACGTCCATTCTAAAAGTTTTATCCATTTAGGTGGCACTTTATAAAGCAAGCTGTTATTAGTCCTGTTCAATCTCACTGATTTTGAAAATCAGCACACCAAGGAGAAACTGCTTCCATTTAGGGAAAGGACAATGTCCTTATATTTTGTCCCCAGGATTCTAAAACTCTCTGCTTGCTGTCTAAATGCACCATCAAATGCTTTTGAAACAGATCAAAAGGGGGCACCTGGGTGGCTCAGTTGTTCAAGCGTCTGACTTCAGCTCAGGTCATTATCTCAGGGTCCTTGGGATTGAACCCCATATTGGGCTCCCTGCTCAGCGGGGAGCCTGTTTCTCCCTCCCACCCCCATGCTCAGTGAGAGAGAGAGACACAGTGAGAGAGAGAGAGAGAGAGAGCAAAGAGGGGGAGTGGGAGAGGGAGAAGCAGGCTCCCCGCCGAGCAGGGAGCCTGATGTGAGGCTCAATCCCAGGACCCTGTGACCACAACCCCAGCCAAAGGCAGACGCTTAATGACTGAGCCTCTCAGGCGCCCAAATAAATTAAAATCTTTAAAAAAAAAATTCCCCAAGAAATAGATCAAAAGGGTGCTCTAAGTGGGCACATCCAGTCAGTCTCAGGGCAGTGTGTCAGGCAAAGACCTGACGGACCCACATCCCAGCAAATATTGAGAGCTCAGATCCCTTATTTTTATCTTCCAAAGCTCAGGAATATAGGGGGACTGCTGTAGTATAGCACAACATCCCTTCCTTTGTTCTCTGCGGGCCTCGCCACGGGGCCATACCACTCCCTGCATACCCTCATCCCCCCACCACCTTGAGTATCTAGCTTGCCCCTCCAACAATATTCCCTTCAGCCCTTTCTCCATCCTTTATTATGTAGATTTACAAGGCTTTCTTTCCTATCTAGAGGAGAAGGAAGTAGGGAGAACACTACCTATAATTCTGGGATTCTCTTCCTCATGAGCCAGGGGTGTGGGGGAAGGCTGAGAAAAAAAGTCCCTTCACACACGATTGATATTGCCCTTTTGTGCTGCTATAGGTATCTGATCTGATTTTGTAAGAAGGAAAACTGCTGGGGAGAGAGGCTGTTTAGGATGGGACGGCACCCCTGAGACATCGTGAGTTGGGAAGGTCACAGGTGGAGAGAAGTCAGACATTTGCCTCTGCTCAGATGTTTAGGGAGAAATTAATCAAGATATTGAAGTAATAGGGCCAGCAGAAGCTGATAGTTAATGGTCTTGCCCACCTAGTCATCTTTCTTGTGCTTGCTGCCCCTCCCTCTGGTGAGCCAAGGCTCCTTTTGAGCCCAATTTTTTTCAAAGTTGAAAGCTATCTTCTCTATCATGTGGCTTCCCCACAATCAACACCTACTAGAAGGCAATGAGCCGCACTCTGGTGGTGGGACTGAATTACTCTGCCCTCTTTTCCCATTCGTTTTTGAGAATTAGAACCATGAGCATGTACTAGAGGCCATGTGGTCACCGAAACTGCCTGGAGACATCTGGATATGGTCCTCTAATCAAGGCCATTACCATCACTGGCAGGCATTCAAATGAACCATGCTGCTTTCTTTCAGGGAGGTGATTATCTTCATTATTTATTTATTTATTTTTTGCAAGTGACAGAAGAGTCTGGTTGCACCCAGAGCTACTTGCAAGCATCCTAGCTAATGCCTGCTCAGCAATAACCTGAAAGGCAACACCTCTTGGAACTCCAAGTCCTGCACCCCACAAGTGCACACGAGTGGAAACTAAGCACTACTTTATGAACAATTAGTGGCTGTGAATTTGATAAAGAGCAACAGCGTTCATCTGCCACTTCCTACCCATCTTGTGTTAGGTTGTCAGACAGGTAAGCGAAGTACCTCTAATGGGGTTCTTCTTCTTCCATCCATGGGTTTATTGAGATATAATCCACATATCATTCAATTCATCTATTTAAAGTACAGAATTCAAAGGTTTTTTGTTTCATTTTGTTTTTTAAAGAATATTCACAGAGTTGTGCAAAAATCACCAGAATCAATTCTAGGACATTTTCATCACCCAAATTGAAATCCTGTACCCATTCACTCTCCATTCCTCCCTAAGCCCCAGCCCTCAGCAACCTCTCATCTACTTTCTGTCGCTATGTAACAGCATTCTTTGAGTCCTTGCTTTTTAAACCAATGAAAGAAAATCTCTATCTCATTGCTGAGGAGTCTGGACAGTGTCAGGATGAGGGTCAGAGCTAGAGAGCCTTAGTGAACTGAGGAAGAGCTCAGCCTCTAGGAAGACCGACGTGGATGTAACTCCTGGCTCTGTATGTGCTGTGTGTCTTCAAATGAGTTAACCTCTCTGAATCTGTTTTCTCAACTACACAATGGGAATGATAACGACTCCCATTTCGTGGGCCTGTTCTGAATATGAAATGAGAATTCATAGAAAGCACTTCGCTTGGAGAGCTTCCATCATTCTTAGAACCGTGCACGGGCTCATTACCTGTTAATTCACATCATCATATTTATTCTTATTAGTGACAAAGCTCTCTGCAGAATGGATTCCAGTTTATGTAACAACTGCCACAGCTTAACAGTTCCACATTACTTCTGACGTGACTGGAGTTGTCACTTGAGAGGTCCCCTGTGAGAACGGCTTCAGAGCAGTGGAGACAGATACCACACCACGGCGGGCTGGGGACAGAAGGAGAGCCGAGGGCATGCAGGCAGCAAAAGCAGACGCCTCTCTTGAGAGACTGGGCCGCAGCTTGAGCGGAGAGTTCTCTGTGGGATAGTGAGGGTTTGCAGGAGGCAGTAGACCCTAAGGAACTGATAAAAGGAGTGAGATTGGCAGTGCCAGGGAATGAGGGTCAAGGTCATTGGGATAAGTCAAGAGACAAGGCCATCCTGGAAATGGACATAACGCAGGGATGACTGGATACACATTTTTCAAAGTCACAGCCCAGAAAATTAAAAACAGTGGTGTCTTATCCTGGGTTTCTCTGAAAGCAGAGCTTGAGTCAACATGGAGGCTTGAGGGCGTGTAGTTGATCTGGGAGTGGGGCCCCAGTGAGCAGGAGCAGAGGACAGCACGAGGGAAGCAAGAAGGAACGAAACTTTATACAAGGGGTGGGCCTCCTCTGTGATGCTTAATTCCACCAAACCTTCTGAGGATCTCATAAAACACATCTCTGAACTGCCTACCTATGGGCAAAAAGGGAAACATTTATCTTTCATCTCCCTTTCTCAGGTCAAAGATGGTTCACTGGATTATCTCCTCTACATTTCTGGGCTGAGAAACTGAACGCCAAGCAGGTTCCCAAGGGTGTCCCACGCTGTGGCATCTGAGAGCCTTCAGGGCTAAAAGCAAAAGGTACAGGTCTCTGGCCCAAGTGCAGCACTGTGCCACTGTGTCTGGGGAAAGCCTGTCGAAACCTGCCTGGAACTGTCACCAAGCAGTGGCGGGGTGGAGAGCCCGGGCTGAGAGGATATTATAGTGGTAGGCAGGAGATGCCCCATACTGGGGGCTATCATTACTGAACATTTATTATACACCAGGCACTGTTCGAAGCATTTGATATTAGCTCATAATCCTCGCAACTACCTTACATTGCAAATGAGAAAATTAAGGCACCAAACTTGAATACCCCACTCAAGGTCACATAGCTATTAAGTACCAAAACCAGGGGTCAGGAGTCAGCATATAAACTCCTAACCACAGCAATGCCTGTCCTGGGATAGAACCAGGCTGGTCGAAGCTGGGGCAGGAGAGTGTATTTGTACACGGAGGTAGGAATCCCACTCGTTCACATTTCCCTTGCCCTTTCTGGTCAACAGTCTGTAAATGACCTCTATTGACCTCTAGGTTTAATTTATTCCTATCTAGACATTCCAGGATTGTGTTGACTAAATTCCCCTCAACCTTGTTCCGCAAAGTATAAAACAAAACTCAAAAGAGACCTAGCTTGCTGACTCAAGATTAACTTGAGTCCTTGTGAGTTGGAAGTTTTCCTGCTCACTTTTTCACTGAGTTCTACTGAAATCCTTTGGTCATCACCACCAAGAGTCCCTTCCAAAGTGTGTGTAAAAAAAATAAAGAAGAATTTAAACATCCAAATACACCTAGAACAACAACAACAAAAATTTTTAAGGTAGCCATAGCTACATTTGACTACTGAGCCCCTGACATGTAGCTAGTTCAAACGGAAGTATGCTGTTAGTATAAGATACACATGGAATTTGAGGGATTTAGTACAGTAAAAATAGTAAAGTATCTCATTAGTATTTCTTATGTTGATTACATGTTCAAATAATACTATTTATGTATTTATTGGAGAGGGAGAGAAAGAGAGAGAGAGATGGAGGGAGGGAAGGGAGAGGGGTAGATAGAAGCTTAAGCAGGGCTCGATCTCACAACCCTAAGATCATGACCTGAACTGAAGTCAAGAGTTGGACACTTAACCAATTGAGCCACCCAGGCAGCCCCAAATAATACTATTTAAATATTGGGTTAAATAAAAAATATTATTAAAATTAATTTCTTCTATGCATTTTCCTTTTTTAAAAATGGGGCTATTAGAAAAGTTAAAATTGCATACGTGGCCCATGTTATAGGTTTATCGGACAGTGCCATTCTAGATAATCTGTCCTCTGCCCACGTGTTCTCTTTCCCATACTCATATTCTCACTTTCCCTGTCAATACACTTGTTCTTCTTAAAACACCCAACATGTCCCTACCACAGGGCCTTTGCAGTTGCTGTTTTTTTCAGCCTGGGATGTTCTTTCCCCACAGCTTATTTCTTCTTTCATTCTGGACTTCTTCAGAGGAACATTCCCTAAACCCTCTATGTAGACAGTAACCCTGCTTTATTTTTCTTTATAATAGTTAAACTGGGATTTTATCCTCTGTCATTGCTCTGTTTATATTATAGTGGAGATAAATGCACAGATGAATGGATGGGTAGAATGAGTGCTTATGTTTTCTTATAACCAAAGTTTTGGATAATGTCCGATTAAAAAAAAAAGTTTGCCCACCTCAATGGACGGTTACTTCTCTTGGCCTTGACATTTCTTTTTTTTTTAAAGATTTTATTTATTTATTTGAGAGAGAGAATGAGAGAGAGAGCACATGAGAGGGGGGAGGGTCAGAGGGAGAAGCAGGCTCCCTGCCGAGCAGGGAGCCTGATGCGGGACTCATCGCGGGACTCCAGGATCATGACCTGAGCCGAAGGCAGTTGCCCAACCAACTGAGCCACCCAGGCACCCGGCCTTGACATTTCTAACCTGCCTTAGCTCCATCCATATTTGTACCACATTTTTCAGTTCAGCTGAAGCTTAAAGAGGCTTGTAGCTTAAAGGACTTTATGAGGTCTTTTACCTTGGGAGGGATGTGGCCTTGTCTGGCCTTCCACTGAAGGAAGGGATCAGGGATAAGGAATTCCCATCCAGTCCCATTGAGAAGTGCTGAAATCGTGTCTCTGCATCTGCATCCTCTGCTTTTAGTGACAGTAGAGGGCAGCAGAGTCCTTTCCACCAGAGCATTTTGAGCAAAGACGGACTGGGCTGTGCACAGTTAAAGTCAAGCCCCTTTCAGAGAAAAACAGCTAATGAGTCCTATTATGTCTAAGATGGGACTTAGAGCAATGGCATATTTTCTTCCACCTCTAATTATATAGATGATTTAAACTTCTGAAGATATGGAATTTGCATATTTGGAAGTTAGAGTATTATAGCAACCTCGTCTGAAAAAAGACTGTAATCTTATCTATTTTATGGTTCCCGCCCTCTTTATTAACTAATTCTTTTATCTGGGTTTTTATTTCCTTCTTTACATCTTATTTACAGCTTAAGGGTTGACTGAGGGGCTTTAGGACTAGAGTAAGCAGATATCGGTGGATTCACATTTATTTGGTCTACCTCTCATCCTGGACTTTCCAGAATGAAGGCTGGCTTCTTCTTGTATTTACCTATGGTAATAACTCTGAAGAGCAGAGAATCTGAACTCTAACTTTTCTCATGACTCAGAAATGAGCGTCTTCACTAACCTATTATCATTATAGCACTGAGAACTTTCAGTAAAAAGCAGGTGTATAGCGCAGGTGATTAATAACCCCCAGCAAAGAGGCAGATAAAATGCCTGCAAAATCTTTCAGTATGCTAGCCGGTGACGCAGATTTGCTTCCTAAGAAGGTAAGAAGATCCAATTTCTCAAAAGGTATTTTAAAAAAATCTCATCAATGGGGCGCCTGGGTGGCTCAGTCGTTAAGCGTCTGCCTTCGGCTCAGGTCATGATCCCAGGGTCCTGGGATCGAGCCCCGCATCGGGCTCCCTGCTCGGCGGGGAGCCTGCTTCTCCCTCTCCCACTCTCCCTGCTTGTGTTCCCTCTCCTGCTGTGTCCTCTCTGTCAAATAAATAAATAAAATATTTTTAAAAAAAATCTCATCAATAGTGGGGATGCTTGTAAGAAATTGCAAAGTGTCTTGGGCAATTAGTGACTTCAGAATTAACTCTTGGCTACAAACTTCAGTAAACCAGCAGCTTATGTATGGTTTACCTGCTCTATTTTTATTTCTATTTTTTCACTTTTGTTACATTTACCAAAAAAAAAAAAAAAATCACAATTATTTCTTCATCTCTGCATTTCATGGACCAAAAAAAAAAAAGGTTTAGAAAAGACCACTTGCCCTTGGCATGTCTGTCAAGAAAGTTAGCAGCTAGTGACAAGAAGCTTCCTCGATTAGCTGTACTCAGTAGGATTCCACCTAGATGCTAGTTTGCTGTGTTGCACTAACAGAATTTTGATTCGTATCTGAATTTATTCTCAAATTGTGTCCCACTGTTTTGATACATAGTACTTACATAGATATCTGCTGTCATGTTCTGGTTGCTTTTCTTGCGAATGTTATGCTCTCTAAAAATTCTGTTTAGGAAAAACAGCCCCCAGATGCTTAGGGCTAGAGGAGAGAGACTTGCCTTTGCTAAGCTATAATCACAGTTATTATACCAATAGCCACTGGAAGATGTTGCTGTTTATGGCCACACAAATCAGTCTCAGGGTGGATTGTTTGGGCTTTGTTTGAATTTGATACTTAACTTTGAACTCTGGGTTTTGAAAATTTCCACTCAGTCTCAGGAATATAACCTTAGGAAATTGGATTCTCAAGAGATGGCAGAAGATAGTGTTGAGCATGCCTTTTAGATATAAAATAGGATTAAAGAGCTTCATCCTGTTGAAATTATTTACCATTGGAGCCTCTGAATATAAATGTACTCCTAAAGGCAGTGAAGCTTAAGGCATCCATACGAAGGAGAATAAGAAAAGATTTCTATTATTATACATATGAGATACTGAGAAAGAGATGAGAAAAAACTACAAGGAAAAAATAAAATGGATGGGGGATAGACATTCTGTTTTAAGTAGAAGAAGATACTGTCAGGGGAAAATTCTATTTTTACTTATAATAATTCTATGCAACACACATAAACCAACCAACTCTTATTCAAAAACCTAATCCTTGTTTAAGAAGTGGGAAAAAGATTTCTGCCTTCTGAATCTGTCCTTGTAGTGAGAAAGAACTGAATTACGACCAAAACTCTTACTGATGGTTATGAACTCAGGACACTGGAAGTATAAAGAATGCAAGGAAACTTCCTTTGTAGCAGGTGTGACACTGAATACTGTGGATGCAAAAATGAGCATGAAGGAGAAGATAGTCTTTGGCCTGGCGGAGTCTAGTGTCTGGTTGAGGAGACAGAATAATTTAATGCATTTATTTAACAAATAATCACAGTACAACATCACAGGTGCCACAGCCAAAGTATGGGCAAACCGCTGTTGGAACAGGTACAAACATGAATTTCTGAAAAATTTCTGAAAAAAATTTTTCTGAAAAAAATCTTACATACGTATCTATTCAAAACAATTTGATCCGAAAATAAATCATGTCAACACACAAACACAAAGGTCAGGCGACTTGCTTTGTAAATTTTAGATTAGTTCCAAGTACGAGTATTTCTTTACGATGACAGTCCCAATAATTTAGTTTTTGTGGCTACTTGGGATTCCAGTTTGATTACATCACTGTATGATTCTCTCTCAGAAAACATGGGTCTCATTTTACTTATTTTTGGGTTCCTCCACAGCACCAAACATTGGACCAGCAGTCAATAGAAATTTTGGAGCTAAGTTCAATTTGCCTGTGTTATAGGGGAGATGAAGTAGAAAAAGAGAAGTTACTCATTGGTAATATTCGAAGCAAAACTGGATAAGGAACTAAGAAAAAGGAAAACTGTATATATCCCCTTTATATGGTCATCTGCCAAAACTCTACATTAAAAACACTATTTAGGACTAAAAAGGTGACCTTACAACTTCCGTTATTTGAAATAGATTTATTGTATTTTTGGCATAAAATATATATCAGATAACTCTGATATAAGTGATGAATTTGGTATTTGTTCAAGATATTTTCTTCTTTATATAAATAGTGACTAGACTATAAAGCATGGATTTATCTAGGATGGCCTGGTCTTAGGTATGAATGAAGACTTTAAAGATTTTACTAATCAATTGTTTTTTCCCTTGTAGTGAATGTATGAATTTTCATAATTGCATTTTTTAGCTTTGTTTAATTAGGGTAAAAAATACCCTGTGTGAAGCATCAGCCAGCAGATAAGGAATTTATTTGGGGTGATTCTCCCGAGGAGCCCTTCTCCCAAAAGACAACTCATTGATAAATTCCAATCAGGACCAACTGAGATTTGGGATTTTCAAATGATTCTTTGTTCTTCCAGAAGAGCAACTCTTAGGCCAAGAGCTTTCCATGCAAGGAGCTGCCCAAACCGTCATGTACTCGCCACTGGCTGCATATTGCTTAAAGCCACTGGTAACTGCCCATGAGGATCAGAGCACCTTGTTTTGTCACCAGATAGCATCTCCTGGGGCATGAGTAACATCATGGCCAACTTGGTAAATCTCCACTCTTCAGATGGAGAACCAGCTTATCAAAGTTACAAGAAATGAAAAACAAGAATGATAAGCACACACTTAGATCCCCCATTAACTAGTGATACTGGCCTCATTTCACTCTTTTTCCCCCTCTGGGCATCGTGTTTTATACAGCTGGGAAGATAATGTTTATTTCGTGAACTCACCCTTTGTAGGTACTTCATGTTGCTAACTACAGTGTAAACCATCACCCAACCAGAGTGGGCATCACTGACAATGATCTCCTATAAGTGTTTACTGGCAGGATTTGAGAATTCTTTTGTTTCTGAATTCTGAAACAAACATTTAATGAGCATCTACCGCTCTGAAGATAGAGTATTCAAAGCACAGCGTACAAAAAATTTATATATACGTATATGTATATAAATCTCTATATATTTATACATGTATAAATCTACTTTAAAAACCTTTACAACCTACTTGCAGAGACAAAAGATATCTACAAAAATTTAACGAGTACTTGGGGCATATTCAGTAAATACCATAGAACTGGACTGTCAGCTCTAGGAGGGCAGGGCATTTTGTCACTGCTCTATCCTCAGTTTCTAGAACAGTAGCAAGCTCTTATTTAGTACCCATAAAATTTTTTTCTGAATGAATGAGCAGCACAGGCAATAGGGCATGAGGGGCTTCAGGGGAAGAGACCTGACAGGATTCAGAATAGAGAGGCCCTCAACGGCACCATGGAGGAGGGGCCTTTCAAACCCAGTACATAGAGTTTAGGTGGGCTTATTAAATGTGGTATCTTATTTATTCATTGTCTCCTATGTGCCTGGTACTGGGGAGAGGGCCGTGCAAAAAAGCAAATCCTTCACTGATCTAGGATGATCCTGAGAACTGAACTCGGTCTAAAAGTCTACCTGAATATTTCCTATAATTCAAAACATGTATGGAAACACAAAACTCAAGGTGAAATAATTAAGCAACAGTCACTAGTCTGAAAACAGATGGCGTAGCGACAGAAAAGGAGAGTGGACAAAGTCCCTTTCTTGTCTGCCATTTCTTTTCCAAACCCGATTCAAAAGTTGTGGGAAGGAGTAGAAATTCAGAGGGACAGAAATGCTCCTGCATTGTCACCGCACGTGGAAGTGATACCTTCACCTTTGTTGTCCAGCCTGGAGGCTGGCTGCGCATTAGGTGTTAGGCATTAGGCACCGTGGTCTGCTCTCTGCTGTCTGGTTCATGTCGAGTCTCACCACACTCCCTGTTCTCCCAACCCATTCCCAGCCGTCACCCCGAAGTCAATGTAGAACCCCCACCCCCACCCCCCACACACAGGTGAGCTGCCTATCTGAATTCCTGGAAAATTGACTTCTGTCTGTTCATTTCCCTTGTAAACCTAAAAAGTTCCCAGGTGACTGTGAGCTTTGGTGAGTAAGGAGCTAACTAGGAGGCTAGGAAAACAGAGACACTGAGAAGAAGTCTGAAACCTCTCTACCACCAGCTCCCCAAGTGGGAAGTCAGATGCAAGGTGCCAGGTCTTTGATGGTAGGAATCTCTCACCATTCTTATTGTTCTAGGGACCTAACAGTGTCGTTTAGTGTCTTGGTTGCAGTGATTCAGCCCAGAATGTTTTTTCATGTTGCTGGATTCATGTTTTAGAAAACTCTCAAAGATAAATATAAATATATATATGTATGTATGTATGCATATGTATCTTTTGCTTGTACTGCCTTTGTTGTGTGGCTTTAGTTGAGAACATGATGAATTCAGGAAGCCTGTGTGGCACACTGTTCAGACCGTAAACTTCAGATTCCAACACATCTTGGTTTAATCCAAGTTCCTCTGTGTACCAATGGTTAAACCATCTCTGTTCCCATCTCAATACTGGGGGATGTCAAAGCTTCCCTCATAGCATGACTGTGATGATCAGATGGGTCATTCAATGTGTTGCTTATTGTCCCTGAGGCAGTGTGCGTATTAATAAAAGTAAGCTATTTTGACTATTCTCTCATTTTCCAGGTTGGGAGTCTTGAGCCTGCCCTCAATCACCTTAGTCTGGCTTTCTTTGTCATTTATCCTAATTGTTTAGCCCTAACATCTGAGGACAGGATTTCTCAATCTTGGCACTATTAACATTTGGTACCAGATAATTCTTTGTTGTGTGTGGGCTATCATGTGCCTTGTAGTATCTTTAGCAACATTCCTGGCCTCTACCCACTAGACACCAGTAGCAAACCACACCCCTCTCCCCTACAGTGACAACTAAAACTCTCTCCAGACATTGACACATGTACCCTGGGGGACAAAAGAACCACTAGTGTTAGAGTCATTCTTGACTCCTCTCTTTTTTCCACACTCTTCCACCTAATTTATCAATAAACCCTGTTAGCTTTACTTGGAAAATGAACTTTCCTTGCTCTGTCCATCGTTACTGCCTTGATCCACGCCACTGACATCTCTTCTGGGCATTACCACCTCAGTTTCCGGCTGGTCTCCTCATCCCCCAGCCCCCATCCCCACCCTCGCTCTGTCCCAGCCACACTGGCCTCCCTGCTGCCCCCTTACATGCGGCAGGAAAGCTTCCTATCTTTGTAGTGGCTTCCTTCCCTGGGGACCCCTCTTCTTCCTGTGACGTCACGCTGTATGCTCTCACCGTCGGGACTCTGCTCGTACATTACCTGGGGGGTCAAGGCTTCCCAATCCACCCCTATGTCCGGCAACTCTGACACATCCTATCCCCCTAATCTCTGCTTTATTTTTCTCCAGAGCACTTTTCTCCATCTAATGTAGCATATTTTATTCCTTTTGCTGGTCTTTCTTCACCGTACCATCAACTCCATCAGGGTAAGATTTTTTGCATATTGAGTTACTGGTTGTGTTCCCCAACAGCAGAAGAGTGCCTGGCTCATAGGGACCATTCAAATATTTGTCAAATGAATGAATATACTTATTATCATCATGTAAAAAAATTTTTAATTGTGGTAAAACAGGCAACATAAAATTTACCATGTTAGGCATTTTTAAGTATACAGTACAGTAGTATTAAGTGCATTCACAATGTTGTGCAACCAATCTCCAGAACCCTTGATTTTGCAAAACTGGAACTCTGTCCCCATTATCAACAACTCCACAACGTGCCATTCCCTTCTCTTCTCAGCTCCTAGACATTCTATTTTCTTCATGAAATTTGATCACTCTAGCTACCTCATTATAAGTGGAGTCAAATAGTATTTTTCTTTTTGTAACTGGCTTATTTCACCTAACATAACTTCCCCCAAGGTTCAGCTATGTGTCAGAATTTCATTCCAAGGCTGAATAATATTCTACTCTATGTATATATCACATTAAAAAAAAATCCATTCATCTGCTAGTGGACAGAAGTGAATTCCTGGATCCCATGGTAATTCTATTTTTAATCTTTTGAGGGACAGCCACATTATTGTCCACATGGCTGCACCATTTTACATTCCTATCAACAGTGTGTAGGAGTTCTAATTTGCCACACCCTCACCAACACTTGGCTTTTTTTTTTTTTTTTTTTTTTTCGCCACCCCCCCCCCGGGTTTTGGTTTTTTTTTTTTTTTTTTTTTGACAGCAGTCATCCTCCTGGGTGTAAGCTAGTATCTTGCTGTGAGTGTGATTAGCATTTCTCCAATGATTAGTAATGTCGAGCATCTTTAATGTGTATCACCACTGCTTTTTTTTTTTTTAAAGATTTTATTTATTTGACAGAGAGAGACATAGCGAGAGAGGGAACACAAGCAGGGGAAGTGGGAGAGGGAGAAGCAGGCTTCCCGCAGAGCAGGGAGCCTGATGCGGGGCTCGATCCCAGGACCCTGGGACCATGACCTGAGCCTAAGGCAGACACTTAACGACTGAGCCACCCAGGCGCCCCATATCACCACTGTTTTTAACATCTAGGCCCTGCTCCTTGGCTTACCCAGGGTCATGTAAACCTCCATCTCTTTCACCTGTTGCCTGCTCTACCCTCCGCGCCTTGTGCCTTTCATCTCTGACTTAGTCTTTTTTCAGCAGGGTTTGCTAGTTAGTGAGGAAGGAGCCCACCCTTTCTCACTTGAGAACACACTAGAAACCTGTGAAGTCGAGTCCTTTTTTGTCCTTCTCTCACGGACAGCAATTTTACAATTGCTTCTACAGGCAATTACCTCACAGCAAAGTTATAAGAGTAAACAATTACATGTTCAAATTAGGAGGTTCATTGGTGAGACTTTTGGAAGCTCTCTGAGTGGATGACTCACTCAGCTGACTCATTTCTACAATCTCAACAGAACACTTGTCAGTCAGATGTTTAATCTGAGAACAGGCTTTCTTTCCCCTCTTTCCATTTTTCCTTTTTGACCTTGAGACATCTCATCTTAAAGAGTTATTTGCAGTCACTGACTTACGTTAAGTATATCTTGTACATATTATCCATATTAATTAGTCAAGTTCTCTTCACTAAAACCTGGAGCATGTTTATGTGTGCTCACTAGACACCAAGCATAGGTAAAGAATAAAGGAGTCTCATATCCTCACGTTAATTTCTTTTTCCACTTAGCACTGATGACTTTCCTCTAAAGAACTCCAAAATGTCTCTTCCAAAAAATATTGATTTGTACAGGTAGAATTCTGGACTTATCTGCCTTTGGGAGCTCATTCCAGTCAACATTTGCTCTTTCTTCACTATGGCCTGTCTTGCAACAGTGACCAGAGGGGGATTATACAGTCCCCTGGCAATATAAATTCGCACATCTCCTGAGCTTCAAGGACACCAGGGAATTGACTGCCCAGAAAGTAGATGGTATAGTAAACTTTCCTTTCTTTACTGTCTTCCTGTTTTTACTAACTTCTTTTTTTTTTAAATATTTTATTTATTTATTCATGAGAGAGAGAGGCAGAGGGAGAAGCAGGCTCCCAAGGAGCAGGGAGCCCGATGTGGGACTCGATCCCAGGACCCTGGGATCATGACCTGAGCCGAAGGCAGACGCCTAACCATCTGAGCCTCCCAGGCGCCCCTGTTTTTACTAACTTCTGCCTCAATTCCTCCTTTGGTTTCTCCACATGCTGCAGCTTTCCATTCTACCTGCTCAATCTCTTTCACGAGTTCCTCTCCTCTTTAGCCTTTAAACATCGGTACTCCTCAAGTCTCTTTGCTCAGTCTCCTGCTTATTCTCTTTCTTGTGCGCCCCATTCATTTCAAGTAGCCATTTCCACCTCTGTGCACAAGATCCAAATCCACACCACTGACCTAGCCTTTCCTGACTTGCAGACCGGACTCCCCAGGCATCTTGTCCAACCACATCTCCCTAAACCCAGTCCTCCCTGCCATACCTCCTTTTTGCTTTGTGACTTAAGCATCCTACTACACTCAGTTTGCAAAATGTAAATACCTTCTCTACTTTCATTTCCACTGTGAACAATAAGTAGATAGTACTTCAAGCACCCGAAGGAAAGATTGGGCTTCAGGCACTCAGGGAGGATGCCAAGGAAGAAGTGGCTTTTGAGCTGGCCTTTCAGGAATGTAGAGAAAATGAGGTCAGTTAGAGATGAAGGGTAAGGGAGTCTTCAGACAGAGGATGGAAGATGCAAAGAGGCCATGTTTCAAGAGGAGACTTAGCTGAACTGGCTAGAACAGATTGCAGAGGGGAAGAGGAATTTAAAATAGAAATCATGACAATGAGAAGTTGGATTGAAATGAGAAGTCTGAGAACCCAAAAAAGATTTCCTAGTAAGAATAGCATCATGTGAACTTAGAGTTAGATAAAGTCTTTTTTATTGTAATTTGTGTTTTACCTTCCCTGGGAAACTTTTAATCCCTGGGCACGTGTTGGCGATCTCTCTCTCTCTCTCTGATTCTTTCCTGTATCCCCCAGCATGTTACCTAGGACATTATAACCCAGTAAATGTTTGGTAAATGGATTACTAAGATAGTGCAAGGATGAAGGTACAGTGACTACAGACAAATTACTACAAAAATAAAGGTTCAGTTTAGCACTTGAACTTCTTAAACTTTGAGGCTTCCCCTCCAACTGTCTGCCCCCTCTCTTACCTATCCACCCCCCCCTTCTCCGTGGGCTAACTCGTCCTGTTTATGTGTAGTCTGTCAGATATGACACATGTAAAAGAGTAAGGCCTCACAAACCCCCTTGTGGGAATCAGAAGGACATGTACACCAGCTCCGAAATACATTGCAAAGAGTTTTAAGAGAAGAAGGCCTTGGGCGCCTGGGTGGCTCAGTTGGTTGGGCGACTGCCTTCGGCTCAGGTCATGATCCTGGAGTCCCTGGATCGAGTCCCGCATCGGGCTCCCTACTCGGCAGGGAGTCTGCTTCTCCCTCTGACCCTCTCCGCTCTCATGTGCTCTCTCTCATTCTCTCTCTCTCAAATAAATAAATAAAATCTTAAAAAAAAAAAGGCCTTGAATTATATGGAAACACAGTGCAAAGAACAACTAGCTACCTGGCCCAACACCTGAGCCAGAGACCATTTATTCCAAAAAGATTTTTTTTTTAAAGATTTTATTTATTTTTTTTTAGAGAGTGAGCGAGAGAGAAACAGCATGAGAGGGGAGAGGGTCAGAGGGAGAAGCAGGCTCCCCGCTGAGCCGGGAGCCCGATGTGGGACTTGATCCCAGGACCCTGGGATCATGACCTGAGCCGAAGGCAGACGCTTAACCATCTGGGCCACCCAGGCGCCCGCAAAAAGATCTTTTATGTGCCTGCCACCTAGCTGTAGGTATCCTGTGTGGGACGCACACTAAGTCAGAACCCCCATTCCCAAGGATTCTTAGTCTAATTAATAGTAAATTCATTTAGTGATCCACGGCCATCATCCCGAGGATGCTCTCATAAAGCCTTTATACAAAGAAATGACTCACAGAAGATCGATAACTTGCCCAGTTGGGTTTGGTGTTCATTCCAAAGCTCATGCTCTGCTTACTCCACAGTGCCCTTAAGAAATACTCAATAGAAACATGTCCAAACTGTTATGAGAACTTAGCAGTGGGGCTAGCTAGGAGAGACTCAGGGCAGTCTTCCTGGAAAAGATGGCATAGAACAGCAACAGGATGGCTGTTATCTGTTATTTCCTCCAATGAAAAACATTTTAATATCAAAATCTAGTGACAGAGTATTTTTCACCAAACCCACTATGTGCTCAAAGGAGCCCAGAGGTGCAATTTTACTGTTTTGCTTCATTTGGGTATCCAAGGTTGGGTGTAGAAGTGATTTAGGGGTGACATTTCCAGAAGAATTCATTTGCCCCCAACAGAAGTCTGACGCATGAGGGCTTTTCTCTCCTATTCTAATGCAATAACAAAAATGCTTGGGGCTGAAAGTTCACTACCTATTGTTACAGAAAACAAAGCTAGGATACTAAGGAAGATAGGCTCAGCTTTTCTTCTCATCCAGACATTGCTCAACTGATATAAATCAATTTATTTGCACTGGGTTTGAGACCAGACATTTGAGCCTTACGTGTATAAAAGGCAAGTCACAATATCCCTACCCTGAATAATTCATGGTGTTTGTAATGGCTCTTTTAAGCCTTTCTGTTAAACTTGAAGATTAACTTTTCCGTTTTTTTCTTCCTTAATCAAAGCTTATTTCGATTCGACTTTGAACAATTCCTCAGGCTGGACTATTCAACTATTTGATTTAGTATTTTTGGGACTTGGAAGCAGGTTGCTGCTGGTTCTTAGGCCTGCTATATTATTCAACGCCTTCGTAAATGATGAATAGGTTCAAAGCCTAGAAGGCTATTTTCTAATTTCTCAAGGGTCTCTTTACCACCTCATTTTCTTTTCATCAAATGTTATTTACTGAGTAACTCCAATCAACTGCTTGGGTATTGTAGCTTGCTGTGATTCTACAGATAATAAATGTCAGTAAGGGGAGGGTAAGAGATCCGAGTCTCAAATTTAATAATATTGTTTGTTTGAAATTGGCTTCACTTTCATCACACTGAGTCTCAAAGGGGGCAAGGCCTTTATTCGGCCATCTTGATAAGATCCCTGGGGTCCTTGTTGGTGTCTCTAGGATTTGCCATGTGGCAAGAGAAGAAAAGATTTCAAAGATCTGAGAAACAAAGCAATCTATTATTTGTCTTGAAAATCATATTATATTCTATATTTTACAGGCACAGTAGGCATATTAGTGTACAGTGTTTCAAAGGCAGGGGAACAAAGATGTTAAATTAATATGTCACATGGAGCCTAGCAAAAAAGAATCATTTCTCCTCAGAAGGTAGGAAGATTAAAGTAGGAAGTCACAGAGAGCAAATACATGGAAGGCAGTCACAGTAGCCCCTTCTTCACGACAATAACCACTGCACTCAAATCAAGTACTTCATGCTGAGTTCAGATGTAGCTCTGAATCCTTCTCAACACAGTCCGGCAGGAAGCCACTGCTGATTCTGAGCTGCCATGCCAGAGGAAAATTATAGCCATTCCTGTTCTCTTAGGTAAGTTCTGTCCAAATGCAGGGTCAGTTATAGGCCAATCCAATAGGCTGCCTTAGAGATATTCCTTATTAAATACTGTATGACAATAACCTAACAAGATGGTTGTAGCGGTGGGGTGTGTGTGTGTGTGTGTGGGGAGGTCTAGATCATTATTTCAGCATCAGTAGTATGCCTGAGCTCCTGCTACTGCGAGTTTTTCATGACAGCTTAGTGCCAGTATTTTTATCTCATTACTAGCTAGTTTTCCACATTGTCGACTGGTTTACTTGATTAATAGCTATTTTACCTCATTAACAACAGGCTCCTATCTGCTTCGAAGCTTTTGGCCAAGATCTCTGTATTGGCTCTCCTGATTTTTGGCAGGGATGTCCTTGACCTTTACTCCCCAGGACTTCCAAATTTTAACACCTAATTTCTATCTCAAATTTTTCTATCTGAAAATGAAAAGAGTAATTTCTATTTCCCTGTGTGAACTGCAGGCAAACAAGAGATACTACATTTTACTCTTTTATGCTCTTAAAAAAAAAAAAAGCAGTTGTTTTTCTATTCTGTTGATCTCTAAGTCTGATAGCTCCTCATCCACGTGTTTATTTCTCCAACTGTGACTTTAAGCATGACATTTCATGACAGTTATATATAATCTTATGTGAAATATTAGTCACTTCACTTCCGTTAAATCTTGTCCTCATAAAAAGGTTTCTAGTTCTTTGACAGGTGAGACAAGGGCTAGACAGTATCCCTATCTTCATTCTGACTTTGTGGTTTTTGGAATGTACGAAAAGCCAATTGAGAGAAGACTACAACTCATTTCAAACTAGTGCTAGAAGATATTTTATTATTCAAGTGAATAATATCAGATGTCAACTTCACTCAAGGAGGGGTGAAACAGAGACAGACGTACATATTACCTTCAGTGCTATGAGCTTCTTCTATTTGCCCCCTGCTAATGAAGGAGTACACCAGTTTGTCAACTGTCAACGTGGCCACGCTACCAGCCTTCAAAGATCTCCCCTATTTTGTAGAGGAGATGTCAGGGGCTACACCCTGAATCCCCATCCTCGTATCATTCTGGATCAGAGTAGACCCTCAAGAAGCACATGTATAAGATCTGGAAGATGAAAGAAATGGAGAAGACTTGATTCCACGAGGCAGCTGTAGCCAGACATGTGGTCAGAGATGTTTTGCAGCAGCTTCCCAGTGAGCTCATACAAAAACCACACTTCATTCCTGCACAGGGAGCCGGTAGGAAATTCCCAGAGATGTGAGAATTCCAAGAGAGTCTAGGAGCTCTATGGGACCACCTGCTTCAAAGCTCTTGGCTGAGATCTGTATATGCTGTCCCCAATCTTTACTTCACCAGAAGTTCTGACATTTGAATAAGCTCCCAACTCCTATCTTAAATTCATCACAGCTGAAACAGAGGGTGGTACCTCTGTCCCTGTCTGAACCCTTCCTGATATAATAAGCACATGAATAAATGAAATGAATGCCTAGAATATGTATTATGGATAGTTGATCACACTATGATAGCAATTAAAACACAAACATTTCCTGCTGACCAAATACTTGCAATTCACATATTTCTCAGTCTCCCTTGTAGTTGGTTGAGACCATGTGACTAATCCCGGCCATGAGGCTTATCTGCAAACAGAGAGTATGGATTATTTCAAGGCCAAGGCATTCAAGAGTTTCTTGTGCTACCTGGACACTCAATTACCCTTCCACAGAGCTCCCACATTATGATGGCATGGCTACATAATGGTAGCACTCCCAGGAGCCCAGGTCTCTGAATGCAGAGCTGTCTTGTTGAGCTATACTGAACATGTAACCTGACCAAGGAGTAAACCTTTGTTGTGTGAAAATGACCGAGATTCTAGTTAAATTTGTTACTGCAGCTGACCCAAGCCTAGCCTGACTATTTCACAGGTATAAGACCTATTTTTTAAGGTATAATAGAGCCTATTCCCTAATTTCAAAACCACAAACACATCTTTTTTTTTTTTATTCTTATGTTAATCCCCATACATTACATCATTAGTTTTAGATGTAGTGTTCCATGATTCATTGTTTGTGCATAACACCCAGTGCTCCATGCAGAATGTGCCCTCCTCAATACCCACCACCAGGCTAACCCATCCTCCCACCCCCTTCACCTCTAGAACCCCGTTTGTTTTTCAGAGTCCATCGTCTCTCATGGTTCGTCTACCCCTCCGATTTCCCCCGCTTCATTCTTCCCCTCCCGCTACCTTCTTCTTTTTTTTTTTTTTAACATATATTGCATTATTTGTTTCAGAGGTACAGATCTGAGATTCAACAGTCTTGCACAATTCACAGCGCTTACCAGAGCACATACCCTCCCCAGTGTCTATCACCCAGTCACCCCATCCCTCCCACCCCACCCCCCACTCCAGCAACCCTCAGTTTGTTTCCTACAATTAAGAATTCCTCTTATCAGTGAGATCATATGATACATGTCTTTCTCTGTTTGACTTATTTCACTCAACATAATACCCTCCAGTTCCATCCACGTCGTTGCAAATGGCAAGATCTCATTCCTTTTGATGGCTGCATAATATTCCATTGTGTATATATACCACATCTTCTTTATCCATTCATCTGTCGATAGACATCTTGGCTCTTTCCACAGTTTGGCTATTGTGGACATTGCTGCTATAAACATTGGGGTGCACGTACCCTTTCGGATCCCTACTTTTGTATCTTTGGGGTAAATACCCAGTAGTGCAATTGCTGGATCATATGGTAGCTCTATTTTCAACTTTTTGAGGAACCTCCATACAGTTTTCCAGAGTGGCTGCACCAGCTTGCATTCCCACCAACAGTGTAGGAGGGTTCCCCACAAACACATCTTCTAATGAAATTACTGTATTATCATTTTAAAAAATCCTGTTGACCTTGTCAAATTCACATAAAGGTAAGTTAAAAAAAGTAAGAACGAAATGAGAAGTGCTGGGTACAGATACATTCACCGACACACATACATATATGTAAAGCTCTCAATTTTTAAGAACTACAAAGTAAGTAATTGGATAATTGGATAATTTTTATATTATAAAAATATAATTCACAATTAAAGTATTATTTCCAAACAAAATAGTCTCCTTTACTAGTAAGAAATATGCAAACTGAAATAAGGTATCACTTTAAAGTTAGAAGATTGTCAGTTAAATGATCTACTTTAAAAGATAATACCTCAGGTTTGTTCAATTATAGGAAAACTTGTTCGCCCAAAGTTCTAAAGTGGCAGTATAAACATGGTTTTGGAAAATAATTTGGTAAAAAAAAAAAAGTGATATAAACATGGCCCTACTCTTTGCCCTAATAATTCCATTCTTATGAATAATTGAAAAATGGAGGAAAGCCATATATATGAATAAGACTGTTGCCAACATCATATTACAATAACGTAAAAATCAAAATAACAATGGACATATTTAGAAAACCGTGGTGTGTTAACATGATATAACATTACATAGCTATTAAAAAGCAAATATAAAGCAGATTCTCATACTTGAGCATGCATCAGAGTCACACATTGCTGGGCCCCATCCCCGGTTTTGGATTAAGTAGGTCTGGGGTAAAAGCTGAGAACTTGCATTTCTAACAAATACTCAGGTGAAGCTGGTCCAAGGACCACACTCTGAGGACCCCTGAGAAAAGAACTGCCAAGTATAAGCCATAATTCTCATATACTGTTAAGCCTCAGTAATGCAAAAAGCCATTTTAGTGAAATAGTGATTCAGAGCACAGGATGAGCAATTGGCCACCCTCAATGGAATTCCAGCTCTGACAGTAGGCGCTCTGTGGGCCTAATGTCCTGGTCCTACAAACTCCTCAAGGCGCTCTAAAAATGCTTTGAGAAGAAAAGGACTAGAGAAATACATAGAACAAACTGCAAGATAGAAATTATTACTTAAGCGTCTAAAAACAAAACAAAAAGCATTGAGCCTATCAATCAATCGAAAGTCAACTCTTAATTATCTATAGACTTATTTAAAGATGTGTGTGCATTGAACTGTATTTGCTATGTGCAGAGAGGAGCCTCTCGAAGTAAGGAAACTGGGTTTTTTGCTAATAATATTTATGCGCCAATCCCAACCAAACATTCATCAATGACAAAAGAAGAGTCCTGTGTTGCCTTCATCCCGCTGCCGTCCACTCACCCCATCTCCCACCTAATGGTGTTGGTTATACTTTGTTTCGTGTAGAATCTACTCTCCCCACAAAGCCACAGCAGATTAAATCAGATGTATCCCCAATTAAAACTCTCCAATGGCTTCCTACAGAAATTCGAAGAAAAGAAAAAAATCCAAACTCTGTAAGTACAATGACCACACACTGTGTGGTTTGCTTGGGTCAGACTGGGTTTTAGCCTGTTGTCTCGCATCAGCTGTCAACAACAACCCCTTCAGTCAAAAGTGTTCTTGTATGGACAGGAAGGATAAGGATAAGGCTGCTGCCAGATTAAATATAAAAATACCAAATATTGGGTGCCTGGGTGGCTCAGTTGGTTAAGCGACTGCCTTCGGCTCAGGTCATGATCCTGGAGTCCCGGGATCGAGTCCCTCATCGGGCTCCCTGCCCAGCAGGGGGTCTGCTTCTCCCTCTGACCCTCTTCCCTCTTGTGCTGTCTCTCATTCTCTCTCTCAAATAAATAAAATCTTAAAAAAAAAAAAAAAAAAAAAAAAAAATACCAAATATTGCGTGAGACATACTTACACTAAAATTTTTTCATCCTTTATCTGAAATTCAAGTTTAACAGTTTCTTCTATTTTTATTTGATAAAACTGACACCCCTATTGGGCCCAAGCAGGGGCCCTGAGGGTTATGCCCCTTTCTACTACTCTGTTGTCACTGCTCCTTCTCCTCTGTGCCCCAGCCACACTGGTCCTTGTATGCCTTGAACATCTGCACTCACTCCCTCCTCTGGACCCTGCATCTGCCCTGTGACCTTCCTGTATCGCTTACCTTCTTATGTACACAGACTCCCGATCAACCAGGTTTCAGCACATGTTAGTTCGTTCAGAAAGACCTTCCAGATCACCCAAGGGAAAGAAGCTCCATACCTTTTTCCCTCTCCTATCACTATAGAAAACAAGAGCATTTGTTTTCACAGCTCTCTCTCTCTCCCCATTAGGATAGATATTCCATGAGATCAGGGGACCTTTTCTTTCTGGATGACTGATGGGGTGGCATATACATGCCTAGACCAATGCTTGGCATGGAGTAGATAAGAATTGTTCAAGGTTAAATGGACAAATACATGTGCATCAAAGTGTGCTGTCTTGAGTTTCTTGGCATAAGAGCACATGCATACTTTTTCCTCTACAAAGAGGGTCACGTATCTTTAGTAAGACCTAAGATGAAGCTGAGCTATTTCCAAATGTGCAATGGTAGTGTATATGGTAATGGTTTCATAAAGTATGTTAATCAAGGAACCACAAAAATCATTTAATCTAGAAGGTTTCCTCACCACCATCAAATACTGATTATATTTACATAGAAATTGACTCATTATCATGCAGCTGATAAACATTGCTGAAGGGAGAGCCTGCAGAAATGTATTTGCCAAAGAGAATCTCCAATTCCTACTGCTGACAGGAAATAATCATTTTATAGATTGCCACACAAAAAAGGCACATTCCTGTGTCATCACATTTCTTCTCCCTAATAGAAGCAAAGATTAATAAAGTTAATTAAAAAATAAAGCTACCACATTAAAAAAAAATAAAATGTTAAGGTATAGAAATGCATGATGATAGATGTGATGTCTAAAGTAAGGATCTTAAATGACTATTTCAAGTTCTAAAAATCTGTGTAGGGTGTCAAGCTGTTAAAAACATTGAAAACAACGGAGAATAATGATGAGATCCCGTGCATCAGTTCGATAGATGCGTATGTATGAGACCATCCTCTAATTGTGTATTTTGTAAATAGACACAGACAGATGCACACGCTCGAAGTAAAATTTTGCTTTCCATTTAAACAAAAGGTATGAAATTTACATTTAAATATTTGAGCTGTATATTCTCCATGTGATTTGCATTCTTCCATGTACTTAAAATAAAGATCCTCCTTACTGATGCTGCAGATAATTTTCATGAGCACAGACAGCCCCATGTGAACCTGGGCTCTGCCTTGACCTGCAGCTGAAACGAGCACTAAGGCTATCCCACACTCTGCTCTCCCTGCCCTGTTCCACACTTGGGGTTCAGACCCTTTGGTTAAAGGGCTGCAATGTAGCATACATGTAAGGTGGGCTCTGCACTGATCTCAGGAATGGAGCGAATTTTACAGCCCTCTCTTGGTCTAGAGGATGTTTTGTGTTGAGGGCCTAATTTCTATAATGCAAAAATTTAAGAGTATTATCGGATAAGATATTTTTAAAGAGTTCAGCGAGATCAATACAGTGATTCATTTTTCTTTCTTCTGATTTACCTCTCAATTTCACTCAGATACCTGTGAAATTACTAGCTAAAATGATAAGGCTAGAAGTAATTAACTGGTGATTTTATACAGAGGATTTCCACAAACTTTGCCTTTGGCTACATCAAAAACTGCACTGATAAGAGGCCCCATAAAATGTGAATAGGAATTAAAAATTGTTCAGAGGCAAGCCAGGAAAAACATTCTGCAATGGAATGCATTGTTCTTCTACTTCAGTTTCCACTCTGGGATAATTACTTTTAATTTAAAAAGACCCCTAGATTGAATACAGGGTTCAGCACCTGAAGATTTCAGATGGCCTTCATTTGACTCTGGGTAATGGAAGATATTTTTATTTATTGCCTAATCAAGGCAAACCTCTAGCTGACATTGTTGGCAAAGACTAGTCACACTTTTAAAGCAGAGATTGTGTCCTATTTATTTTTATTCTCAAGCTACTCAATAATGTAGTTAAGTTCAATACAAGGAAAATATTCTGCTTGTTCTCACATGTGGCAGAGACGGCTCTGTCATCATTCATCTGATCTCTACTTAATCTGACTGGGGACTGGGGCACAAGGTAGAGCAAATTAGGCAGAAATGAGGAAAAACTAAGCAGGAGCGTTGGCAGATGGAATCAAGAAAGAAGCTATTTTGAAATTTTATCAAAATTCAAACCTCATGTCTGGAGATGTATTTGAGCCCAAGATGGTTTAGTTATATAAGAACTTGCTTTATAAGGCACCTGGGTGGCTCAGTCGTTAAGCGTCTGCCTTCGGCTTAGGTCATGATGCCAGGGTCCTGGGATTGAGCCCCCTGCTCGGTGGGAAGCCTACTTCTCCCTCTCCCATTCCCCCTGCTTGTGTTCCCTCTCTTGCTGTCTGTCAAATAAATAAAAATAAAATCTTAAAAAAAATTGCTATAAAAGAATGCAGTACTGTGCATAAAGGTAAACTATATCATCAAGAGCACTTTTCCAAAATGACTAAGTATGTATTACAGTCTTGTTTTAATACTAATCATTTTTGGCCATTTTTGTATGTCAAGTCAAAATTTAACATGTATTTGTCCAGACTTCATTCATTACTATAATTAAAACAAAAGGCACTTAATTAGTAGAAGCATTTCGTTTTGCTTGTTTTCACTCAAGACTTACACAAGGTCCAATTTAATGAAACACTGCAGAGCTTACAAAAATAAGAAACACATTCTTTCCAACTTTGAGATACAGTTGACATATAATACTGCATAAGTTTAAATGTGTTGATTTGATACACTTCTTTTATTTTTTGAGAGAGAGAGTGTGAGTGTGCGCGTGCACACTTGGGTGGGGGGGGGGCGGCATACAAAAGCAGGGAGGGGCAGCGGGAGAGGGAGAGAGAGAATCTTAAGCAGGCTCCACACCCAGTGTGGACCCCCACCCAGGGCTCAATCCCATGATCCTGAGTCAGATGCTTAACCGACTGAGCCACCCAGGTGCCCCTGATTTGATAGACTTCTATATTGCAAAATGATTACCAACATAGCCTTAGCTAACATGTCAGGTAACTACCATTTTCTTGTTTGTGATAAGAACATGTGTGAAGTACTCTCTGAGCAACTTTCAAGTATATCCTACATATTATTAATCATAATCACTATGCTGTACATTAGATCCCTAGAACTTACTCATCTTATAATGGAAGTTGGTATGGTCTGAGCAACATCTTCCCCCTTTCTCCACCCCAACCCCTGGTAATCACCATTTTGGTCTCTGTTTCTACGAATTTGGCTTTTTTAGATTTCACATATCAGTGTTACAATACAGCATTTGTTTAACAAATCCATTTTGATCCATATTATACATCAGACTTGTTTTTAATTTTTATCTTGAAACTATCTCAAATGTACAAAAGTTCCAAGTATAGCGTTAGGAGGTTTTGTTTTTTCTTGAGCCATTTGAGAATAAATTGCCGGCCTGATACCCTAAGCACCAGAGTGTATTTCCCACAAACAAGGACATTCTCCTATATGATAATACATACACAAAATTGGGGAATTCATATTATTACTATCATCTAATCTTCAAACCCTATTCAAGTTCCTCCAGTTATCCCAATATTGTCCATCCTAGTAAAAGCAATCCAGGAAGAATGAAATGTTGCATCTAGTCATAGTATTTCTTTGATTTCTTTTAGTCTAGAACACTTCCTCTGCATTTTTTAATACTTTCTTGACTTTGACACTTTTTTTTCCTTAAATTCAATTAACATTGCATATTATTAGTTTCAGAGGTAGAGTTTAGTGATTCATCAGTTGCATATAACACCCAGTGCTCATTACATCGTGTGGCCTCCTTAATGTCCATCACCCAGTTACCCCATCCCCCACCACACTCCCCTCCAGCAACACTCCATTTGTTCCCTATAGTCAAGAGTCTTTGTCTCCCTCTCTGATTTCATCTTATTTTATCTTCCCTCCCTTCCCCCATGATCCTCAGTTTTGTTTCTTAAATTCCACATGTGAGTGAAATCATTTGATAACTGTCTTTCTCTGATTGACCCATTTTGCTTAGTATAATACCCTCTGGTTCCATCCATGTCATTGTGAATTGTAAGATTTCATTTCTTTTGATGGCTGAGTAATATTCCATTATATATATATACCACATCTTCTTTATCCATTCACCTGTTGATGGACATCTGGGCTCTTTCCACAGTTTGGCTATTGTTGAAATTGCTGCTATAAACATTTGGGTGCAGGTGCCCCTTCAGATCACTATGTTTGTATCCTTTGGGGGTAAATACCTAGTAGTGCAGTTGCTGGGTCATAGGGTAGCTCTATTTTTAACTTTCTGAGGAACCTCCATACTGTTTTCCAGAGTGGCTGCACCAGCTTGCATTCACCGTAAGAGGGCTCACTTTTTCCCTTTTCTCTGCATCCTCACTGACATCTGTCATTTCCTGACTTGTTAATTTTAGCCATTCTTACTAGTGTGAGTTGGTATCTCATTGTGGTTTTGATTTGTATTTCCCTGATGATAAGTGATGTTGAGCATTTTTTCCACGTGTCTGGTGGCCATTTATATGTCTTCTTTGGACATTTTTAAAGATTACAGAGCAATTCTCTTGGTGACCTTCCCTCAGTTTGTGTTCATCTCATGTTCCCTCAAGCTTAGACTCAGGTGATGCTTCTTTGGCAAGATGGAGATTATGTTGATTCCACTGCATCCTTTCAGATGTCACATGAATTCCATTTGTCCCATTACTGAGGATATTCACTTTGGTCACTTGGATACGGTGGTCTCTACCAGATTTCTCCACAGTCAAGTTGCTTTTTTTTTTTCTTGGTAATTTATAAGTATTTAGCAGAGGTACTTTAAACCATACAGATACGTGATTCTTCATCATAGTTTCAATTTATCCATTCATTTACTTTTATCAGTTTGATGTTAGGTTTCCTGTTTTACTCAGTGGGTTATAATCTGTTTTTGACATTCACTTTGTCCCCAATTTGGCCAATAAGAATACCTTTGAGCTGACATGCCCCCATCATTCTTTTAACACTTTCTTGCTTTCTGGCACAATCAGATATACCAGGTAATCTACTTTGTCTGCCTGAGGCTTGGAATCAGCCATCTCTATAAGAAGCCCTGATTCTTTTTAGTGGAGGATGATATTTAGAAGCCAAGATTTGGGGGCCAGCTGTCCTCACTGCTATTGGGGTGTTGTCACTGGTCAGTATTCCCAGTGGACAGAGCTAGGGAGCACAAACGCACATACACACCTATACACACTCAAGTTCATATGTGTCAATATAAATGTGTATACATATAATATATATGCACATATTTACAACCATCATTCTATAAAAATATGTATATTTACATCTATATAGATGGATCTATATTTCGATTTTTATACCTAAAATCTATGAATTCAACCAAGACATTTAATTTCATTCCAACATCTAGTCTTCTCCCTTTCCATATTTGTGTTTTCCTTGTGAGAGAGTGAGAAACCAGGCTCCCATAACACACATTTGGTCAATCTCCCTCTGTGTAACCAGTTTTCCATCACCATCACTTCCCAACCCTACACTGATGCCCTCCTCAAACCACTTGGGCTCTGACTCTTTGTTGGGCCACCCTCTTTCCAGGAAGCCCCTTCCACCCAGCTTGGGCTCTAATACCCCATGCCAGACCACACACATGTGGATACCTTCCTCACCCCACATAGGCGCTTGGTCCCCATTGGGAGCCATCATCTCTTCTATATTGGTTCTGACACCAGACTGATTCTTTGCAAGGGTCTGTTCTCACTCCACTTGGGCTTCATACCCTGTGCCAGGCCTTCCAACTTTATGGATGCCATCCAAATTTCAGTTATAAGCAAGGAAATAGCAAGAAAGCCTTCATTACATACTTGTAAACAAAGTATGTAAACAAAGTATGTAAACAAAGTAACACATACAAGTAATGAAAATATGGGCAATTCTGGGGGGCCTCAGTGTTCCCCCACCAGTTCCACTTTTTTGCCTGTACAAATATGTAAACACAAGCCTTCTCTTTTTTACACACAAATGGGATTATACTATATTAACTGCTATACCTTTTTTTCTTTTCCTATTGAATATATTTTGGAGATATTTATATGGCAGCATAACACATTTATTTTAGTACTCACATAACATTTTTTGTTTGAATTAAGAATGGATACCAGTCAGGGGCGCCTGGGTGCTCAGTCAGTTAAGCGCCCGACTCTCGATTTTGGCTCAGGTCATGAGCTCAGAGTCATGAGATAAGCCCCAGGGCCCCACATCTGGCATCAGAGTCCACTTGTCCCTCTCCCTCCCCCTCTGCCCCCCCACCCCGCCGCTTGGGCGCACTGTTTCTCTAACATAAAATATTGAAAAAAAAAGAATATTAAAAAGTAAAAATGGACATCAGTGTTTTATTGATGGAAAGTTAGGCTGTTTATGATCTTTTCTTCTTGTGAACAATGCTGCAATGTACATCCATGTGGGAATATCTTTGGGTATGTGTCTATTCACATTTTCAATTTTTAAGTTTAGTCCTAAAATCAAATAGTTTGAATAAACAAGAACGTGAAATGCAGGCTGTTTAAAAGTCCTTATATCCTATCTTAACTATGAATCAGTATTTGTGCCATAGAATGTAAGGTTAAAAGGTTTTAAAAAATGGTTAAAACCATTTTGTCCAAACACTAGATTCTAGGGACACCTGGGGTGGCTCAGTCAGTTAAGCGTGTGCCTTTGGCTCAGGTCATGATCTTGGGGTCCTGGAATCAAGCCCCGCATTGGGCTCCCTGCTCAACAAGGAGTCTGCTTCTCCCTCTCCCTCTGCTGCTCCTCCTGCTCATGCTCTGTCAAATAAACAAATAAAATCTTTAAAAACAAAAACAAAAGATTCTACCTAAAACCCTCTTTAGAGCAGATGAAGGAAGCTTGGTGGGGAAAGTCAAAGCAATTTATTGACAAAGCTAAGAGTAGCATCGAGGAGTCCAAACAGGGTTCCACCCAAGAGTAAACACCATAGGGGGAAATCCCAAACTACAGGTGACACTGTCACTATCTTTTTTAGTGTCACCTGCAGTTCTAGCTGGTACTGCACTGCTTACATTCACGGAGCCCTTTAAATGCCCAGATGTACAGTTTGCTCCTGGACATAAGTGGGTCCCTGGAGTTGAAATCTAGTTAAACTTTGTGCTCCTGTTCTATTTGTCTTCCAGCATTAAATCAATGACTTTGTTTTCAACATTTAATTATCTTTATCATACCTAAATACATCACATGTAATGAAAGACAAGATCAATAAGGAAGAGGAAGATCAATAAAGATAAAACTGAAAACAGGACCTTAAAGATGAAGTCACCCAGGGAAGCAAAAGAAAACAAGGTAGAAGTAGTTCAAAAGGGCAAATTACCTTTTAAGACCTGAGAGAAAAGGCCACAAGGGTACAGAAGATACAACAGTTAAGTTGGGGGCTTATGGAGGTACATAAATTTCTCAGCTAAGAGTGAGAATAAGAAAAACTTGGAAACACCAGGAAAAAGGAAAAAGTAAAAGCTTTGGCTTGTTCTGCTCCTTGACCTTAAATATTTTACTTATGTGTCAGGTTATTTCCCACTAAATCTTCTTAAATCTCAAACTGAGCAGTTATATTTGAATTGCATCAATTAATCATTATTGTAAATCATGCTATCAACTATTAGCAATATTAACTATTAAAACATTATTTTAAATTATTTGTCATCACATGCTTGTCTCAACTAAATACAGAAGAAATAAAACAGGAGTAAAACACAAAGTATATCCGTACAAGGAAAAACACTGATTGCAGTAAAACAATGACTTGTAAATTAAATTACCATGGTCTTTCAACTTATGAAAAAGGAGATACATCAATTTTCTAAAAGTTTTTAATACACATCTGAAGTTCTTCCTTTATGTCAAGAAAAAGCAACCTATAGGAATTTTTAATTTTTTTTTTAAAGATTTTATTTATTTATTTGACAGAGAAACAGCGAGAGAGGGAACACAAGCAAGGGGAGTGGGAGAGGGAGAAGCAGGCTTCCCGCAGAGCAGGGAGTCCGATGCGGGGCTCGATCCCAGGACCCCAGGATCATGACCTGAGCTGAAGGCAGACGCTTAACGACTGAGCCACTCAGGCGCCCCTAATTTTTTTTTTTTTTTTTATAACTCCACAATATACCAACTCAAGTTTCTGATGATTCCTAAGGTGGAAAAAACCTCAGGGGACTGCACTGTTCCTTGTGGTTTCTTTCTCCCCTGCCCACACATTCATAAATAATTCCTTTATTAGACCTTCAAGTACCCCAATTCCAATGTGCCATCTGTTTCCTCCTGCAACCCTTGCTGATACAGAATGTGAATGTGGAATGTTCTTACAGGAAGCTTGGCTGTAAAGGGAAAGGCGGTGGTAGGTATGAGGAGTGGAAGCAACAGGGTGAAGTCATTTCTTCATTCTTTCAATCTGTTAGAGCATGTGTGCATCATATCATGTTACTCAGAGTACAAAAACGTAAAACTATTTTTAAAAATTTTTTATTTAAATTCAATTTAGTTAACATATAGCGTATTATTAATTTCAGGGGTAGAATTTAATGATTCATCAGTTGCATATAACACCCAGTGCCCATTACATCAAATACCGTTCTTAATGCCCATCACCTAATTACCTCACCCACCCACACACCTCCCCTCCAGCAACCCTCATATGCCACATCTTCTTTTTCCATTCATCAGTCCATGGACATCTGGGCTCTTTCCATAACCTGGCTATTGTTGCTAGTGCTGCTATAAATGTTGGGGTGCATGTGCCCATTCGAATCAGCATTTTTGTATCCTTTGGATAAATACCTAGTAGTGCAGTTGCTGGGGCATAAGGTAGTTCTATTTTTAACTTTTTTAGGAACCTCCATACTGTTTTCTGGAGTGGCTGCACCAGTTTGCATTCCCACCAATGGTGCAAAGGGTTCCCCTTTCTCCAAGTCCTTGCCAACACCTGTTGTTTCCGGAGTTATTAATTTTAGTCATTTTGACTGGTGTGAGGTGGTATCTCATTGTAGTTTTAAAAAAAGATTGTTATTTTAGTTACATTCAATGAATTAATGTATAGTGTATTATTAGTTTCAGAGCTAGAGTTCAGGGATTCATCAGTTGTATATAACACCCAGTGCTCATTACATCAGGGAGGAAAACAAACCAAAATAGACTCTTAACCATGGGAAACAAACTGAGGGTTGCTGGAGGGGCAGAGGGTGAGAAGATAAAACTGTATTTTAAAAAATTCCTACCAGGACATGTGGCTCTAGCATTACTTGTCAAGAGTAAGACTGGCTCTCTAGCCTGAAAGGCTTGAAAGGTCCAAAAGAGGAGGGTAAACCCTGAGTTTCTGTTCCTGGACATTACTAAGGCAGGTGTTCCCTCCCTAGAGCATTATATAGCTCCTTTGGAGGTAAGCACTCTACTGTTTTAGCTCAACCAATGGGAAATTTTGATGAGGCTCCCAAGGCCTCAGAAACTACCCCACAGTTACTCTTCCTGAGCCCTGCGCCCCCAGGAATCACCGTGTCTCAAGCACCTGCACATGCAGACCCCAAAGTCTTCCCCCCCGCCCCTTCCTGGTAGCTGAAATCCACTTCTCACTATCTCTGGCCAAGACAACCAGAATGGATGCTCAGTGGATTCCTGATGGATGGGAAGAACATGCTTTATCTTCCTCCAGTCCGTCTTCCAGATTGCCCCAAGAAATACAATTCTAACAATAGATCTGATCACAGCATCCTCTGGTACTTCATCAACTTTCACTGACTTCAAGATAAAACAGAAGTATGAGATAGAAGACTCTTCACAATCCTGCATCCAGCCTCTCTTTTCCATTCTATCTTTGGTCACTCACTGCCCTTATCAATAATCTGATGATATTCCAACTGATCATCCCTGAACACCCAGGTAACAGAATAAAGTAAATTTAATGAGCGTCTATTATGTGTCACCCACTGTGTGGACAGTTTGGTATGTATCTGATTTAATCCCACAACCAACGAGGAGACTTAGGCTCAAGTATATTAAATAGCTTACCCAAGGGTTGAGAGCCAGTAAGTGCTGAAGAGGTTGTTTATTGGACTCCAGACTTTCTGACATGGTGTGACCTCTAATGTTCAGAGCTACCACTGGCAAAGTTCTCCTGACTGGAATGTTCTTTCTCGCCCTCTCCACCTGGTAGAAGCCTCTGCTTCTTTCAAGTCAAGCCTCAGTTTTCATCTGCTCTGAATTCTTCCATGGCTACAGTAAACAAGGTTGGTCCCTTCTCTCCCTCAGACTCTAGAGCACATTCATCACCTCCCTATCACTGTTCTTATCTCATGCCATCCATGCTACCTGCATTTATCTCAATCTGAAATTACTATTTGGGGAGATTTGGGGAACCAGGGCTGCTGGTATGTTATTCATCTATGCTCCTCAGCTCTTACACAGGACTTGATAAGTATAAGATGCTTTATCGATATTTGATAAAGGAAGAAAGGAAAGAAGAAGGTTGTGTCCCACCACCATCCGTGGATATGCATGGAATGGAGAAACATACTTTGCCTAGCAGGAAAGTTTCTAACCATGTTGTTTAATCATGCTGAGTAATGAGATGTGCCACATGTACATGATACTGGGAATAAACGTTGTGCTAAAATGTCCATGAAAAATAACATTTAATGAAAATACTACTAAAAACAGTAACAAAAAGTACATCATGCCAAACGGTTCTGAGATATAAACTCAATTTTCCAAAATTGACCCAGAACATAGAGTTCCCTGATGTAAGGTAAAAAAGGCTTAACAGCAAAGATGAATTATTTTTACATAAGGGAAATGATTAAAGACACCAAACTTGTCAAACAGAAGAGGAAAAGATTAACCACTTAAGATCAAAGGTGACTTCTCTAAGACTCTAAAGTTCAAATAGGATTTTAAAAAGTGATTATGGTGGTTCTATATTATCTTTACCGTGATGGATTAATAACAATTAGCAGAATTTAACACAATTAGGGTCTAAAATTGTTATGTTCAGTGTTCTAATATAGAATTAGAAGGAAAAATGCAACAAAATACTTAAACACCTATGTATTAGAAATACAAAGTGTACAGTATTAGTAAATTCTCACAAAAGAGATGTGGAATAAGACGATTTCTTTCTCGGGTGTGGAGTAAAATACATTTATCCTCCTCAACACACATGAGTCATGGTTTTAACAAAATTCCTTCAGTTTTGTCTGTGTACATTTGTATGAAATATCGCAGCACTGAGAAGCTAATTAATGTCAAGTCAAAACACTACAATGGTAATCATTATAAGGCTATAATATTCACAATTCAGTACTCTGCCTTTCCACTGATTGCATTAAGCACCGAATAGAAACAATTCTCAGAAAAAGCACACTTGTCAGTTTTAAAGCTTATGAACAGTGGCCCCAGTAGTTAGAAAAAGGGAATGCTGTTGACCACAACACAAGGTCGGTTTAAGATGATAATTTGTAAAGTTATTTTGCACGGAATTTAAGAGTAAGAGAAGCCAGGAGGATTATTTTAATCCTGCATATACTTCATCAATTAATTTCAAGAATCTTCTTCTTAAAAGTAACCAAGTACGAAACAGGCATATTTTTTTACTGAGACACTAAGTCCCTGAGCTACTTACCATAAAATGAGTGAGCTTGGAATATATGAAAGATGTGAAAGTGTTTTATCCAAAGACAGTTCAAGAACCTCTGTATTAGGAACACAGCTTCTGACTCCAAGGCACTGGCCATATGTGCAATGATTATAAAATAAGTACATTCAGGATGGTGAGTAACCTTCTCTGGTTACCAATTTTGCTCACTAAGACTACACAAGACACTTGGTTTTAGAGGTGATGCTGGGAAACTGGTACCACATACTTAATGCTCCATTTGGGAAGACATTCTGTTGCACATGAGGTTATTAGGAATGAACTTGATGAGATTCAATCAGAACAGACTGTGGTTCAACAGGTCTTATTTCTAAACCTTTTTAATAAATGACGTTGTAACACATTTAGCTATTTGGGCCCTAAAATCCAAGATCCAAAAGGAAGATAATTATTTTAAATGCTACTCACATATTCCTTTCCATATAGTCACTAAAATGAGTCATGGACTTAACCCTAAACTTCTACAGCCATCCTCTTTAGTAAGGAGAAATCAGTAGCCTAAAAAATCATCGTTTTGAAAGATAGAAAGTGAAGTTCATTGTTTCACCGGTTTGTTCACTCAATTCCTATTTCTCTTAGTGCTCTTGTGTTCACAGTGCTCTTCCGAGCACTTCCTCAGGATTTAGGAAGTGTGCTGGGATGGAGAACAGAAGAAAGCAAATTCCATCTCTGGTCTCAAACAACTTACAGTCTAATAGCGAAGACAGATAAGAAATAGTATTTGCACAAAAACTGACTTCTTCCATGCAGGATGGTGAAATGGAAAGCTCTCAAGCCACCTGAAATCAGATCCTGCTAGTGGTGAGCTTGTGACCATATTTTAGCCTCATTTTTAGCAAAATAGGGATCGTGACATCTACCATAGAGAATTCTTCCTAAGACTAACTGGGATAATGTCTGGGAAAGGCCTGACCGTTAGTAGGTATTCAAATCATTCCTCTTTCCTCCCTTATTTGCATTCCCCTTAATTTTCCATTCACTTAATACTGGTAACAAAAATTTGACAGTGAAAAGCACTTTTCCTCCATCATATTTAAGAATTTAATAAAAATATTCACTTCAAAACAAAGGCTAAATTAATTTTCCTGGTTAATGAAAAAGTTACCGATATTGAGAATAAGTGTATACTCACATTTGTTATCAAGTTCCTAGCCTATTTTCAGGTTTCATCCAATTTCCTTACAAATGAAAGCACACACACACACAAACACACACACACACACATACCCAAAAACATTTTCATTGCCTTAGGGAAAACTAGATTTTTATATTCAAAACAATAAAGCTCACAGAAAGCAAAGAATAAAGTACATACACTCTGCTATTTCCTCTTGGTATAAGAAAACCAAGCTTATGGAATTAAAATTATCTAGGTCTCTGCAATCAATATAAATTTGAACAAAGCTAATGCAGTTAAGGCAATTATCAGTAGTTTATAAGAATAACAAAATTTTTCTGCTTACCAGTAAAATAAAATTAAATTTGTGTGGGTAAAATAAAATATTAATCTTCATTGGAAGTTTTCGTGCATATTAAAATTTCTCTAGGGTTGTCTTTTAATCCTATTTTTAAGACATGAAGTAGAAGACTTAATCTTGCATGTGCAATTATGAAGAATGACAACCACACTCATTCTTACACCTCTTCAGGTACTGATGGTGCTTTCCTAACCCCTTTAGACTTAACTCCGAGCATCCGAATTCATTACAGTTCATTTTAATATGACCTTCCTTGGAAGAACGTTTAGCATTTTTGCTTATCATCTAAAATTCTGATGAAAAGAATCCCGCTGCCTTTTCTTCTTGAGACATAATGAAAGAAAACAGATGTCATAACTCCACAATCAGAGCACCCTGATGTAGGAGGGGGACTTTAAAGCAATAACTTAGACCAATTACCTTATTATATTCACCTGAGAAAACTCGGGAGGCTTAACGTCCTGTTTCAAGCAGTATCTGAGCCAAGACTGGAGCCCCCTCTATGGTTCAGATGCGGGGGGTGGCTCCGAGGGACCACACCTGTGAGTGTACAGTCTTGTGTTTACCTATTTCTTCTGTGTCCTGAGTGCAGACTAAGCACTTCAAAATGTCTGCTTTATTGAAATGTGAGAGAAAGAATTTTACTATCGATCTCGAAATAGTTTTGAATCCAAGTTTTAGGGTTCACACACGTGCCGCCCACATTCTATCACCACTTTTTAGAACTATTTTAAAATAATTAAAGGAACAGATCCCATGAAAAACTCACTCAAAATTCAACCAAATTTTAACACATTAGAAATCTCTAATACATAACTCTTTGCTGCCAAATTAACTCGCTTTTCTGCAGGCCTGAGACCAAAGCCGGGATCACAAAGTAAAGGACATCAAGGAGCAAGGAGGTCATGTGAGGACCTGCAGCCAGTGAGGACAATGAGGAACTGGAGCGTGCAGCCCCATCTAATTCAGTTAGCTCAGTAGTATCTGAGAAAATAAACAGCCAATATTGACACACCTTAGTCCTTTCAAGTAAATGAAAGCACTCTTTATCTTTATGAAATAAGAAAATAGGAAAAATTAAGGATTCAACCAGTGACTGGCTTCATTATCACCTGCTCTAATTAACTCAGTTCCTAACCCCAAGGTGAAAAAGGCAAGTCAAATGACAGAGGAATAGAATAGCAGAGCATTAGGAGCCAGAAAGCTCTAGGCCTGAATACAGCTTCATCATCTAGGAGTCGCTTGACTATTTGCAGTACTTAAGTCGGAGAATTCAATCTGCATATGTCAAGCAGAGAGTAACAATCCTACCTCATGTGATTGAATGCCAATTAAATAAGATAATGCACAGTGCCGTACATCCAATAAACCTCTATTATTACCATCATCATCATTTTGAGACTGCTTCTTTCGAGCCATACTGAATTGAATCAATGCTCTATAACCCCACATAGCAAACAGATGAACCCATTCTATGTGAAAAACAAAACAAAATAAAACAAAAATCCTAAATAAATTCATGGATCTCTTTGTTATTCAATACAAGTGTATTGAATGGTTTTATAAAACAATTTAATCTTTTCAATGTACTTAAAAGTGGAAAACTATTGTTTTTATAATTGTACAATATGCACCTAAGATAAAATGACAATATATCTACAGGAAGAAAAATTATAGGATGAGATCCACCCTGACTTAGAAGATTTCCAGCTGTTGTCATTTATGTAGCAGTAAGCATCACCTGGCTGAATTCTAGAACCTGCAACTGGTGCTGGTCCTATTGGAATCTCTAAGGGCTATCGTTTTTAGATCTTTTGTGGAGACATTTGCACATGATTTTTAAATTTTCTTCAATATCAAATCTTAATAATTTGGGAAGCCTTTCTTCCTCCACCAAACTACAGATAACCACCTGTTTCAACAAAGTTGTTCAATAAAAATTTTCCCATTTGTAAGAAGTAACATTTGTTAACATGAGAAGCTCCATAACCCCATGAGAGTTTTCTGTTTCGACCAGCTAGTTATAGCCAGGCCAAGTCCATTGTGCTGTGGGGTAATCAGAACAGCCACTACGGTATCTCAAGGAGTTTACATGAAGTCAACATAGGAAAATGAGTTGAATGTTCCAAAGATGACTTTTAAAAAAATCTATTATAAATGTAAGCTTGTGTGTAGAATGGTTAATTATAACAGTAAGTTAATTGTGCCACTTAAAAATGATCGAAAAATGCCTTCAAAAGATAAGGATTTATATTGTGGTTTTTAAGGCACGCTTCCTAAATCTAAATATATAACAATAATCATCACAGCAATTATATAGACATAAACCCTTTCCTTTGCAAAGCTCAGAGGTCAAGGAAACAAACCTCCAGAGACTTGAATCTCTCTCTCTCTCTCTCACACGTGTACACACCCTCAGGAGACCAGGAGACTCCAGTAAGTGGAAAATTTAGGGGCTTTTCTGTATCTCTAAAAGGGAACAATGGCTGTATTCTCATTATTTCCCCCAAGCAAGTACTGAAGTACAGAACATCATCTTTTCCCTCAAAATGCTCCCTAAAATTGGGTATCTAAGACTGAAGGCCGAAGTTCAAAAACTGCCCTGGAGCTTTCTGACTTCATTTTTGTCCAACCTCATATTGCATAAAAGGACCGATTTCTGAAAAGCCAGATGACAGAAACCACAGGTAAAATTCTACTAAAGGAGCCTGCATTGTATTATTGTCAAACGCCTGACTCCGAAACTGAAATGGATTCCAACAAGCTCATATTCATCAAATACATCTGAAATCCACCTCGGTTTAGCTTTATTTCTCGATGCACTGGAGTATCAAAACCCATTTTCCAAAAGATCAAGACGTGGCCACATTTCAAAAGTCGTGAAAAATGCCTAGAGATGACGAGCGTTTACTCTCACACAAAGAACACACCTTGCAAAAGACAACTAGATTCCTAGTGGGCAGAAGAGACTGTCTTCAACCTTCCAACAGAGCGTGACCTTTAATTCCGAGCAGCGCTAGGTGGCAGAAGAGAGTCGGCTAGGCGTCCAGGCTCTCCAGGCAGCTCTAGCTGGTGCTGCTCTCACCCTCGCCTTCTCTTTGCTTTCAAAGAGAAGCCTTTTGGCCAACGCGACTTCCAACAGCGGCTTCTTCGTTATGGGAAAACTGCTGTGAGCTAAATACAACTCTTTGGAACGTTCACTGCAGCTTATGTGACTGGTGGGATGAAGCCCACACTGAAGGGACCTACCTGGACAGCCGTGTTCTCCAGGCTAGCAGATGACACATCACGATGCAGTCCCACATCAATAAGAGAAACACGACGGGGGGTCGGGGGTGGGGAGCTGTTGGGGACCCCTCTGCCCCGCAGGAGAAAAAAAAAAGCTGAATTACTTTCAAATGCCGAATCTTGACTGTGGGGAGCAAGTTCTGAGATGGTGCCTGCTTTCTGGCGTGCTGTGGACTGAAATTAGTTTCGGCTGAAACCGCCTTGATTGGAAACCGGCTTGATTGGAAGGTCCACGTGGGGGGGAGGAGGGGTTGCAGGCAGAACAGGTGTGTGTTTGCACGCAGTTGCTCTGAGCATCTTTTGATGGTATTCACGAAACTGGAAAAAGAGGTTCTTCTAGGAATCATGCGTTGGTAACGACCCAACCATCATTCTCTTTGTTTCAAAAGGAGGATAATAACAGTACCTATTTAAGGGTTGTTGAGAGGAGTCAATGAGATAGGTGTCCATGAAAAGTGCTGTGTATAGTGCTTAGTCAATAAAGTCCTCAGTAAATGTTGCCTATCTGTGTTACCACCATCAAACAAGACAGGCAATGGGAAGGGTTTATAAGTCCAAGAACAGCCGTCATCATCATCATCATCATCGTTACAGTTCTCCTTATGCCCTCTATGCTTCATCCAAACCAGGTGACTTGGTATTACTGCAGGGACACCCCATAATTTCTCTCCTCTCTGGTATCTAGAACATAATCTTCACAGCCTTTGCTCTGGAATTATATAAAGGTGAGTCTGAAATCTGCTTCTGCCATTAACCAGCCATGTAACTTTGGGCAACGGGTCTCATCTTTCTGAGTCTGTTTCCCCACCAGAAAAACAAGGATAGTAATAGGACTTTCCTCCATAGGTTATCTATGAGAATGAGACGCCATGCTGTCTGGTGCAGAGTGAGTATTCACCAGATGTTAGCTCCTTTTAGTAGTATTAGTATTACTATTCACTTGGCTTGGCATAGTCTCCCCATCTAAAACTTAATTTCTTTACTGCTCGGTTTTAAAATCTCCTCCATTCATCCACATGAGACTAAGTGTACCGCCATGATTAGAAACCTGGAGTTTTGTGTGACAGTGATCTGGAGTTCAGTCTCAGCTTTGCCGTTTGTTAGCTAGGTAACTTTGGATAAGTTATAATATTGTCACTGAGTCTCAGTTTATTCTTCTGTAAAATGCGGATAATTGTAGAATCTATATAATCGAGGGTAAATGAAGGTTATACATGGAAATCCACTTAAAATGTTAGAAGTTTCAATAAAGGTTAGTTCATATTAGCACTCCTGGTAACAACATAGGTAACACTATCATCAAGCCTTGGTGATGGGGATACTAAATGTAGTTCTTGAATTCAGAGTAGGGTTTGAGTATAAGGTTGGGGAAAAGGCGCTGAGGCAAGAAGAAAAAGTCAGAACTGAGGAAGAAGGGGAAGGTTGGAAGAACCAGAGAGTGGTTCAGTTTGGCCTCATGAAGCACTAAATGTGTGCTTAGGGTAACCATCTGTCCTGGTTTGCCTGGGGCTGATGGGCTCTCCAGGAAAGCAGTACTTTCAGTACTAAAACTGGGTAAGTTCTGGGAAAATCAGGGTGAGTTTATCACCCTACACTTAGAGGACTGTAGCCCAGCAAACATGGGTCTTGAAGGCCATTTTAAGGGGGTTAGGCTGTGTTTGTAAGAAATAGGGAGCTCTTGAAAGTTCTTGAGTAAGGGAGTAACTGATCAGAAGTCTATTTCAGTAAGTCAATCAGAGAAAGACAGGTATCATATGACCTCACTGATACAGGAATTTTTAATCTCAGGAAACAAACTGAGGGTTGCTGGAGTGGTGGGGGGTGGGAGGGATGGGGTGGCTGGGGGATAGACATTGGGGAGGGTATGTGCTATGGTGAGCACTGTGAATTGTGTAAGACTGTTGAATCTCAGATCAGTACCCCTGAAACAAATAATACATTATATGTTAAAAAAAAGAAGAAGAAGAAGAAGAAAATAGCAGGAGGGGAAGAATGAAGGGGGGGAAATCGGAGGGGGAGACAAACCATGAGAGAATATGGACTCTGAAAAACAAACTGAGGGTTCTAGAGGGAAGGGGGTGGGGGGATGGGTTAGCCTGGTGATGGGTATTAAAGAGGGCACGTTCTGCACGGAGCAATGGGTGTTATGCACAAACAATGAATCATGGAACACTACATCAAAAACTAATGATGTAATGTATGGTGATTAACACAACATAATAATAATAAAAAAAGAAGTCTATTTCAGGAGTCTACAGAAGGAAGATTTTACCTCTCTTTCCCGCCAAATCAGTTTGCTCCTTCCTACTCTTCTCACAGGCCTTTATTGGTCTGTCCTCTGGTATTTATCACATGGTATCTGTGTTACAGATTTGTGTGTGTCCTCATAATCTTACACTGTAACTTCTTTGCTGTCAGGATTGGGTCTTTACTATTTTCTCTTCATGTTATCTTACACATAATATAAGTTCAATCAGTATCTAATTAAGTTGATTAAAACCTATGATTCTTTGCAATACAATATTAATTGATGTTTACTGTTCATCTCAGTTCAAACTCAAACATCAGTTTTCTGTTGCCTAGTCATTATTCTTCAGGGGACACAAAAAGTCAATCTATTAAAATACTGTTTGGTAAATATACACACAAAATAATTTTCTGTAACATGTAAGGGAGTATTCTCTCCACCCCACCCCCCCAGTAAAATTTTAAATTGAAGACATTTTTCTTATTCATTCATTCATTCATTCATTCCCTCAACCACCAAATGTAGCTTTAATAGTACAATGTGTTTGTTCCTGTCCTGGAACCCAAGACACAGGTAAAAAAACTGAAGTCCTTCAACTTATTTGGTGGCCAAATTCCTGTAAGGCAGAGCACCAGGGTAGAGTTTCCATGCAAATTTCAAGTTAGATCTAGGTCATTTTCAAATGCTTAACTATCCCCATCAAAAGGTATGTTTTAAGTACTATCAAATCAACAAATCAAGTAAAAAGCATTTATTTATTTCTATACATAAGTGACTTTGGAGAAAACCAAGATATTAGCCAGTGTGAAAATATAGCATGGTGGGGAATCTAGGGTCAGAAAGACATGGGTTCAAATCTCAGCTGTGCATCTCACTTACTTACCTGGACAAAATATTAACCACTCTTGTTCTCAGTTTCTTTATAGTCAAAATGGGAATAAAACAGTATCTATCTCACAGGGTTGTTATAAGAATAAACGAGATAATGTGTGTGAGGCACTTAGCATCATGAACACATTTTATGCAAGGAATATGTTCCTGAAACTCTCAAATAATGTAAGACTGACCCAGGCAAACGATGGAGTATGTTTACTGGATAAACAGGGACTTCTTTGTAACCAGTTCATTCATTCATTTATTCATTTATTCAATCACACAATTTATAATCATTTGCTGACCAAGCTTTGACATTATGTGATTCTTTTTTTTTTTTAAAGATTTTACTTATCCATTTGAGAGAGCAAGCGAGAGAGAGCACAAGCAGGGGCCAGGGGTGGGAGAGGGAGAAGCAGGCTCCCCACTGAGCAGGGGGAGCTCAACGTGGGGCTTGATCCTAAGACTCTGGGATCATGACCTGAGCCGAAGGCAGACGTCCAACCAACTCAGCCACCCAGGCACCCCAAATTGTGTGATTCTTGACAAATTTGGGGTTCCTGTGTTGGGTTGGGTTCCTGGGAGGCAGACTCTGAGTAGAGAAGTTTATTAAGGAATGATATTGAGATCAGTACGTACGGGAGAGGGGAAAGGAGCAGGCCTAGCACAGGCCCCAGTCAATCCCACAGGATGCTATTTTAGGATATCCAATGTTAGGGCTTTCCTATCCCTGTTTTAACCAGTCCTTGGAGGGAAGTCCTCTGGCCTTGAGCAAAGGCAGCTCTCTTCAGATGAGGCAATCTCCTGAGACACTGACCTGAGGCCTATCAGCCCATTTCAGGGCTAGCAAATGGGTGAATAACTCCCAGATAGGGGGGATCTCAGCAGTGTAGCACCCCATTCACTACATGAGGGATTGTCAAGATTGCAGATGTTGTACATAAAGTGAAAGTTTATATTTTTAAGTGACAGTTTCAAAATTATAGACATCATTAACCTTACTGTGTAGGTTCCCTATTACTACCATTTTGTCACCTTTAGCTAATGCTTAATTTCTCATCTACTTAATGGTACCTATCTTATAGCATTTTGGTAAAGATTAAAAATCATATAGTGTATGTAAGGTACTCTGCAAACTTCCTGGCACACAGCAAATGTCTGGTATGTGTTAGCTGTTTTTATTAAGAGAAGGTCTAGGAATACAGAAGGACTCAGTAATAAGTGAAAAAAAGGAAACTATGTCAGAATTCTAAAACTTACAGACTGACTTAAAGCACTGAGTCTGTCACAGGCAAAGTTTACATTATGGTATTTGACTAGTGGGTGTCTCAGTCTAGTTTTATGTCAACATTAAATAAAGGTTTGGGTTTTGGCACCTAGTGGGAAGTCTCAGCTAGACTGTTAACGTTCTTCTGTCCTTCTTATGAGAAGGTAATTTGAGAATGTTAGAATTACACTCTGTCCATTTGGGAAATGAACATGTAAACAATGATGACAAGAGAGGGATAGAACCAAGATACAATAAAGGATCTAAGTTCAAAATATAGGGTATGTATCTCCCAACTAGGTTGTCATACCAAGCTATTTTGTAGTATTTATAATCTTGCTTGAATCCTTAGAACATGAGTTCTCTTAGGCAGAGATTAAATTTCTGTAATTGCTTTTTAACTTACTGAACATAGTATCAACACTAATGGACAGATGAGAATGTTCCTTTTGACTGTCTTAGTAAGGGGAATGGTAATTTTTTTAAAGTGTAATTTGGGGTGCCTGGGTGGCTCGATGGTTAAGCATCTGCCTTCGGCTCAGGTCATGATCCCGGGGTCCTGGGATCAAGCCCCACATTGGGCTCCTGGCTCAGCAGGGAGTCTGCTTCTCCCTCTCCCTCTGCCTCTCCCCCGCTCATGCTCTCTCTCTATATATATATCTCTGTGTCTCAAATGAATAAATAAAATCTTTAAAAAAAATTAAAAAATAAAGTGTAATTCATGTACCTATTTATAAAGATAGATTCAAAACAAAGTCTTCCTACTGTTGAACTGCTCCTTTCCCTGTCCCTAAAATAAGATTCAAATGCTTATTTGGGGATTAGGAATCATGTACTATTCTCATTTTATCTTGTTTTGTTGTTTTGTTTTTAGCCCCACAAATACCTAGTGGAATACAGTGGGTGCTCAATAAAAATTTGTTGAATGACAGACACCTGGCCGGCTCAGTCAATGGAACATGTGACTCTTGATCTCAGGGTCCTGAGTTCAGGCCCCATGTTGGGTGTAAAGCCTACTTAAAAAAAATCGTTGAATGAATGAATGAATTTCAGAGTTGGAAATGACATTAGAAATAATACAGTCCTCATTTTAGAATAATGTTCAGATAGACAGAGGCTGTCTGAGTTAGAGCAAGGACCTAGGGCTCAGCAACCCCCAAGCAAGGTTCTTACCACCACAAAACACTTTCGGCCTTCTGTGCTCTAAAAACCCTTGTAAATCTGCTCAGATCATTGCTTGGCAGCCATTCCTATCCAGGCATTCATTTCTTGAGATATTTTCTTCTCCAAAGCTAGAAATAAAACAGAGCATGCTTTCCTCATTTACAGCCCATCAAGTAATATTAACATGTCCTAGGTACCCTCACACTTTTTTTCTTTCATATCTTTGTGAAATTTCCTTTTATTTGTAGGAAGTGTCAAATGCCTTCTTTAATCAATCCCCATAACTCTGAGGTTCTTTTTATCTAATTCCACAAATTCAGAATAGGTCAGAAATGAGGATGGAAGCAGGTTTCAGAGGTGTAAATCTTTAACAAATGTATTATAAATAACTATATACTCATCAAAAGAGAAAAATATTTTTCGAAAATCATCCATGATCTCACAACTCTAACAAAAATGATAATAGCATTCTGGTGAATTTCTTAGCCATATTTTCACATAATCAGAGTGTGCTGATAACTGTAAATTCTACTTTTTCACTCAACATTATATCATTGGTATTTCCATATTTTAATATAACCTTCATGACTACAATTTTCATTGATTGTACAATGTTCCCTTGAATGCATACATCACAATTGTTGGGGAGGAAGAATTTCCTTTATCCCTCAAGGTCCTTCTAGCTGGACTTAGAATCACATTCACATGAGAAAGATTAACAGGAGAAAATAAAATTTAATAGTGTATGTATGGGAAATACACACCGACAAGGAAATTCTAAACAGTAAGGCAACATAAGGCTTGTATGAGCTAAGAAAGGGTTATGAGTCAGAGATGCAAAAGAGAGAAAGAACATTAGCAGGAAGGTGAGAGGAGGTGTTTGTAAAACAAAGGTTGCCCTCTTACACAGATAAGTTTATTAGGTAAAGAAGAATCTCTTAATAGCTCTCTTCTTGGTACAAGCTGGCAGTTAAGTGGGAGGTGAAGAGCTTTTCCTAAATCTGCTGGGTTTTGATTGCTTTCCTTTCAAAATAATGTTCATGCCAAAGTGGCTCATCTTGGGGGCGACCTGCCCTTGGCCTCTTCACAACTGATTTAACTGTTTCCCTAAAGGTGGACCTAAATGCTTTCTCTAATCATTTGATATTATAAATCAAGTAGGGATGAGTATTTTGGGTCACATAGCTTTTTCCATGTTTTGGATTGTTTCCTTAGGAAAGTTCCCAAAGTAGAATTACTGAGTCAAAGAGAATGGACATTTTTATGGCTGTTAAAAACACATATTGCCAAATTCCTGGGTGAAGGGATGTAATTCTGAGTTTAATTAAGTTAGGTAAGGGGGCAGCAATGGGGGTTTCCTGTGATCAGTGTTGCCAGGCAACCAATTGAATCCAATAGTGTGAACAGAGAGGGTTGTTTTGAGCAAGGTCCACCTTTTCAGCCAGCCTATGGAGACTCATCAGAACTGTGGTGGATGAGATAGTCATTTCTTAGAAATCTGCATTTGAAATTCTAGCTGAACTATATTGCAGTATTGACTTTTCTTAGTCCTGTTTTTAATCTGTGACAATTATCTAATAAGCAAACAAGAAAAAAAGGCTTTTTAGATAACACATTTTCATGTCATTCCTTCTAATGAGGTTAAGCAGGTTCCAAAGCTGAGATTTAAAGAGATGGAGTATTATGGCTCTGAACATTTCTGAACCCATTCAATCACATGGTCGGGAGCCACTGTGGCTTAGGCAGAGGCCCCTAGTCAGGTAGGGTTCTCAGGGGCCTCTGTTTACCATTAAGTGCATATAGCGGTGAGACAGAGGGTTTGTTCTTTGCCCTCAAGTGGTCAGCCTGAGGTAGGACCCTTAGAAACACATCTAGATGTCTGAATCAGTAGAAAGGGACCCCCAACTATTCTTCAACTACACACCTAATGATTGAGTAAATAGGCACTTTCTTTCCCTCATGTTTATTCCTCAAGGCAAAGAAGACTTTATGATGTCCCAGAGGGTGACTACAAGTAGATGAAGAATGTATAACACTTCTAACATTCGTGCATGCTTCATAGTTTTACAAGTGTTTTCACACAATTAACCTTCACAAGAGCCTTGAGAGTTTAGTGCTTTTATTCTCCCCATTCTACAGATGAAACAGTGAAGGCTCGAAAGCATCAGTGACTTTCCTTCCATCACTAGGCCGGGAAAAGGCTGAATCATGACTAAAATTCCTGCCTCTGAGTCTCAATCCTGTATGTATACTGCCCCCATCACCACAAAGTACCAATCATAGAAATGTATTAGGTGACTTTTAAAAATCCTGGAGCTGTTTTAAAGAAAACCTCAGAACATGAGAATTATAATTGATGGAAGATGCAAAGAAATAATTGAATTTGGGGTCAGAACATTCACAGAGCCCAAGGTAACAGAGAACTGGGGGAACAGAATAACCAACTTCCAATTCACAGGGGTAGCTATCACTGAGGCCCAAGAAGACACTGTGCTCAGAACGATCATGCCTTACAATGCCTATACCTTTTCCATTCAAACAGTTTCTCCCCATGCCCAATTTCTAATCATTTAGAAGACTGAGATTATACTCTTGATCTACAGCCAAGATTTCATAATTGCATACGCTTTGTGCTGTCTTGAAATCATCCGTGTGTCCTTCGGGATGTTCTTACAATTTTAAGAGATCTCTATGGATTATCTAAGCCAGCCCTCATTCTGCCAACGAATCTGGATTATTACCCACAAGAGGAAACTGAGGTCTGGAAGGTTGTGACTTGCTCAAGATCCTATATTCAGTCAAGGTAGAAGAGAGAGGAAAAAAGTGGGCTCCCTACAGGTAAGGGGCTTTCTCCACCATAATTGAGGGGAACCAACCTTTTCCTCTTTCTACAGTCCTTTCTAGACAATAAAATAGAAATTCCACAAAATTGGAAAGGTTGAAACTATCACCTTTTCAACACTTCTCATGAAAAGAGAAATGAATTAATGAGATGATGAAAACTCTGCCATCCATGGTCTGTATTTTTCTGCTAAGAGACACTGATGAGTTCAACATTGTTCTGTTTCTGTGGTTTCACTCTCTCCATCTCCCTGGACTCCCTGTGCTGATAAGATACAGATCTCTCTTCCTCCAGATTTGAAGGGAAGCATTCAGAATTCTCCTTTTGCCATTTGTCCATATTATGTTCTCCGCTCAGGCTTGGCCAGATAGAAAGCTAGTACACTTATCCCTGAGCTTTCTATACCAAATCTCAATGTGTTTAGGATCCAGAGGGAGGTAAAGGTATGAATTAACTGGCTTCCTTAGGAACTTTAACAATTTCCAAATATTTACTTCCTATATATTTTGACCAACTTAATTCTTACATACATATAATAGAGGCTCTCTTAACAAACCTCCACTTAGGAGCTTGCCAGATCAACTAATGCTCTGTAATCCAGGGTTGCTCAACCTCAGTACTACTAACATTTGGAGCCAGATAACTCTTTGTTGCAAAAGGCTGTCCTGAGCATGGTAGGTTGTTAAACAGCATTCCTGGCCTCCACCAATTAGATGCTAGTACCACTCTCTTCGTTGGGATAGCCAAACATATTTCCCGACATTGCCAAATGTCTCCTGAAGGGCAAAATCACCTCTTGTCAAGAAGCACTGCTCTAAACCATCAACTACACAGAATGCTTGATAATCTGGGCCCGCGGAAACCTCCAGGTTAGAAGATTCCCCTCCAAGATGCCCATGTCCTCCTTATCCCATTAGTTGAGCTGTAGACTTATCAAGTGTCATTTATATATTTCAAATATTTTATGTCGGCTGCACTCTTGTGATTTGTATGTCACATAAATAACACATAATTCAATGAGATATGAGAGCAAAATAAGAGAACTTTTATTTCTATTCTAAGTTGATGATTAGAAAAGACTCCATATGACGGAAACAAATGATATTTCTTTACCACATCTCCTGTCTCCAGGATAAACAAAAAAGCAACAATTCCCAGCCTCCCCCACAGTTAGGGGGAATCAATATGATTAAGTTTGGGTAAGTAGAACGTTGGCAAAAAACATGAACACCATTTCTTTGTCTGGCACTTAAAACTCCCCTTGCTCTCACTTGTACCTGCAAAGAATCCAGAAGAGGTCTCTGATGTCCTAAGGTGGAGGCTGGCAAACTTTTTCTGTAAAAGGCCAGATTGTAAACATTTTCAGATTCATATATTTTTTTCTTTTTCTAAAAACAAAAACAAAAACAAAACAAAACCCAATCCTTTAAAAATGTAGAAACTGTTCTTAGCTTATAGACAATACAAAACAAACCAGGAGCTGGATTTGGCTTACGGGCAGTAATTTGTCAACCCCTGCCTTAGGACGTAATGGTGCAGTACTTCTTTCTATAAAGACACTTAAAAAAAAAATCCTGTCAAATTAGGTATGGCTAAAACAACTGTAAAATATTACAGGGGACCATAAAAGCCTAGAATGATTCTGCATGTAGTTGTTTCAGATCTCTTTAAATTCTCATTCTACTTTAAAGAAACTGAAAATGGAAACCATAGACTTTGCAATACAGATACTGTATAAGGAAGAAAAATAGAGCAGACTCCAAATGACAGAGTTAGTCCAAGATGAGACTCTGGTTTTACACTAAAAGACTGGTGAAGAGAATGTTTATGCTTTGAATTCAAATTAGAAGTTTAAACTCTGTATCATGTTGGTATGACTCTCTTTTAATAGACTTTTTATTCAAGTAAGAAGGCTTCTATTTTAACTCTCTTTTGTGTGAAAACCAACTGAGAGGAGATGTCAGGAAAGCCTTAAAAGAAATAGGACAGTACCACAATACTGAATCCTCTGTTCTGGGTCTTGGCTTAGATATCAGCTTTCCCAGGAATTTATGATAATACAATTGTGGCAATGTTCTACATGCAGAAATATTAGAATCTCTAAATGTTTGCTATACAAAGGTGTACAAAAAGAACAGTTAGTATAGTTTATTTAATACAAATGAACATGGGCCAGGAATAAGAATAGGCTAAAGAACATTTAAAAAAACAATCTAGTCATCATTCACATGAATGTGTCTACCTAGTATAATATACCTTAAGTTAAAATAGAGCCATTCACCATGTGAAAAGCTTACACAGACTAGCTTTAGTGTTTACAAAGTACTAACTATATAGCTTACAGCATCCTCTCTTTTCTGAAATTCCTATCAGCTTTCATAACAAAATATTTGCAATTGTCAGCATGGACTGCCATAGTAAGAGGCCATAACTGGGTGGCTTGAACAACAGAAATTTATTTTCTCTCAGTTCTGGAGGCTGGTAAGTCCAAGACCAAGAGGAAAGTATGGATGGTTTTTTTTTTTTTTTTTTGTGAGAGCTTTCTTCCTGTCTTAGACGTAAGGAAAAAATCTAGAATGGGAAAACAGCTGTATGAAGGAAAAAAGCATCAAAGAATATGATAAATATGTAGAAATGTAAGCAAACATTGATCATATAAAGCAATAATGGTAACGTAGGGTTTAAATTATGCCAGATAAAATTCCTGCAATCATGCCATTTATATCAATAGGGAGATACATGGAATTAAAATGTTTTTAAGGACCTTACATTTTCTGGAAAAAGGAAACAAGTAGAGATTAACAGTAGACCTTTATAAATCAACAATGTATCTTATATGCATTATAATGACTAAGATTATTTACTAAAGAAAAGGAAAAGTACTTATAACTTCCTAACAAAGGAAAGAAAATGGAATGATAAAAAAATACTTTATCAATTAAAAAAAGGAACAGAACAAATAGGGTGGGGAAAAAATCTGATGCACATACGGTGATGTTAATATTTAAATTAAATGCACAGCATTTACACTGAATCTAGAACTAACCATTCTATTTCAAAATTTTCAGATTTGACTATAAAATATGTGCTATTCATATTAAAAGTACATGCCAACTTAAATGCAAGGATACAGTAAGGTTGAAAGTAAAAGGAGAAAAAAGTTAGACCATGTATATACCAATTAAAAAAAACTGTGTGGCTGTATTAATATCAGAAAAAATAGACTTTAAGATGAAAGGCATTACTTAGGAGTGTCACTTTGTAATGAAAAAGGTTGAATTTTCTAGAAAGAGAAAATAATTCTTAATTAGTATGTACCCCAAAATATGGCCAAAAGACATATCAAATTTATTTAAATGTATTTAAGTCATAAATCTATTCAAGCTTTCATATACATAATATATGCCCACCATTTCTCCATATAACTAATGTATATATTTCTACAGGGCAAAACATGGAGACTATTTGGTGACAAAGTATGCCAAAATAGGAGCTTTAAGATTTTTGCCTCAGAATAAGAAATAGGCATAGACTTGGCAACTCTTTTTTTTTTTAATTTTTATTTATTTATTGAGAGAGAGAATGGTAGAGAGCATGAGAGGGAGGAGGGTCAGAGGGAGAAGCAGACTCCCGCTGAGCAGGGAGCCCGATGCAGGACTCGATCCCGGGACTCCAGGATCACCACCCGAGCCAAAGGCAGTCGCCCAACCAACTGAGCCACCCAGGCGCCCTAGACTTGGCAACTCTTAAAATAACCTGAAGATACTGAGATTATGAGATTGGCATATAATATTATTCTTTCTATATGATCAGACTGTTGTTTTTCTAGAGTAAAAATGTTAAAACATACTATGGTTTGATATTAGTTTATATTGTAATTTCATTAATCACCAGTCATCTCAGTAATATAGCAAAAGACTTAAAAACTAAAGCTGTTTCACCTTCTTGTAGTAATGTACAAACATATGTGTATATGTGTAATAGTCAATGCAAGTACCTCACTCCAATTAATATGATAGTTTTAATTATTGAAGCCTGTAGAACATTAATTCACATTGACAACATGTTATGTTTTGAATAATTATAGCTTTATGTTATCCCTTATACTTTAACAAAAATTTATTTGGTTTTTCACTGTGTCTTCCCATGGCAGGGAGAGAGAGAGAGCACAAACTCTCTGTGTCTCTGCTTAGAGGGTTTCAAGCCCATCATGGCCCCACCCACCCATGACCTCACCTAAAACTAATTATCTTCCAAAAGCCCTGTCTCCAAATACCTTCACAGTTGGGGGTGTTAAAAAGGAGATAGGGGGCACCTGGGTGGCTCTGTCCATTGAGTATCTGACTATTGATTTCAGCTCAGGTCATGATCTCCGGGTCATGTGATGGAGCCCTATGTCAGGCTCCACACTCAGCGTGGAGTCTGCTTGTCTTTCTCCCTCCTGCTGTGTCTGTCTCCTTGCTCACACTCTCTCTCTGTAAAAGAAATAAATTAATTGATTAATTAAATCTTAAAAAAAAGAGAGACAGAGACAGACAACAGGGTGGCACCCAAATGGCTCAGTCAATAGAGCATGTGACTCTTGATCTCTGCGTCAGGAGTTTGAGCCTCACGCTGGGGGTAGAGTTTACTTAAAAAAAAAAGAGACGACAGGACCAAAATGGAATCACTTATGCCATGCCCATGTCTGCAGACTGAAACTACACATAACCAGATTGCACTTTCAACCCTATCCAGGAATATAATCTTAGCTGGTCAGTCTGGAATTTCCTGGTTAGCAGGAGGGAGGTCATCTTCTGATAGACTCCTTTTGTCCCCCAGAAGAAAAGAAAGGAGACCTTGCCCGAAATAATCTTTTTGTTGTTGTTTATGAGTTCCTTGTCTTTTCTTTTTTTTAAGATTTTATTTATTTATTTATTTGACAGAGAAAGAGAGCACAAGTGGCAGAGTAGCAGGCAGAGGGAGAGGGAAAAGCAAGCTCTCTACTGAGCAGGGAGCCTGACGCAGGGCTCGATCCCAGGACTCTGGGATCATGACCAGATGCTTAACCGACTGAGCCACCCAGGTGCCCCTATGAGTTCCTGTCTTAAACACTTTTTGCCTTTAAAAACCGTCTCTCTTCTGTAGCTCTTTGGAGCTCCTTTCTTTTTGCTAGATGGGATGCTGATTACATGAATCATTCATTAAAGCCAATTAGATTTAAAATTTACTCAGTTGAATTTTTGTTATTTAACAGGGGTTAGGACTTTAACATATGAATTTTGGAGGGACACAATTCGGTCCACAGCATCATTCAACAAGGAGGTTGATGGGGTACAAACCACTACAATAAATTGTTAGGTCTTGCAAGCACTGAGTGCTAATTAAGCACTTTTTCTCTCAACACAATCTGTGGCTAGTTAGCCAAGCAGCTCAGAGCCCAGTGCTGTGAATCGAAGTGAACTCAGACTGAGTCATCCTTAAAAAAAAAAAAAAGCATACCTTTATTTTTATCCTTCTGAATATGCCTTTTTGTTGGTAAGGAAAGGAACCAGTTGACATTGTGTGGCTAAGTCTGGAATCATCCCCTATCACTGCTGAAAACACACCCTGGGAAGAGAGGCATCATCAGTATCATTTAACAAAGATTTGAATTCTGTGTTCCATCATATCCAAATGCTTTTATTTCTACCACATTTTCTCTAAGAAAAAAAAACTAAGACAATTTTAATACTGTCTCATTTTAAGATTTCAAGCTTAGATCATAGAACTTCCTTCTTTCTACTACCTCACGAATCTGGGTTGTTTGGTCATTTATTTTTACTTTTTTTATTTGGAAATTTTAAACCTAAAGGATAACATTTTGCCACTTTTGCTATATTCCTGTGTCTGTGTATACTTTTATACTTATTATCTGTGCCAAACTCTGAAAATAAGTTGCAGGAATTATGACCCATCACTCCTAAAGACTTGAGCCTACATTCTCTTTGAACAAAGATAATTACTTAGTAAACAGAACCCAGAGAATAAAAGAAAAAAAAAATCGTTGGTATTCACCAAGGACAGGTGTGAAAGGGGCCATTTTTTTAATGAAGAATTTGCATAGCAATTAAATTTCCCTTGTGACTGCAGCAACCTAGTAAATAAAAGAATTCCAAACTGGGTTTAGGCATGCTCCTCTGACCTGTTGTAGTCTGAGTAATTAAGAAACTGTTTGGATTGTATTTACACTACAAGCTTCAACCCCCTGAGGAGCCGGTGAGCTAACACAGGTGGAAAAATTAGCAATTTATTGATTTGGTACATTCCAAACATAGTTTGGAGACCCCAAACTGGGTACATTCTTGTAAATGATTGTACTGGCTCCCTCTCAGCCATCAGGATTAACATACTGCTGGGCCAGGGTTTGCCTTTTGATTCACAGATTAACAACTCACAAATATCCTTTTGCCAGGCATCACATCATCCTTCTGGAGTCAGTCATTTTGCAAGCCTCCAGCTCAGACCAGGAAACAAAACTTGCTGTCTGGGAACTAACTTTAAACCCAAATTCAAACACAAGTTGAGGTTGGAAGGTCAAAATTCCCTCAGTGTAGTTTACTTACAGCTCTCAATCTTCAAGTATAAAGAATTCATTTCACATGCCTCTCTTGCTTCTGCATTCATTTGTGTCTGTAAAAAGTTGTCTGACAAACTCCTTTAGTATCCCAGAGCTTCAAGACACCCCCTTTCCTTGGTCACTGGTGGTCCATCATTTCCTGACTACTCCTATCGTGGTGGACTGTTCTTAGAAAAAGGTGACCCTGTCAAGGTCTTGCCATAGCCCTGATATAAAGCTTACTATCCATGGTCAGCATCTAATTATCTCATGCCACTTTTTTTTTTTTCCATTGGGACTAAACCTTGCTCCATTAAGTTGGCAGATATATTTATGGTACTGTTTTGAAAAGCAATGCTTTAAATTTGAATTTCAAAGCCTTTTTGAAAAAAGAATTGAAAATACAGTCAACTCTCTCATGTGGATCGCAAAACAGATGTACAAGATGGGCACTTTTGAATAAAAGTACCATGCTTGAACATGAAATGTATGATGGGAGAGGACACTTGGGCTTCTGGGCACTGGTGTATATAATCTCAACTACAGACATTTGAAAGGCATGATTTTCATTTCAGTGGATTTAGGAGTGTGTGTGAGAAAGTTTGGAAATTACCGTAACCCAGAGTTTTTCAACATCAGCACTATAGATATTTGGGACCAGATAATTCTTTTTTGGGGGAGTTGTGCTGTGAATTGTAGGATATTTAGCAAACTCCCTGGCTCCCATGCAACACTCCAAAATGTGCCAACCAAAAATATCCTCTGGGGGACAAATTCACCCTGGTGGAGAACCCCTGTGATAGATGGCTTTGGTTCCATGTGATGGGGGAAAGTGATCTTAGCCGCTGCTGGCTTGCTTTAAAGTCCTATGTGTGTACGCTGCAGATTCCCTTCTTAACTGCCAGGTTCCTGAGAGTGGGTACTAGGCATTATCTATTCTTGTGTCACTAAAAGTGTCTAGCACAGTCCTTGCATGGTATGTTCCTCATTGATGCTGGTTTCTGGCTTTCCTCCTTCTGAGAACGGTAGAATTGGACTTCCTATCCTATTTGTAGGAGCAGTTAAGTGTGGCCACATGACTTTCTTGGCAAATGAAATGGGAAGGGAAATGATGCATGTCTTTTCAGATGAAAACTTTAAAACCCAGGGCACGGTTTACCATAGGCTCTTGTTAAAGAGGGAGAATTTCCTCTGCCCTTCAATGTCCTTTCAGCTGGAGTAAGAATCAAATTGATGTGAAATAGATAAACAGGAGAACATCAAATTTAATAGCATAAGTATGGAGAATCCACACAAATATGAAATTCCAAAGACAGTGAGGCAACAGGATACTTATATGAGCTAAGAGAGGGGTAGATGTTTGAGAATACAAAGGAGACAAAGACCATTAGCAGTAAGGTGGGAGGAGATGTTCAGAAAACAAAGTTTTCCCTGTTATGTAGCTAAATTTCTTCGGTAAAGAGGAATCTTTGTTAAAAGTTCTTTGTCAATAGCAGGCAATTGAATGGGAGGTAAAGAGCTTTTCCTGAATCTGCTGGGTTTTGATTTCTTTTAACTCAAAATAACGTCCATGCAAGAGTGGCCCATCTTGGGGCAGCCTGCTCTTGGCACCTTTATTTTCTTTCTGGTGTAGTGACCAAGAACATTTGCATGGTGGCTGCTCCATCAGTCTGGGTCTCTGAGTGAGTGCAGTGAACAGAATCCCTGCTTGCCTATGTTGAGCATTAGCAAGAGTGAAAAATGAAATTTTGGTGATTTAAGCTACTAGAAGTATGGGGTTGTTCGTTATCAATCCCATACTTTAGTCTGTCCTTACATATACATGAGGGTTTTAATGTCACAGACATTTGCATTCACAACACCTATGAGGGTGGTTTGATTCTTCTTCTCTTACTGTTAGCAAGGCTAGAGATCACTGATGATGAGTCTATGCCACAGTATTGAAGTGGGAAAATAGCTGTATCACACGTTCCTGCTCAGGTTTAACTATGAATAAGCTGCAAATAGGTTAATATGTCATGAAAAATTAAAAAAAATTAATTGCAGTTATTATTTGCAATCATTAAATATATATATATATATATATATATTTAACCATTTTATTTAATGATTTAGTGGTTCTCAACTTGGGACAATTTTCCCCATAGGGGATATTTGAGAATCTTTGGGGACATTTTTAGTTGTCACATCTTTGTGGGAGGTGCTACTGACATCTGGTGGGTAGAGACCAGGGATGCTGCTAAGTACATAATAATGTACAGGACAGCCACTCCCCCCCCCCCCTCCCCCCCAGCACAAAGAGTAATCTGGCAGCAATTGTCAGTAGTGCTGAGATTCAGAAGCCCTATGGTAAAACAACCAGAAATAAAAATTAAATACCCTGCAATTATTGTGGTACACCAACAAATTTGCTTTATAAATATTTGATTATTTGGGGGATTAAAGTACAATTAACTCCTTATCCTCTGTGTTTTCTCTGCTATGTTTAATGTACTCCTTTCCTATTCTGATGCCTATTCCACAAGAATTTCATTTCCTGTGTCTATACGCTGAAGACTGCTGCCCACTGATATTCTTTCCCATTTGGTTTTTTAGTGATTTCATGAGCTTAAAAAAAAATTCAGATCATGATTGAGGTTAGAAAGAATCAACAATCATTGTTTAATGCATTTCATTCCATTTGGATTATAAGCTAATCTTCAAACAGGGAAGGGTGTTGATGTCTCACATTTGACAGTGGCCTTGGCTCTCACAGTGATTGTAAGCTTAAATATTGTCAAATAACTTAAGGGTCCAATAGGGTAATTCCATTCAGTCTCTAGTCTTGTACAATAATTCAGTCTTGCAGTAAAATAGGGAAGCATAGTCAGCTTAATAAATATTAATGATTAATCATATATATGCATATTTAAACACTTTAATTATGTAGTGGAAAGATAAAAATACTACATTACTATACCTCCAAATCTATCAGTTTAGTCTGACAAAGTCAAATTACTTTAACAGTGTAACTATTTCCCCTCTGACTTAGATTTTGTTTTCCCATTTCTTGGGGCATAAAAGTATCTCAAACTAATACTAATTGACCATAGTTTGATACAGAACTAGATTGTTTAATGGAGAAAAAAATTCTACAACATCTTATTTTCAATGCTATGTCTTATACCTAGGGACCTTTATATACTGTAATCAACAGAGAGTTGCCTTTGGAGCCAAAGATCTCTATATGACTGTGGACACGTTATTTAAATTCTTTAGGATTAAGTCTCTTCATTTCTAACACTGTTCTTATAAAATTTAATTAAAACATGATATTAAGTGAAATAATCTAGGTAACACATAGCCATAGCCAAGTGTTACCTTTTCTTTGTTCAAGCCCTGAATTAAGCCCTATCAGTCTTAAAGTAGGAACGAATTAATGCTTTATCTTGTAGGTCAAGCCAAGATACAGCAAATGGGTAAGAACATACACTATTCCTTTTGTGAATATTTCTGTGGTGTATCCTCCATTGATGCCCAGCTGAAATCCCACACCAGCTGGACAAATTCTCGTATCTCTTCTGAAATCCTTAATTTTAATTTTGTGAAATACTTACTTTATTCTAACTACGGGATACCCTCTGTCCTCACTTTTTGGTTGATTTTTCATGTGAATATTGATTTTCATGTGAAAATGTGAATTTTCATGTTTTATCTCAATGGATAAATCATAAGGTCTTTGAGCTTAGGAATCACACACATATGATTCCTATATACCTTATATCACACACACACACCTTAGTCTAGTCAGGCTGCTATATAGAATCCATAGATTAGTTGGTTTACAAGCAATAGAAATTTCTCACAGTTCTGGAGTCTGGGAAATCTAAGATCAAGGCTCTGGCCGATTTTGTTTCTAGTGAGGTTCCTATCCTGTTTCACGAATGGCTGTCTTCTCTCTGTGTCCTCATATGGTGGAAACTCTCTGGGTGTCTTTTATAAGGGCACTAATCCCATTCATAAAGGCTCCACCCTCATAACCTAATCACCTCCCAAGGGCTCTCCCATCAAATACCATCCCACTGGGGATCAGGGTTCAACATGAATTTTGAAGGAACATAAACATTCAGTCTTTATCCTATCTCTATCTCTCCATATAATTGGTAACTATTGTTTTTGATTTCAGGAACATTAGTTTATACACTGCCTGCCCAGAATGCAGACTAGGAGGTGATAATAAATATTTTTGAAGAATTGAATATCCCTGCCACTAGTTTGACAGTCTCTTGTTTTTCATATATATGCTAAATTTCAAACACTTAAGAAGCAAATTAATGTGTTTTAATAACCCTCAGTAGGATCAAATTCAGTGACTCACAAAAGGCAGTCTTCTAGTTCCTACCATGTTGAAGCCTCACATCACCTCAAGGGAATTAAAATTAACATACGGGGGCACCTGGCTGTCTCAGGTGGAAGAGCATGTGACTTTTGATCTTTTTGATCTTGGAGTCATAAGTCTGAGCCCCACATTGGGTGTAGAGATTACTTAAAAATAAATTTTCAAAAATTAAAATAAAACAGAGGCCAGTAATGTACAATCAAGAAACCTGATGTTACTATCTATTTAGAGTTTTGTATTTAAAAGAAACAAAATCTTATGAAATATATAAGGTTCTAGACATTACAAAAAACCCACTTTTTCAGTATGTGATATTATATGAAATTTATAATCAAATAATAACTTCTGTTGCTTCATTTAAAGCATTAAGTCAGCCAACATAAAAGTCTTTAGCAGGGAAAAACATCACATTTTGCTGTAGCTATAGCCTGAGAAAGATATATATAGAAGGATGTCATTTGTTAAAAGGTAACAGTCATAGGTATTTTTCTCTTTACTTTCATTTTATATTGCTCTGGTCAATTTCACAACCTCAGCCGGTACTGAACAGGGAAATTGGAAAACGGCAGAATCGATTTGCAGAGTGATGTCCTCTTTCCTTTATACCTTCTTCATCAGGGTTGCTATTGTTTTTGTGTTGTGTGGTATTAATATCAACAGTAGCCTAGGCATAGCTGATAATTGCTAAAAGTCATTCTCTTAAAGTAGAAGCATAAAAAAACCCCAAAATGAAGCAAGGTGACTATGCGATTTTTTCATTTTCCAAATTTGCTGTTTTCACAATCCTTCATTTCTGCTAGAATTTTAATGTAAAGACTTTTCTACTCTCAACAAACATCTTTCCTTTTAGTTCCTAGGTAATAAATATTAAAATAATAAAGCTCTAAGTATCTAATTTGAACTAAATACAGGTCACTCAAATATCTGGTTTGCTTTTTCAATTTTCATCCTTACTAAATTTTACTTTAAATTGTAAATATATGAGAAATTGCTCCATAGGACAATATAGTACTTAATGCATTAAGAAAACTGGTGTACTTTTGCTGCTGCCTTTCTAGATTGGCAGTAGGTTCTTATAAAATTACAAATTAGAGCTATTTGAAAACAAAGCTGTAGCCTTTGGCTATTTAGTATCAACCCTGAAACAAAATCTCCTTTGTATTCTTAAAGATCATTGAGAATGAATAGTGTGGGACTATTGGCTCAATTTTTACATCCTCCTCCTTATCCTTTTTTTTAATGCATTTCTAATGATGATGAAATCTTTACTCTGTAATACCATCTGCCCAGTAGAATGGAGTCTATTTACAGTGTCATATAAATGGCAACCTTGTAATTATAAATGTTCACTTTTCCCCCTATTTATATTTAGATTGGCCTTTGTTCTTTGTATTCTGCCACCCCCAAATTCAGAAATTTTTGTGGGTCAAAGAATCAGAAAACTTCCTTTTAATCAATTAAGCAATATTGTCAAGTCTGTTTGTTCATTAGATGAGAATTAAATGAAAAAGAAAACTGGCCAAATTTCTTAAGGCTTAGATACATGATGAGGACAAAAACAAATTGCAAACAAAATCTATATTTTAACAGGTTTGAAAAGGTTGCCAGATAAAATACAGAACACCCAAATGAATTTGAATTTTGGATAACAAATATTTTACTTCACTTATGTCCTAAATATTGCATGTCCTGTATTTTTATTTGCTAAATCTCTAAGGATTGATGCCCTTTTTGTCTTAATATCTTCAACATGGTGAGTGAAGAAACCTCCACCGTTTTCATAACTTAGAAAGCAATAGCATTGAGATCATAAAAAATGGAAATCTAAAGTTCTGAGTAACAGAAGTTAAATCAATTTTATCCATGCAGAGCTGTGCAGACAGGGTTTACAGGGTACAGTCCGGGTGTAGACACAGTGTATATCGGTGTTCGTATATCCCAGCCCCAAGGAAACACCAATTCTTGTTAACTTGACTGGAATTACAGTATTCTGAGTGCTAAAGTTTTCAGCGGAGCTAGGAGAGCTGGATTGTTTTTCATCATTCTCTGTCTTTTTCAATCACAACTTAAATTCCAAATCCTTTATCAAGAAGCTCAACTGTTTGATCTTTTCAGAGTTAGAAAAGCTATGCACACAGACTATATCTTTACTAAAAATTCCTTCCAATTCACTGATACTTACATTTCAGTGGTCTACAAACAGCATTTCCAATGTTAGCTCATCTGTGCCTTACATTTATTATAAAATATTAAGTATCTATAATGTGCCAGGCACCCTGTTACATGCTAGAAATACAACACAAGTAAATCAAAACATGCCAACAGTAAAATTTCTGCTTTCTTTCAAAAAGCTTGCAGCCTATGAGGCAGATGGAATAGTAATCATTATTCACACGGTACAGGTGAAGGACCTAAGTGCTCAAGAATTAAAAGGTCTTATCTAAGTTCACATATTTAGTAAGGAAAGAACCAGGGCTTCAGTAAGGATGCCTGGTTCAGGCTCAGGGCACCCTCCAATATTTCTTCAAAGGAAATCTCAGACTATTTAGTATCCAGTTCCCAGGAGCAAAAAAGGAAAGCATCTTGAATCCTTCTATACTGTTCACGCGCTCTTAAAAGTGGAACAGGTGTTCTCTGGGTGTTGGAGAAAAGCAAGGCATGAGTGGGAGTTAAAGATCCTGAGCAGCCGTTGTAACCAGACCAAATTAATCTGTAGAAACCAGAGCTCTCGGCCAAGGCGATGCTATTTCATTTGGGTGTCACAGGTGACTCATCAGAGATGGCTTGCTTTTGGGCCTCCTCATATTTTACTTCAGGGTGGAGTGTCAGATTTCCTTCGCATTTTTGGACAACAGCCCTCTTGTCCATTTCCAAATTTTTCTGGTTTCACAGCCCTCACGCAGAGTCCGTTTTCATACCAGAAACTAGTCACTGGCGAGAGGGTTAGAGAATGAAGAACAAGGTAAAAAAAAAAAAAATAAATAAAGAGCCGGCGCCCTGGAGAGAGGCCGAAAATGGGGAAATTTGCACTTCAAGAGCTTTCCCTACCCTAGCCCCTCAGAATGACAGCTCTCCTCAGCCAGAAGACTACCTCTCCCGGCAGGCACTGCGCGCCCCACAGACACAGGCTGGCGAGTTCCCAGCTCTCCACCTCCGCCACAACCAGCCAATAAGAATCACCTGCGTAGGCCTCCGCCCTACTCGGACCACGCGGGAGCGGGGGCAATAAAACTACACTTCCCGAAAGGCCTTGCGCACACCATGGCCAATAGGAACACGGAACTCGGAGGCTAGGGGCGGAGCCGGATGCATAGGCCACCCCATTGGCCAGGTGAAGCTTAGAAGAGCCGGAACCCGGGAGCGAGAGAAGCGAAATGACATTTCCTCTTTAAATAGCTGGAGCCGGGGCCCCGTGGAGAAATGGCCGCGTCGGCAGGTGGGTCTAGTGGTGGCTAGGGAGGTGTGTTGCGGGGGAGGTGGGCCGGGGTCCAGGCTCAGGTTGCGAGCTGAGGAGGTGGCGATGAAGAGCCGGAGAGAAGGATGGGGAGGTGGAGAGGGATGAGGGGAGGGAGGATGGATGGCGTGGAGGGCGGTGGGCGGTCCGGCCGGGCAGCGATGGGGAGGCCGGGTACCCGCCGCCACTTTGACCAGTTCAGCAGGCGGTTGAGGGGGGCACTGGCGGCCGCCATCCATCGAACTTCCCTCGTGAGGCTTCTGCCCTCCGCTCTCGGCTGGGACGTTCTGGCTCTCGGCGGAGTCGCCGCAGACACCGCGCCTGTTCTGCCTGCACAGTCCCTCCGCGAGCACGGGGCATCGGGCTCGCCGGGCTCCGGAGGAGCAAGCTGGGGTTTGAACTTGCATCGCAGCTCTTTCTCTCTCCCAGCTCTCACCCCGCGGCCCCATTTGGTGGTGTATATATACATGTATGTATTTTTGTAGGCGGGGAGTACGGCGGGTAGGGGGAAGCGTGAACGCCGTAACTGGCTCCGAACTTCTTGTGGTTGTACGATTTTTCTCCTAGATTTAAGTAAGTCTTCCCCAACACCGAATGGGATTCCATCTTCAGACACAGCCAACGATGCCATGGACCCCTTGCATGCGTGCAGTATTCTTAAGCAACTCAAAACAATGTACGATGAAGGACAGTTGACAGACATTGTAGTGGAAGTGGATCACGGGAAAACATTTTCCTGTCATAGAAACGTTCTTGCTGCAATCAGCCCTTACTTCAGGTATGGTGATGGTAGAAATTTCTGTTGATATCTTCATCGAGTTCCCTTTCTTTATCCCTCAGGGTTGCCCACTTGATTATAAAACGGAAATGAGACAATTAAATGAAACCAATGAGTTTGTTTCCTGAAAATGAATAACAGGCCCTATTTATTGAGCCCTGGTTTTTGACTTGACAGATTCTTATAGAATTCAGGTCGTTGATTTTTAAGTTAGTGAGTATATTTTTGTTTGTTTCAGGTATAAAACTACAAAATCTAGACTTGTGCTGCTCAGTCATTGTTTTAAATTAAATAAAATTAAAAATTCAGTTCCTCAGGCAAACTAACGACATTTAAAGTGCCCAGTAGCCACATGTAGGTAGTAGCTGCCAGTTGTACAGCCCAGTTATAGAGCATTTCCATCACTGAAAGTTTTAGTGGACGGTGCTGATATCGAATTTGTTCCAAAAATTTATCCATGAGGCGTAGTTCTCTGGTGACTGTAACTCTTAGAATTTAAAACATAATAGTGCATTCTTTTGAAAACAAATTACCATTCAGTAGATTGTTTTAATGCCATGGGGGTTAAAGCAATGAAATAAAAATGAATGAATGTATCTTGGGCTTCAGATTAATGATTATTTCCATGATTTCCAGAAGTGTTTTTAAGCTTTCATTTTCATTAAATTCTTCTTTGTGTATCAAAACGTTGGAACAGTAAAATTTCAAAACTGGGGTTTAACAAAGAATTTCATACTTTGAGAAGAGATCACTGATAAAGACAATTTCCTGCTTGAATTTAACTTCTTTTGTTTCAAGTGCTCACTTTTTTAAGCCTTTCGGTGTTCAAAAATGGTGCCTGAATGACAGTGAGATCATCTCAACTACACTCTAAAGGTGTTTTTTTGTTTTTGTTTTTTCTTTTGAAGGTGCTTACCTTTATAGGGCATATAGCAGTATAATGTTCCAGACAGTAGTTTCTGGTTCCTCTTTCTCAGAATACTGGGTTAAATATAGTCACTTCAGTCTGATGCTTATGATGTAACCATTTAGACTTGCCTAGGGATAGGTCATTGGACTGTTAAGTATTAACCATCACAAGGGAGTGAGCTGGAAGGAAAAAAAGAAGAAACTCATATACACAGAAGGTATGAAGTTTGGCCTGGTAATGGAAACTACTGGTGGGATTCGCTTATCCAGACTATTCATTAGATATGGTTAGTTCATCTGTGCATTTAAATATATGTCATAATTACTACTTACCAAGTTCTGGGCTAAGCTTACTTTACATATATTGCTTTATATATCTTTACCATTCTGTCTCTGCACAGTTATTCCCATTTTACATGTGAAAAACTGAGGTTTGGGCAAGTTAAATGACCTACCTAAATCATCTAACTACTAAGTGGCAGAGGCTGGATTTGATTCCAAGTCAGGCTTCTTAGTCACTGTTAGGACTTTTAATGCACAAGAGTAGGTCCCTTTAAAGTTGCCTTTGAGAAGTTTCTATTGTATATTAGATTTGAATAGTTTAAAAAAAATTGAAACTTGAAAGTAAAAATGCCTGTATTTTACTGAAATTTTATACTCTGGCTTGTAATTAAAATTAGTTTGAAGACTTAGACAAATCACTTTAAAAGAAGTATGCTACAGTAGATTTTCTTAATTACAAGAAATTAAGGAAATGGTTAGAAAACTTCCTAAGCATAAGATACATGAATTCAGATGAAGGTATTTGCCTAAAAAACTCAAGGATTAGGTTCTTATCTCTTGCTAGAGGTTTTTGTACAGAAGTTTGTTGGCACTGATGCTGCTCCTTATGTGAGATCTAGGAAGACGTACTTAATAGTTTCTAAGTCTTGCATCACTGGTGGAAAAAAATAAAAATAGCTTGAAATCTGGCATGGCTGTTTCATGATCCCAGTGACTTGTCAGAATTAAAATTTGCATGATTATTGGAAACTTTCTACTGCTCAGGATTTTGTGCGAGGAAATGATCCATCTTTATGTGGCATTTACAGAAGGATCCTGTTAGAACAGAGGAGAGCTCATAAAGTGTCACACTGCTCCTGTGTGTGAGGCCAGCCTATTCAAGTCAGTAGAGTTCCTATGATAAAGGGGTATGTGGTAATGTTCTCCTTTGGGAGTTAATCTTTGCCTAATGAAGGGCTTTATTTTTCTTTTTAATTGGTAGATGTATGTATAGCTGTGTTTTTCAGCACCTGAAATGCAAAACCAGCTCATACATTGGGAGATCTAGTTTTCAATCATGAAAAAAAGCCTGTGTGATATTAAGCTTAAAATTTATGTTGTAGAAGTCAAAGTAGGACTCAGAGATGGTTCATCCAGGTGGCAAGCTGGATCCTTGTACCCATGTATATCCCCATGTTTCTCATTGTATTTTAAAATTAACTGTTTAAGGATATATTTTTTTTTATAACCTAGCACTTCAAAATGAGAGGGGTCTGGATCTGTATAAAGAACTTTATCACCAATGTCAGGTCAGTTTCTTCAACAGACATTTAGTAAGCACCCTAGGGCACACAACCCTTTTCCCAAAAGGCTTTTTAAAAGAACTTTGATTTGATTTTTATATTTAATTTTAAGAACAGCCTAGAAAGAAACCTTAAAGGGGGGGGGGGAGGCAAATGATATATATAAAGGACTAATAGTAAAATACAGAGCCAGGCTTTTGGCTACTTAATGTTTTGCCCAAGAAAGTCCCATAAATGCACAGGTATTTTAAATTAGAATTAAGTAAGTGTATAAATAAATAAATTTGCTTTCAAAGGCAAAAGCTTGGGATTTTCAAAACCATTATCTCCAAAGCAACAATTAATTCTTTTTTTTTTTTTTTTTAAAGATTTTATTTATTTTTTTAGAGAGCGAGTGAGAGAGAAACAGCATGAGAGGGGAGAGGGTCAGAGGGAGAAGCAGGCTCCCCGCTGAGCCGGGAGCCCGATGTGGGACTCGATCCCAGGACCCTGGGATCATGACCTGAGCCGAAGGCAGACGCTTAACCATCTGAGCCACCCAGGCGCCCAGCAACAATTAATTCTTAAACTCTCTTTAGAAGTATGCATTCTATTAACCCTACTATAATCTTTATTTATATTCAGATATACATAGGTAAAATATGGTAGCTTTGAGAAAATTGAGTATATTTCTTTACGTAAAGGTTTTCAAAATGTCCAAGAGAAAGTGAAGTGGCTCTTTTTTTTTTAAAGATTTTATTTGAGAGAGAGAGAGAGAGTGAGAGAGGGAACATAAGCAGGGGGAGTGGGAGGGAGAAGCAGGCTTCCTGCGGAGCAGGGAGCCCTTGACACGGGGCTCGATCTCAGGACCCCAGGATCATGACCTAAGCCGAGGGCAGACACTTAACGACTGAGCCACCCAGGCACCCCTGAAGTGATGTTCTTTATATTCCTTATAATGATTAAGGAAGCATTCAAAAGATCATAGTTTTAAAAGGAAGTAGGTAGAGAATATGAACTTCTGAAGAACATCTTGTCTTTCTGAGATCAAATTTTTAAAGATATATTTCAGGGAGAAGTTGCCTTGTACATTTCCACTGGGACATGAAAAGTTTAATCAGACAGTCTATATATGCTAATGTGTCACATTGACACCTATAGGTATTAAATTTTCTGATTAGTCTGGTGAGTTAAGATCTCAAGTCCATAAGGCAACTTGACCAGAAGCCTGGATAGGGGCTCCAAGGAAAATAAGGTGTCCTGGAATATTCCATGCCATCTTTCAGTGTGCTTTAATTAGGTATACTCTCTTTTTTACAGTGTTGGCATAAAGCGGATGTGATATGATGAGCACTGGGTGTTATATGCAACTGTTGAATTTTTGAACTCTATGTCTGAAACTAATGATATACTATATGTTGGCTAATTGAATTTAAATTTAAAAAAAATGAAAAAGAAAAAAAGCGGACTGGCCCTGAGAATAGAATTTTTGAGATTAGCTAGATTGAATTCTTATGCTAGATGATCAGCTTTTACCCCCATTCAGAATATCAGGAAACACATTAGGAAGGATTTTTCAGTCTCCAAGGTTATCTTTGTGGTAACTGTATACTTTAAAAAACTTGTCACAATAATTTTTATTTGGAGTGCACATATACTATTAACCACTGTTTCCTTCCTAGATCCATGTTCACTAGCGGCCTTACAGAAAGTACTCAAAAAGAAGTTCGAATAGTTGGTGTTGAAGCTGAATCAATGGATTTAGTGTTGAACTATGCCTACACCTCCAGAGTGGTTCTGACAGAGGCCAATGTTCAAGCCTTGTTCACTGCAGCTAGCATCTTCCAGATTCCTTCCATCCAAGACCAATGTGCTAAGTACATGATCAGTCATTTAGACCCACAGAATTCTATTGGGGTCTTCATCTTTGCTGATCATTATGGTCATCAGGAACTCGGAGATCGATCAAAAGAATACATTCGTAAAAAGTTCCTGTGTGTCACCAAAGAACAAGAGTTTCTCCAGTTGACAAAAGATCAACTGATAAGTATCCTAGACAGTGATGATTTAAATGTAGCCCGAGAAGAGCATGTTTATGAAAGCATCGTAAGGTGGTTTGAACATGAACAGAATGAAAGAGAAGCGCATCTTCCAGAAATTTTTGCCAAATGCATACGTTTTCCTCTGATGGAAGATGCCTTTATAGAGAAAATTCCACCTCAGTTTGCACAGGCTATAGCCAAAAGCTATGTAGAAAAGGGCCCATCCAATACCAATGGCTGCACACAGAGACTTGGAATGACTGCATCTGAAATGATCATATGTTTTGATGCTGCCCACAAACACTCAGGAAAGAAGCAAACAGTGCCTTGTCTAGATATAGTCACAGGAAGAGTGTTTAAGCTATGCAAACCACCAAATGATCTAAGAGAAGTTGGGATTCTTGTATCACCAGATAATGACATTTACATTGCAGGAGGGTACCGGCCCAGCAGCAGCGAGGTCTCCATCGACCATAAGGCAGAAAATGATTTCTGGATGTATGACCATTCCACCAATAGGTGGCTTTCCAAACCCCCCTTGCTGCGAGCCAGAATAGGCTGCAAACTGGTGTATTGCTGTGGTAAGATGTATGCAATTGGAGGTCGTGTTTATGAAGGTGATGGGAGAAACTCACTGAAATCCGTGGAGTGCTATGACAGCAGAGAGAATTGCTGGACCAGCGTTTGTGCAATGCCTGTTGCAATGGAGTTTCATAACGCTGTGGAGTACAAAGAGAAGATCTATGTTTTACAGGGTAGGTGCCTGACTGGTTTATTCTCCAGGAGAGGGGAGCAGGTCAAACGTGGTTTCCTTACTTATACTAAAACAGATGTTTGTTCTTAATTGAGACTCCTCTGGCTTTCTTATCATAAACTGTTTGTTGCAACAGTCTGTTCTTTAAAGGATGTATAAAGGCAATAAACTTTTGAATCAAAAAAGGCAGGCATCTTTAAGTTACTAAAATGATCCTGTAAGTTTTTTATGTTCTTACTGTGTTTTGACATCATGGAGGATAAGTATTTTTGAAAACATAATTTAGTGAATCCTAGTTCAGCATTTTGGGAGGACATTCAGAGCCATTTTTAAGACTCTAAGCTTGATACAAGACTGTTTTACTCTTCAGTAATACATAATCAAGAGATGTTGTAGCAGCTACTTTTTATGGAACTTACGGGATTAGTTTAAAAGAGAAAAAAGGACAAAGAATTTTGTGAAAAGCCTTATGATTGCAAAGGTTATGAAACTTAATTATAAAGAGTTTGAAATTACAGTCTTTAGATTTTAATTTCACTGCAGCATATGATACCTTCCATAATATGTTTTCAAGTTTTTTCACTGAAAAGATTTGAGATGTTACCTTTTTCTTTACATTTGCTATTATAAAAGGGACTATCTAATATACTTAGCTTTAAAAAGTTTTTTGTTTAAACTGTTGAAGGCTAGTATTCTGGCAAAGACCATGTAGTAGGAGTAGAAAGAAGGACCAAGTAAGTATAAATAAGATACTTGATCCATGGTTCTAATTAGTGATAACTAATGTTTTCCCTGTGTTTGGTTTCTTAAACATTTTAATTGCTTGAATGTTGAAAACAGTGATGATAATACCAACATCCTTATTCCTCTTTTGGGTTTCTTAATTGCTTATATATGTTTTCCTCACACTATTACTTTAATAAAACAAGAAAAAAGGGACGATTCCTGTGTAAATACACATGATTTTTTTTTTAGCTCTAATACCATTTAGAGGAATATGTTCTTTGCTCTCATCTTTTATTTGACTAGAAATGCCTGAACGCATTTGTTTAAACTTCAATATCAAGTTAATTCTCCAAAAGGAGTATCACTAGGTAGTGATACTTTATTTTAGTTAAATAGAAGCACGGGCATGATTAGGTTTGTTGGTCTTGCGGAATAATGGAATATAAGACTGGATGTATAATCTGTCCAGTATGGTTGGATAGGTTATATCATTCAGTATGATGATGCTTTGCTACATATATTTTGGTCTTGCTGGCTAACCAGTTGATAGAGAGAATCAATTAAAAGACTTCCAATTGGAAGGTAAAGGTTATGTATTAATGTAAATAATAAAGCAAAGTAACAACAAATTAATAGAATTTCAGGGCTAGAATGAACATTGCTTAATCCAAGGTTATATTTTATATAAGAGGAATCTGAGGCTCTAAAAGTTTTCTTAATTGCCTATCTGGTTTAAGTTATTAAGAGGACTTTAGATTTTAAAAATTAGCTTTTTTTGTGAGTCATCTTTTTATAAGAAATTTGTAGAGAGGTAGTACATGTTAGAAACTTTTATTTTCTATTGTCTTTTTAAGAATCCTGTTAAAAGTCAATGAGAGAAGGTAATGCACAACCAAAACCTGGTGGTTTAACAAGCTCTTCTAAGAAAAATTCAAATTATAGTGTCACTATTATTAAGTAGGCAGTTAAATTTGTAGATAAGAGTAAATCTAGTTCAAAACAGTTTTGAAGGGGAAGCTCAATTTAGAAGTAGGTATTTCTAATCTAAACAAAGCCTCTTTATATAAATAAAGTTGACATAAATAGTTAGAGGCTTATGCTGTACTATGTGTGGCTATTGGAGTATCATTTAATCTGTTCCTAAAAGATCCAGATTTTTAAATCAAGGATTTTATACAAATGTTACAACTAACGAAATTCTTGTAAATCTTCACTAATTTAATTATTTTGGACATTTTTATATAGGCAGTCTGACTCAGCACGCCCTTTTATCATCAAAATAGAATTGAAAGTGACCCAAAGTCAACTCCATGAACTGTGTGTTTTCTATCATATTAAAGCCATGCTTTCTCCTCTTAAGTATTTATCTTTGCATTATAGCAGCACTAAAGTAAACATATTAGTGGCCCATAGACATAAATCTGAACAATTCCATGTGCTATTTTCTAACTAAATAATTAGCACATAAATGTGTAGTGGCCTATTCATGATGAAGCTGTATGCATACTTTGATCCTACCAGCTAACCATTAGTGATAGTGCTTTTTTAGAGCTGGCTTAAAATATATTTTTCTGAAATATACAAGTGTATAGAATAAATGGAGCCAAGCGCTCAACTATTATTCTGCCTTCAAGCCAAAGTAACTCCTTATACCTCCCTATTACGAACCCTCTAATTCAGGTTGACTATTATGTTATGTTCTGCCATGGAATTAAGAAATTTTAGGCTATTTTATACTATATAATGTATCTCTGGAGATTATACAAGAAATATTTTAGAAAGTGAAATATTTGGAAAATTACACTTTTCAACATATAACCAAAAAGAAACATGTAAATGTACATATTCTTGTTTTCCTTTCTTTTTTCTTTTTTTTTTTTCCTAGGAGAATTCTTCCTCTTCTATGAGCCTCAAAAAGACTACTGGGGTTTTTTAACCCCCATGACTGTGCCTAGAATCCAGGGCTTAGCAGCTGTATACAAGGACTCTATCTACTACATAGCTGGAACCTGTGGAAATCATCAACGTATGTTTACTGTAGAAGCCTATGATATTGAGCTAAATAAATGGACTCGGAAGAAGGACTTTCCATGTGATGAGTCCATAAATCCGTACCTTAAACTGGTACTTTTCCAGAATAAACTGCATTTATTTGTTCGAGCTACTCAAGTGACCGTTGAAGAACATGTCTTCAGAACCAGCAGGAAAAATTCCCTTTACCAATATGATGACATCACTGACCAATGGATGAAAGTATACGAGACCCCAGACAGGCTCTGGGACCTTGGCCGGCATTTTGAATGTGCTGTTGCTAAACTCTATCCTCAGTGTCTTCAGAAAGTACTTTAATGAGTAGCAGGCCTTAGTGAGCTCACTGGCATCTTGTGCTTGGGGAAACTTAAGTCTTTCATGATCCAAGAAGTGCTGTCAGTATTTAAGAAGCTGAGAGAGTTTGTACATGGCAATGGGTGCTCTTAAAGATTACGGTGTAGGGAGTGATTTCTTTTCATCCTTGTGATGTTTTCATTTCATTAAGCAAAAGGTAACAAAGTGCAATTATCAGCCTTTTTTTTTTTTCTGGTATAAAAGTAATCATTTTCATTCTAGAATTTTGTGATAATTCATCACTGAGATACCAGATGAATCAACAACTATGCACTCTTATAAGAGCAGTTAGGGTATTATGGTTAGAGACATCCAAACTAGTCTGATGTGACTTTTTATTTTAAATACGGGTAAAAATTTGAGGCAATATCACTAGGCCTTTAGCTGTGACCTCTCCAACACAGAGAAGCACTAACTTAGATCCTCATTCTATATATATATTTGTGTACTGTTTTCAAGCGTACTGAGATTTAAATGTGTTTTTAGCGTAGGTTGAAGGAAAACAAATATGTCTGAGAAAGAGCTTTTAGTCTGATTGTTTCATATTTCCCATGTAACTTTAAGTTAAGCTAAAGTTTTAGGGTAGCAGTTTTTTGTTGTTGTTGTTGATAACTTTTTCAAGTGCTCACACTGTCTCATTATTTACAAATCCCGAAAAGGGCTTACATTCACAGGTGGCTGGTGCTAGTATAAGTGAATTCATGTGTCTTTCTAGATAGGTTTAAATTGTCTGAGCCTGTGCTTACCTTTCAAGTTGGTATGCTGGTTTCGTGGCATAGTACTTTACCTGTTGAACTCCTGTGATTTCACAAGATTCTCTGCTTACATGATAGCAAGATCTCTAACTGGACTCAGTTTTAGAATAATGAGAACATGACACTCAGTTTGCACTAACACGGGCCATTTTGTTGCCCTACCTCCTTTCCCATCTTCCCCCCCATCCCCTCATTATCGGTACAGTGAAAGGTAACTTATTTCTCTTCTGCACAGAGCATAATGTGAAGTTTTATACCTGCTTTTACAGTTTTGTTTTCTAAAAACCTAAAACTCCTGCAGTGGTCTAATTTAATGGCTTTTAAGTTACATATGACCATTAAAACCTCACTTTTTTTTTTTTTTTTTTCTCGTTTTTGCACTTAATAGTAATGTATATTTTTACATTGAAAACCTTGTTCTAGCTGAAGGTGTTTGAGAAGGAAAGGGTGAGTGAGTAGAACCATAGCATTGTAGATACTAAATCACTTTTCATATTGAGTGGATGAATTTCTAACAATCAATAATAGTAATATAAAGGTAATAGTACTATAAAGGACAAACCAACTCATTTGTAATAATCTAAGGTGGATATTTGGATCAGTAACTTGTTTTTTACTATGCCTAGAATAATTGATAAAGGATATAGGGATAGCCCAGAGTCTGTCCTCAAGTAGAACATTTTGATTCTCTTAAAGAAAACAAACTGGCATGGTTTGTATTAAAAACTCTTGCACAAATTGTAATGTGATACTGTGAAACAAATTTAAAACATTGCCTCTTTGCATCACATACCTCGTTTTTCAGAAACTTTCCAAACTGCTTGTCCTTGACCTCTACAAGTAAGGAACGTTTTCTGAAGCAGAATTTAAAGTGGACAGCATTTATAGAATTAACATTTTAAAATCTAGTCTTAGGAAGTTGGATATGTGGTTTCTTATTGGCCTTGATAATATGTCTATAATCTCTTTATAAGCTTTGTCAACCACCTGTTTTTTTCTCTCTAGTTTTTCTTTATCTACATGTTGTTGTGGGGCTTTTGCTGTGAGTGTTTTGAAGCATCTTTCCAGTGTTGCATTGCAGAGGGGAGGAGAAAACAAAACTAACTTTTGCAAGAGATGTTCATGTAATTTATTTTTGAAAGCTTTGTTGAATATCTAAGATTTTCTGCCGCTTTTTGACAATCTTCTGTATTTATTTAGAAAAATGTGTTACTTGAAAACATGACATAGAATAGTGAGTTAACAATTTACATGTGCCGTGTGATCTATAGGAGTATAATATACTGTGGCTAATTCTTCATCTGCAGAACAGTTGATCCTTTGCTATAACCATTTATATTGGGAGTGTGATCTAAGTATAGTGTGTCAAAGCCAACGTTTAGAATTTGCTACGAGGGTAGAATATATATTGAATTTTGTATGAAGAACTATTTGTTTAAATTATATAACTGGGATATTTTGCCACTTTTTAAAATGATTTCAGAAGAGATCCTAGAGAGCTAAGATTAGTAATTTGTGTGGGTATATATGTTTAGATATTTAAGGTACATTTGCATAGTATGATGAGAATATAAGTAAAAGGCACAATGGGGACTACAGAATTAAAATGTAGGCTAACATATGCCAGTCCCACTTGAACTTTGTTTTTGCATTTGAAGAATGTATTTAGCACTTTCCTATATATTTTTTACACATTGAAAACTGGACTTGGTATAACTATGTTATAGGAAAGTAGAAACTATTCTTTATTTTCCACCCTCGTTTTTTTGTTATCCTACAAAGTTGATGCTTAGGCATCAGGCTGATTTCACTGGTGCATGAGGAGAAGTGGGTGTGCTGTGCAAGGAATCAGATTCCTTCCCTATGTGAAGCAGTTTCAAATGGCATTCAATGTTCAGTGCTCAGGTATGGAGTAAGTACTGTAGTCCTTTGGGGGCAAATGTGTAGATATTTTTAAACATTTTGCCATAATTGCACAATTTTTTGCATTTTTACCTGATGGCATTGTTTCTTATAATAAAATCTTTTCTCACTAAAAACTTCCACTGTTGTAACTTGACCTCTGACTAGTGAGTTCCACAGAATTAAAAGTTGGTGAAAAACATGAAATACCTTCTGTCATAGTAGAATGGAATAAGATTTTAATCTATCAAATATTTGGCCTCTGGTACAAAACGAACTGGTTAATATCACCTAACATAATGCTCTTTAAATTCCAAAGCAAGCTTGCTTATATCAGTAATTCCTTTGTTTACTTTGCTTTGGCCTAAACTTTTGTTATTCTACTCCTCTCTCATACTTCACATCCAATCCGTCAGAAAATCCTGTCCCTTCTTCAAAATATACCTAGACTCCGACCACATACCACTGTGCACCACGACCACCGGAGTCTAAACTAGCCTATCTTGTCTGCCTTCTTCACCCTTGACTAGTTGTAACCTATTCTGTTCTCCACACAGTAGCCAGAGTGATCCTGTTAAAACACAAGGTAGATGACGTCCCTCTTCTGCTCAAACCAGAGCAGAAGGAGATGGCTTCCCATCTCCTCTGGTGTGAGAGCCAGACTCCTTCCTTAAATGATCTACACCTCACAACCCCACCTCTTGGACTTCATCTACCATTCCACCAGCTCACTCTATTCCAGCCTCACGGACTGCTGTTCCTGAAGCACGCCAAGCCCTTCCAACATCACTGCCTTTGTCTTTGCTGTGTCTTTTGCCAAGGAAGCCCTAACAACTCACTTTACTCGAGCCACTATTAAAATTCCAGACAGGACTTCCCTAATCACCTTATGGAAAACTGAACACTCCCAACTCCGCTCGTATACACACCACCTGTCCTTTCCTGCTTTATTTTTCACATATCTACCCCTATTGAAATGTAAGCTCCATGAAAGCAAGGGATTTGTTCTGTTCAGATCTGAGCCTAGCATATACTAGGCACTCAATAAATGTTTGTAAAAAGAAATGAATTTTCTGTTAAATCTTAGAAAACCCTGAGAGGTGGTAGAACCCATAGAATCAACTGTTTTATCTGACAGGAAACAAAGACGAAGTCAACTGCTGAAGGTCATCTCACTAATAAGGGGCTCATCTGGGATTAGAACAAAGATTTCCACTTTCACCTTAGCCTAGTTCCTATATGCTCCATTAGTTCCAAACAAAACTGATAGAAAAAGGTAGATGCTTTCCTAAGGCAACACGATTACTCCCCAGTACTATTATTTAAAATATCTACTGGAATTTTTATTGTGATTGATTCTCAGTGACGGAATAGATGAGGTAGGAAAATACCTTCTCTTTGTCACCCCACCTGGATGCCCCATCTTTGTATCATTCTGCTAGTATACTACTGTTATGAGTTCTGTCCCTCAAATAAGGTGAAGAAAAACAAGAAGAAAAGGCTTGGGAAATACTGATTTAGAGTACTGTTATTTTGGTTCTTAAAATGACTTGCCATTTTAAAATCTTGGTTGTATGCCTGTGTTTTTTATTTGCAAATTATTTGCAAATACAAAAACTAAAAGGGGTCTAGTATCTCTAACTCTACAGAGCAATGCTGTAAATAACATCTGCTTGTCTTTTTAAAGTGATATTTGGCATTTTATATAATGGATGTAAGTGGGGGGGAAAAGAACATTTTCCTTTCATTTTATGCTTCTAAGATATACTAAAACTTCTTGACTTGGAACTTTGGTAGACGGAGTTCAAGTGTTTTTCAATAGTAAACGTGAAGAGGTGGCATTAACTACTACCAGTTCTAGTAAGTATCAAGTTGATGAGTCCTTAATTCTTGTTCTCCACACTTCATTTTGACCACCTGTATCTCTCTGGTAGAAGATCCCAGAACCTAGAAAGTTGGGTACCTGGCTCATGGGTCTGCTGGTTTTCCTTTCTCTTTTGGTAACCAGCTTTAGCCCAGACACTGAATACATAAGGAAGCTACTCTACACATTTGGACAGGTGAATTAATATGGCTGCCATTTCAGAGAAAGGGAAAAGTACAGTCACAAAGTAAACATTTAGAGATTTAAATTGCTATGCCATAAAGGCAAAATTTAATCCATGAAAGTGTGAAGTGTATTATGACTGCTGAGGGGGGCACAGTCCAGTATGACTAGGTAACCATGACACAACATTTACTTCCACTTCTTTTCAATCGTGTATTTTTTTTTTTTAAGATTTTATTTACTTTTGAGGGAGAGAGCGAGAGCAGGGGGTGGGGAAGGGCGGTGGGGAGGAGCGAAGGGAGAGGGATAAGCAGACTCCATGCTGAGTGTGGAGCCTGACGCAGGGCTCGATCCCATGACCCTGAGATCATGACCTGAGCTGAAACCAAGAGTCAGACCTTCAACTGACTGAGCCACCCAGCTGTCCCATAATCTTGTATTTTAAAAGATTAAAATGGTACAAAATGTGCCATAAACTTCTCATTAGCCACCCACTTTATTATTCAAACTCTCATGCTCAAGAACCCTGCTATCAGGTTTTTGGGATCATTGAGATGCCAATCCATGCTCCCCCCTACTTTTTCCACTATCCATCGGCCCCTACTGGGGAACTTTCCTGAACTTAGCCAAGGTCAGTTCCATGATTCATTCAGAATAATGTTATTTTGAGGAACCTCCATACTGTTCTCCAGAGTGGCTGCATCAGTTTGCATTCTCACCAACAGTGCAACAGTGATATTTTGAGAAGACAGAAGTCACTATATAGGCGTTCCCCCATCTCCCTGCCATCTACCTGAATTTTCTCTTCTCTTCTGACATCATGTATTTCTATGGTATTAAATGCCATTTGCGTACTGATGACTTCCAAATTTGTATTTTCAAACCTACTTCTATTCTTGGCTCCATACTCATATCCAGCTGCCTACTAGAGAGCTCCTGTTTGGGTTGGTAGAGACATCTCAAACTCGACATCTTTGAATTCTCCATTTCCATCATTCCCTGCATCTACTCAAGCCATTGAACAGGTCTGGAAAGTTCTACCCACAAAATGCAATTTATATCTGTCCACTCCTCTCCATTTTCACTACAAGCCAGTCTTCCACTGTAGCAACAGCACCATAACAATTCCTACTTCAACTTATATCCACATTCTCAGTAATACATCCCTAGTACAAGAGTCACAGTGATCTTAACAAATGATAATAAGTTTCTGCCAAGTGTAGAACATAGCAATTGCTTTCCATCAGGTGCTACATAAATGGCCCCTTGCTTACGTCTCCAACATTACCCAATATCACTTTCCACCCTTGCTACCCATTCTGTAGATACACTGGCTGTGGCGGACATTGTGGGGGTTCCTCCCATATACCCTCTGGCACTCACTCTTCCCAAGCATATTGACCTTTACGGCTTCCAATTGCAACTACTTGCAATTCTTGCTGGCTCCTGGACCTTGCTTGGTCCACTGTCAGGCAGGCTGGAAGTGCCAGAGAGTTAACACCCCTGAGGACTAGACTTCAGCCAATTCCTGATGGGACTCAGTTGATAAAACCCTAGCTTCTTTCTAAGGTGGTATACGTGAGGCATGTTCTTACACCATCTCTTAGAGGTCCTCAGTGTAAATGAATCCTTGTAGCCCGTAATAGTAACCTGCTTGATAACCACACCTTCCCTGATTCACTTTCCTACTCTCCTCCCAATGCCTCTTGGGACATCCTGCCTCCCCTCAATGAACTTCTGGCACTCAGATCCTTGCTCAGGAATGGTTTCTGCAAAAGCCCAACCTGAGACACTGGCCACTTTTTCAATTCCTCAAGGCTCCTCCCTACATTATTAACTTTGTTCATGCTGTTTCCTGTACTTGGAAATTTCTTCTCTTCATCTGTTCTTTGCATGACCATTTCATTCTCATCTTTCAGGTCTCAAAGAAATCTTCCCTGATAATCCTAGCTAAAATAAATGGCTGATCATGCTTGCTCACACCAGCCAAAGTGGTTTCCTTCTCTTAACTTCTTGTTTCTGTGTCCTCACTAAATAGTCAGTTCCATGAGGGCAGGGGCCAGGTCTATTTGTTATGCAGTGGGTCCCCAGTACCTGGAAACGTGTCTAGCACATAACAGACTTTTTAAAAAAATAAATTTTTAATTTCAAAATAGTTTTAATTTATAGAAAAGTTGCCAAGATAGTGCAATGACTTCCCCTATTCCTCACACACACCCTATTATTCACATCTTCTATTAATGAGCAAATGTTGATTATTATTAACTGAATACTTTCATAAATCTTTAGTTTTTCTGTAATGTCCTATTTACGTTTCAGGATCCCATCCAGGATGCATTTAGTTGTCATCCTCCATAGGCTCCTCTTGGCTGAGACAGTTTCTCAGACCTTCCTTGTTTTTGATGACTTTGACGGTTTTGATGAGTGCTTATTGAGTCAGATGTTTTGTAGAATGTCCCTCAATTGGCATTTGTCTGATGTTTTTCTTATTTTTAGACTGGAGTTATGTATTTTGGGGAGGAATTTTCCACAGAGGAAAATTACCATTCTATCACATCATCTCAAGGGTATGTACTCTCCATATGACTTAGTGCTGTTGATGTTAACCTTGATCTCCTGGCTGGGATAGTGTTTGTCAGGTTTCTCCACTGTGAAGTTATCCTCCCATTCCACACTGTACCCTTTAGAAGGAAGTCATGATGTGTAGCCCACACTTAAGGAGTGAAGAGTTAACTATCACCTGAGGGTGGGGCATCTACATAAATTATTTGGGATTTTTCTGCACAGATTTGTCTCTTCTCCCTAATCTATTTTTTTATCCAACCACTTCTCTCAGTATGAATTCATGAATATTTATTTTATGCTTTGGATTATAATCCACTACTACTTTATTTTGTGACTCAAATTGTTACAGCTTTGGCCACTGGGAGCTCCTCAGCTGGTGCCTGTGCACCTCTGACATACTCCCATCAATGTGAATGGTTTGGGTTGGTTTATTTGTTTATTTATTTATTAAACAGAAAGGGAAATACAGTTTGTGCATTAGCTTTCTTTCTTTCTTTCTTTCTTTTTTTTTAAGATTTTATTTATTTATATGACAGAGAGAGACACAGCGAAAGAGGGAACACAAGCAGGGGGAGTGGGAGAGAGAGAAGCAGGCTTCCCGCTGAGCAGGGAGCCCGATGCGGGGCTCGATCCCAGGACCCTGGGACCGTGACCTGAGCCGAAGGCAGACGCTTAATGACTGAGCCACCCAGGCGCCCCAAAAGTTTTTGCGGGCAGTTTTCATTTCTGACCCTAAAAGATGCTCCAGGCTCACTTTGTATATTTCCTTCCCCAGCCCTAGAATCAGCCATTTTCCCAAGGATCTCTAGTTGTTTTTATGGGAGATCTGGGCATTAGGTGTGCTTATTGGTACTGGGATGTCATTGTTTCTAGACCCTCTCAGCTGACCAGATAAGAAAGTATTTGTATGTACTTTAACCTGGCTGCCACCATCCATCATCCACTTACTTAATTGTTAAATTTTAGTATACACATAGAGTGCTGTCAGAATTGTTAACCTGCACTCCTGTGGGGAGCCACTCTATCAGTTAGAGTACAGTGCTTATGTACAATCCCTTTGCCTTTACACTTACAGACTCCACTCATTTCCCAAGTTATTCAGGTCAGTACCTCTTCCTTCCATCTACTTTAGTGAGGTTGCTTTATACATTTTTAATAATTTATATGATAATATTTTTCTTCTTTAGCCTGTGAAATGGTGGATTATATTCATTGATTTTCAAATGTTGAACTAGCCTTGTATACCTGGAATAAATCCCACTTGATTATGAAGCATTTTTTTATACGTTGTTGGTTTTGCTTTGCTTATATTTGTTGAGAATTTTTGAGTCTATGCTAATGAGAAATATCAGTCAGTAGTTTTCCTTTCTTGTAATGTTGGTTTGAGATTAGGGTAATGCTGGTGTCTTAGTAAGAATTAGGAAGTTTTTCCTTTTATTCCATTTTCTGGAAGAGATCATGGTAATTTGGTATAATTTCTACCTTAAATGTATGGTAGAATTTACAGGTAAAACCATCTGGACTTGATGCTTTATTTTTGTAAAAGTTATATATTACTAACTCAATTTCTTTAATAGCTGTAGAGCTCTTACCTATTAGAGTTATTTTAAATTCCCACTCAGACAATTCCAAAATCTCTGACATATCTAAGATCTGTTCTGATGCATGATTTTTCTCCTCAGAATTTTTTTCTTGCATTTTAGCATGTCATAATTATTAACTGAAAGTCAGACATGATGAATCAGGGAATAAGAGCAAAGATAAACAGAACCTTAGTGTGAGGATTTTTGTTCATATGGCTAGGAGCTGGGCTTTGTGAATGATTGCTGTACTTGTAGGGGTTAGAGGCATCAAATTGCTCTAGCACCCTTGTTTCTCTCCCCGCTTACCTTTGGTCTTCTCTAAGTACTTCTACTCGGAGAGTCTGTGTCTTGCAGCTCTCTCAGCTATAACGAATCCATTCTTTTTTTTTTTTTTTTTAAAGATTTTATTTATTTATTTGAAAGAGAGAGAATGAGAGACAGAGAGCACGAGAGGGAAGAGGGCAGAGGGAGAAGCAGACTCCCCGCTGAGCAGGGAGCCCGATGCGGGACTCGATCCCGGGACTCCAGGATCATGACCTGAGCCGAAGGCAGTCGCTTAACCAACTGAGCCACCCAGGCACCCGTGAATCCACTCTTATTATACGGAAGCTTGTTGGTGTGGTTGTATGGTATGGGAGAAAGAGAACAGTATAAAATCTTCCAATTAAATCTGAGTCTTTGAGTGGCCTTGTGTCACAGTGATGTGACCTTCACAGGTGTTTCTCCTGTGGTCTAGCTTTTTATTTGGCCTTGCACCATCCACCCATCCCCACTGTAGCATTCCCCATCTGTTTCCTTAAAGCCCTGGCCCCTACTGACTGTGTAGATTCCTTTCTCCCTTAGGTGAGACAGGAATGCCCACTCTTCCTCCAGCTTTTATCAAGCTCTGTCAAAGTATTTCTCCCTGGAGAGGCCTTTGCGATGGAAAAGGCTCTGGGTATATTTCACAATTATTATCCCTTCCCTCTTGCTGGAGCACTAGGGGATATTTCTCAGATCCTTGCCATGAGACTTTGGTGGGGTGATCATAGGTAAAGCCCACAAAAGTGTAGGGGCCCCTCTGAGACTATAGTTCTCAGGACTTCTTCACTTTCATGCTAGTCCATGCTCAGCCTTCAGTAATTCATCTGAATTACCATTTAAGTGTTCTTAACAATTTATGGCTCTTGGGACTTTTGGGCCAGGTAAGCAAATGTTGACTACAACTGTCTGGATTCAGCTGTACTCCAGATTTCAGGGTGACTATTTGCCCTGCAAACAATTCCTCTGCTGGGTCCAAGAAAAGTCACCGGTTCTCAGCTTGAACAGCTTTATCTTGTAAGGTTGTAAATGACAACTTCCAAGCTCTGCACATTCCAGTGCTGAATCTGGAAGTCCCTATAATAAACTTCTAATGTATATCTGTTGACTGAATGAGTTATTCTTTACTTCCTACATAAATTATTTATTTATGTGTGTGATATGTATGTATATATTTTATATGTATGATATATTTCACAATAAAAAATAAGTGAAAAAGTTAGTCTTACTTTGTAAAACATGCTCATACACATAATCATATTTAGGTATCTTTTGTTTGTAATTTACATGATCATGGAATTATTTAACATAGTTCAGTGAATGGTGACTCTCGAGTACCTAATAACCCAGTTTTCTAGGACCAAATTAAAATTATGTGATATAATTTAATTAAAATCATCAATCTATTTTGAGATTTTTTATCATACTATGAAAACTAATTGAATGTTACAATGTAATCATTTTAAATTATCCTTATCATGTATATACAGAACATTTCCTATTGATTAGTTTGTTAGAAATAAATGGGATTTAATAGGTCCTTTTCTTCCTTTCTTTCCTTTTCCACAAAAATATGCACAATTGTATGATTTGGTGGGGAAAAAAACTACAAATAAATGTTAACAAATAGAAAATGTTGATATATTTCCTAAGTGTTTTTTATTGGTCTTATGAACAGGAGTTATAGTATTTTTGGTGAATATGAACAGATTTCTTAACCTCTCAGAGTTTCAGTTTTCTTGTATATAAACTAGGGTTAATAATATAATCCACCTTGTAGACCTTTTGTGAGGTTCAAATAAACATGACAAACTCTTATCACAGTGCCTGGCACATAATGAACACTCTATAAATAATGTTCACTGTTGTTAGTATTATTAATAACTCTAGTCTTTTGGATATACTTAAAACATAGCCTCAGTAGAACAAAATTTTCTTTTTTTTTTTTTTTTTTTTAGAACAAGATTTTCTTAACAGCTTATTGGACATATATGCTAAAGAGAAGGGAAGCCATTTGCACTCTTGTTAATGACATTGTGCCCATAATCCCCATGTGAAAGCAATTGTCACAGTTTTCTGGTCACACAGTTCTCACTTTCCTTTCTGCACTGTGCATTTCTGAAGGATTGAACTTAAATGATATTTAAAGCAAGCTTGTAACCTCTGTCTGCAAAATAAAAATAAGGGTTTTTTGTTGTTTGTTTTTAAGACCTGTCCCTCAGGTTTATCTTATCCTCTGTTGTCACTTAGAGATAAGGATCTAATAGCGTTCAGGTCACATAGTTCAGTGTTTGAAACCTGTGATTCCAAAGATCCTTTAAGGATAAAGAGATAAGGTCAAAATACCTCAAACCAACACTTAGATTAGGATGTTTGATACCTACCTATCCATAAGTCAGGCGGCCAAAGTGAAGTTTTAAAAATCACACACGGGGAGGAATTTGTACAAACGCAGGACAGAATTTCCTTGTAATCAGGGAGCATCTGAGATGGTGAAAAATCCCCGGATGCTCTCTGACAATTGGTCTAAGCTCAGGAGTTAGGTCAACGTGGGCAAAGAATGAGATCCATGGAGAGTAAGGGAAATGCAGGCTGAAAAGGGGCTTCTGGATCTGGCAGTTTAAAGCCTGAAAAACGACAGATCAGACTCAGCAGGGTTCTGGGGAGAGAAATCACACTGCTGTGCACTGAGGTGCGAGTTGAAGGTGCGAGTGCGTGTGAGTGGGCAAGGGCGCGGGCACTCTGCCCAGAAAGCCTGGAGGCAGGGAGATTCTGAGATGGGCAGGTCCTGGAGCCACCAAGTTAAAAAAACAAAAACAAAAACAAAAAACCAGAGCACTCAGTACCTTTCCAATAAAAATAGGATATGAGAAATACCTGTGCAAAAAGTCATAACCTATCCCATTTCTAGACTGTGCCCAGTTGAGAGTTCTGCAGTATCCCCATTCTCCCTAAAGTAATGCAAGTTACAGAGGTAAGGGACATGCAGAAACCTACAGGTAGGGTCTGGAATGATGAAAAAACAAATCCCTAGAAACAGAAGCAGAGTGAAAGGCAACAAAGAGAAAATGATACACTTTTTGTGGCCTCTCACATTTACGCAAGAGCATAATGTGAAACGAAGTTTTTGCAACTTCTTGCTACTTTGCCCCACGGGTGGGATGAAATTTAACTGAGAGCCAAATCTGGTCCCACTTCTGACCAGAACATCTGGTTTGTGATAAGTATTCGACAATCCTGTGTTTTCTAAAGTATGCAGTGGGTGTGGTGATGGCAGGAGTCACTGGATGCAGAAAGGATGAGTTATCAGAGTACGTCATAACGTGAAGGTGGGGAGGACCTGAGTCCTTTCTTGGAGTAGTGTCTTAGCAGAGAGGTTGGGGAGATGGTGTACGTCATGTAGACCTGGCCCCCAGTCCCGCACGGAGCCATGGGTTGCATTCATGGTTTCTGGATCTCAACACCAGGCTGTACAGCATGTGCCTGGGGCTTTAGTCCTGGGACAACTGTAGTCCACAGTTTATAAAGCCACACTATATAGCCGGGGGGAAAGAGGAAGGCAATTTGGCATGTGAATATATACTTTTATGGTCATACATAAATGTGATATACAGCAAAATATGTACATCTATATGTGTATGTCTTTCTCAAAGTTTTCTAAGAGATATGATTTTCTCTTAAACCTACATCTCACCGTTTCAAAAATAAAAAACTACCCACATTTTATTGGGTACTGAGCTGTACAAGTTTGATTTGCCGTTCAGCATGACAAACTCTATATTTTAAGCCCACGTATCCTATTTATCATACTTGTATATGACAATAGCCTCCCATGTGGAAAATATTTTAATGTTTATGAGCCACCAGCTAACATCTTATTCCTGCACAACACTTTCTATTTTTCCAAATGCTTTTATATGTTATCTTTTTGGATCCCACTCCCAGGACTGCAGCCATCTGTCACTGCCTCTGTTTTTACTGCTGAAGAAACAAACTGAAAGGAAATTGTTAAATTTGTGGGATCCAATGTAGCTGTACGTGAAAGTGGACACGTCAAGTTCTTCCCAGTCCCCAGGGAATGGGGACCCAGGAAGATGGCCCACAGGGTTATATTCACAACCAGAATGTTGGAGGTGTTAGGACTGCAGACAGTTGGAAAGGAAGCGGGCGTGGGATGTGAGGAGGGTGAGCTCACTTTTGGATGAGCCACGGTGCAAGTGGCCATGGGATAACTATGTATAGATCGCTGCTCAGACAAGCAGCCAGGAGGGGCGTGGAGGCAGGAAACGGGATGAAGGTGAGAGGTCAAGCGAAGATGTGGATTTGGCAGCCGTCCAAACCCTGATCAGCTCGGGCTCCTGGACGGAGCCTGGATTGAGAGTGGGGCGCTGGGGGAAAAGCCAAGCCTCCGAGGCCCCACGTGAGGCACGGGAGAGGGAAGAGAGACTTTCTAAGGAGCCAAGTACAGAGAGGTCCCCAGAAACCCAGGAACGCAGCCCTGAGAAAGGAAAGAGGCCGCGTGGTGGAGTGAGAGCCCGGTGTTTAGAATGACAAAGACTCCTGAAATGAAACCAGGCAAAAACTCTTGTTCCAGAGCGCCTGGTTAGGTGTTAAGTTTTCAAGGCGGACTCGGAAAACTTGTTTATTCATATGGAATAACCAGACATTTGAATGGATCTGAACACCTCATTCCCTAACCAGTATGGCTCAGAGGAATTTGGCTCCGTTTTTTAAATGACTGCCCCACTGGCCTCTTACACCCCTGCGCCTTCCCTCGGCGCTCTGGTCCTCCTCGGTCCCCGCCTGGATCTGCAACTCCTGCGGGCCGGACAGGTTGCGTTTAATCTCGCCGTGTTCACTGAGCACAGAGCGAGGAGCCTGCAGCGGGGAGTCCCTCACCTATGTGACCAATACAGGTGACCGTCCCTCTTCTCACCACCACGGGTTTATTTCTCCTCTCTGGGACTCTCTGACTCCACATGTCCCCATTGTTTGGAAAGATACATTTTTCAGGCTTAGGGGTGATTGGCAAACATTTTTATATGGGGCTTGGCATTTAAACATCCGGAAAAGTTGTGAAATCAATTTTCTGCAGATAAAGATGGACAGATGGAAATATCTGGTGCTTTTTCTTACACATGTGCAATATACATAATGAGATCATTGCTTGTTGTGCTACACTTGAACTCTATTTTACCAGATTTTAGGAAGAGTATTGTCTTTTGTTTTGGAGCATGAGCACTCTCGTGGAAATACTGTCTCCTGACTGAAAAGAGAGCTGGGTGTGGAATGTTTATTGGTGTCGAGTTTTCATAGGCTTTTCCCAAATGCTTACCAAATCTCTTTGGAGAATTTAGATTTCCTTTTTGTTCAAACTATGGACAATCGCACCGAGTCCATCTATTTTATCCCACTGTATGTGGTGAAGGAGGGTGAAGAAAAACTAAAATTAACAGAGATGCAAAAGGAGAAGGGGACTACTATTTTTTTAATCACATGTGGGAGCCCATCTTGGAAACTAAAGGATCTGTGAGCATCATGAAGCAGACTGCAAAACTTTAATATTGTAACTCAGAGGGTGCCTGGGTGGCTCAGTCGGTTAAGTGTCTGCCTTCTGCTCAGGTCATGATCCCAGGGTCCTGGGATCGAGTCCTGCATGGTGCTCCCGGCTCAGTGTAGAGCCTGCTTCTCCCTCTGCCCCTCCCCCTGCTTGTGTTCTCTCTCTCTCTCGCTCGCTCGCTCACTCTCTCTCTCTCAAATAAATAAATAAAAACATATTGTAACTCAGATATATGGGGAATAATAATTTCATTATTTTGGATATCCCCAAGCAGGCCATCTTTCTGGTTCCCTACTCACTGGGGAGTGGGAGGAAATTAATAAAATGTCCACTTTTATTTACAGCTAAGTGAGATCCAGTAAGCTTAATAACTCCCTTACAGGAGTCCTCAGTATTTCAGATAAACACACCCAGTTTTACCCCCACCTGACCAGGCAGTCCTACCAAATCAATATGGCCATGTCCCGGGTGTGGGGGCAGCTCAGGGGATGCTCTTGTCCAGAGTTCTCAATTAAGATGAGGCAGGAGCTCTGCCCCTGCTGTTGCTACCACATCTGTCTCATCCTCTCTTCTCTATGCGAGGGCAGCAACGACACAGTAGGCATCCTGACCATTCAGCTCTTGTCCCTCTGTGCACTCCTCACAGCTCTCTCTCTGCCCCTAGACTCCCATCTTACAGAAACCCCCATATGCCAGTGAATAAGCCCGGCACTTGGTAATGTGAGAGTGAATGGTACAGGAATGGGGGACTCTGCCTCAAAGGAGAAGCTGGGTTTACAAGATTATTTTCTTGCCTCATAATCCTATTTTGCATGCCATACGCTCAGTATTGCTTTATTCTTTGTCTCTGTCATCTTTCACTAAAAAAATCCCAACCACATGTAGGAGATAGTTAACCCCTAGGGGCCAGGAAAACACTCTTGAATGACAAAAGGAAGAATATCACCACACTTCAAATACACATTCTTGTCTTTTTCCTAAATGCCGTTCAGATCACCTTTCCCCCACTCCCACCCCCTTTTCCTGGAGCCCCCAACCTAGTACCATGGCGTTCTCCAATCTTCGGCCCCCAGAGCCCACTTCACATTGTCATTTTATAACACTTTTCCTACTCTACTGTGTTGGATTTACTCTTTCTTCTTTCTTGACCTCTACTTAGTATTATATAAACCCATTTTCTAGTAGTTTCTAAGAAAGAACATTTGGAGGTAAATTTTATTAAATCCTTGTTTATCAGGGGTGCCTGGGGGGCTCAGTCGGTTAAACGTCTGCCTTCGGCTCAGGTCCTGATCGCAGGGTCCTGGGATCGAGCCCCGCATCGGGCTCCCTGCTCAGTGGAGAGTCTGCTTCTCCCACTCCCTCTCCCCCTGCTGTGCTCTCTCTCTCACTCACTCACTCTCTCTGTCAAATAAATAAATAAAAATCTTTGAAAAAATAAATCAATCCTTGCCTATCAGCAGATGTCCTCATTTTACTTGACATGTGATGGATAAATTCTGAGGACAGAATTCTAGATTGAATAATTTCCCCCACTATATGGAAGGCATTGCTTTCTAGTATTCAGTTCCATCATTGGTAAGTCTGATGTCCTATGTTCCCTGTCCCATTTTCTTTGTTCTTGTGTGTTTGTGGCATGTGTGTGTGATAATATATTATGTATGTATACAATTTTTTAAACCATCATTTAGTGTAGGCTGAGGGTGGTGAGGATAAATGTACACATGGCTTACACATAATTTTCATCAGAAAGGTACTTTTCTCTTCTTTTTTCTATATTATGTTGTGTTTTATCAGAGTATCTTCAAGTGATATGTTCATAAAGGTTCATGGGTAGTATACTTTTTGAATCTGTGTGTATCAGAAAAGGTTTTTATGTTTTGTATTTTTATTTTACCTCAACCCCTGATTGTAAAAGTTCAAAATCCTTTACTCTTAGAACTTTGTAGGTTTTTCTCCATTATCTTCTAGCATTTAGTGTCATGGAGAAGCCTGATGCTTGTTTAATTCCTAGTCCTTTGTGAATAATCAGTTTTTGCTTCATTCTAACACAGGTAGGGCTTTAACTTTATTCTGGAAATTTAAAACATCAGGAAAGGCTACCAGGGGGCTAGTGGCTATGGGGAAGACACCAGGTCCCCATTACTCTAGCATGAATCAGAAGTAGTGTCAGGACTAGAGAAATGTGCTGCCACCATGCACTGGGGAGTATGTTCTTCTGGGTCTCATCTTCCCAGAAAAGGTGAGGCTAAAGGGGGGATTATCAGCATGTTAACTTTAGGACACCGGTGCATGGAAAAATATATAAAATAAAGTTGTTATTCCATCTATCAAAAAATTGTTAGCTGTCATTCTAATATAGCTTCCTACAAAAATGGCCTGCTGACCTCAGATTTGAGGAGCTCCCTGGCAGTGTTTATAAACAGTATCCAATCTAGCAGAGCTGACCCTTAAAGGAAGGGATTCAACACATTCAAAGAGAAAATAGAGTATCCAAAATTGCTGACTGTGGATGCGCATAGCCCACGATACTCGGAAGTTGAATGGCTGAACAAATGCCATATACCATTAATATCCAACTTTTGTCACAGACTTAAAGGGCAAGCTTCAAGTGGGTTCCCAGGTAAATGTGGAAATGTGGAATCAAAGTAATACCTCATGCTAAAATTAGCTGGATATATCTTTATTGTTTTCCTAAAGAAAGTGAAAGTAGCCTGAAAGATCCTCTAAATGAATGGTGATTTTCTTATGGGTAGGCTATAAACTTAGCTATGGGCACCTCACTGCAGAGTAGAATAGGAAGAGGGGATGGAGAAGGAAATGCACAGCCTTGCCATCTATACTTATTCTGAACCAAATGCCTAAAAGCACAAGGGGGTAAGTGGGAGAGAAGAGAAGCAGTGATCAGCTTTGCATGTGCTAACCAAGTCAGTTGCAGAAAGAAAGAAAGAAAGAAAGAAAGAAAGAAAGAAAGAAAGAAAGAAAGAAAGA
>NC_058403.1:180542382-180656924 GCF_002201575.2 Neomonachus schauinslandi | reverse complement strand
AGAAAGAAAGAAAGAAAGAAAGAAAGAAAGAAAGAAAGAAAGAAAGAGTTACTCACTGCAGAATATGTGGCATAGGAAGCCATCCTAACCTCCTGCTGACCCCAATTTGAAGAATGCTAGAAAGTGGGGGATGGTGTTGCCACTAGGGCAGAAGACTCGACTGATCTGATGAGAAAGTATTTAAAAACAAGATATCCAAATTAAAACTACTGGCAGACAACTGCTTCCTCAAACCATCCCTACTCTGCTCTTGATAGAGGACATTAATAAACTGTCCACATTCAAAGAAGAGTAACATGAAGAAAGGAACAATCTTGGGATCTATGCATTGATTCTGCAAAGAGAGAATGAAGGAGAGGGAGAGAAGAAGAAGAAGAAGAAGAAGAAGAAGAAGAAGAAGAAGAAGAAGAAGAAGAAGAAGATGACGACGACAATGGAGGAGGAGGAGGGAGGAGGAGGAGGGGGAGGGGAGGAGGAAGAGGAGAAGAAGAAAACATAACAAACAATTTGGAGATAATGAAAACATGACAGAAGAATTACTCCAGGAAACAAAAGAAAATTTCAGACACATACTAATCTATATTCTCCTACCAGTTGAAGAAAACATATACTATACAGAAAAAAGAGGTCAAAGAGGTGATCAGAAGGGAAAAAAGAAAGAAAGAAAAATATGCTGGGAGAACTTACAAAAGAAATGAGAGCTAGTCAAATCATTGCAGAGAGCAGAAGAAATGTAAAGTAGAAAGGACTGCTGCCAGGGGCCTGAGGAAAGATTTGAAAATCACACAGAGAAAAGCTATACTCTCACACTGATATATGTAAAATTCAATATCTATAGTGAATAAAAATATTCAATAAGCTAGGAATAGAAATAAATTTGCTTTGGTTGGTATAGAATACCTTAGTAGAAACTCACATGAAACATTTGTGTTGGAGTAACTATACCGGTATTCCTACTGAAGTCAGAAGAAGAGGTGCTATTATTTATCCCTGCCTTAGCAGTGTAAAATTAGAAAAGGCAGCAATAATACAGTTTATAGGCAAAACACAGACAAGATTATTTATCTGTGAATGATTGGTTTGCCAACCTAGAATCAGAATGAAAAGAGTAGAAGTAATTATACAATTCAGTGAGTGGGGCAGGTTAAACAACATGTTATTAATAATGAGTGAGTCAGCCAGGAAAGCAAGGAAGAAATAAAAAAAATACGGGGCACCTGAGTGGCTCAGTTGGCTGAGCATCTGACTCTTGATTTCAGCTCAGATCATGATCTCCAAACTGTGGGATTGAGCCCTACATTGGGCTCCATGCTCAGTGCAGAGTCTGCTTGTCCCTCTTCCTCTTCTCCTCCCCTGCTCGCACTCTCCTCTGTCTCTCCCTCCCCCAAATGAATAAATAAAATCTTTTTAAAAAAATACATGGAGGGGCGCCTGGGTGGCTCAGTCGGTTAAGCGACTGCCTTCGGCTCAGGTCATGATCCTGGAGTCCCGGGATCGAGTCCCGCATTGGGCTCCCTGCTCGGCAGGGAGTCTGCTTCTCCCTCTGACCCTCCTCCCTCTCACGCTCTCTGTCTCTCATTCTCTCTCTCGCAAATAAATAAAAAAAAATCTTTAAAAAAAAAATACATGGAAACAAATGAAAATGAAAACATGACAGTCCTAAACCTTTGGGATACAGCAAAAGTGGTCCTAAGAGGGAAGTATATAGCAATACAGGCCTACATTAAGAAGCAAGAAAAGTCTCAAATAAAAAACCTAACCTTACCCCTAAAGGAGCTAGAAAAAGAACAAGAAACAAAGTCTAAAGCCAACAGAAGAAGGGAAATGATAAAGGTGAGAGCAGAAATAAATGATATATAAACTATAAAAACAATAGAACAGATCAATGAAACCAGGAGCTGGTTCTTTGAAAAAAAATTAATAAAATCGATAAACCCCTCACCAGACTTATCAAAAAGAAAAGAGAAAGGACCCAAATAAATAAAATCACAAATGAGAGAGGAGAAAAAACAACCAACACCACAGAAATACAAGCAACTGTAAGAGAATATTATGAAAAACTATATGCCAACAAATTGGATAACCTGGAAGAAATGGATAAATTCCTAAAAACATATAAACTACCAAAATTGAAACAGGAAGAAATAGAAAACTTGAACAGACTGATAGCCAACAAAGAAATTGAATCAGTAATGAAAAATCTCCCAACAAACAAAAGTCCAGGGCCAGATGGCTTCACAGGTGAATTTTACCAAACATTTAAACACAACTTAGTACCTATTCTCCCCAAACTATTCCAAAAAATAGAAAGTGAAGGAAAACTTCGAAATTCATTTTATGAGGCTAGCATTGCCCTGATACCAAAACCAGAAAAAGACTCCACTAAAAAAGAGAACTACAGGCCAATATCCCTGATGAACATGGATATAAAAATTCTCAACAAAAAACTAGCAAACCAATTCCAATAGTACATTAAAAGAATCATTCACCACGATCATGTGGGATTTACTCCTGGGCTGCAAGGTGGTCAGTATTTGCAAATCAATCAATGTGATAAACCACATTAATAAAAGAAAGGATAAGAACCATACGATCCTCTCAATAGATGCAGGAAAATATCTGACAAAATACAGCATCCATTCATAACAAAAACCCTCAACAAAGTAGGGTTAGAGGTAACATACCTCACCATAATAAAGGAAAGGCCATATATGAAAAACCCACAGCTAACATCATCCTCAATGGGGAAAAACTGAGAGCTTTTCCTCTATGGTCTAGAACAAGACAGGGATGTCCACTCTCACCGTTGTTATTAACATAATATTGGAATCCTAGCCACAGTAGTCAGATAACAAAAAGAAATATAAGGCATCCAAATCAGCAAGGAGGAATCAAACTTTCACTATTTGCAGATGACATGATACTCTGTTTAGAAAACCCAAAAGCTTCCACCAAAAAATTGCTAGAACTGACACACAAATTCAGCAAAGTTACAGGATGCAAAATCAACATACGGAAATCTGTTGCATTTCTACATACCAATAATGAAGCAGAAGAAGGAGAAATCAAGGAATCTATCCCATTTACAATTGCACCAAAGACCATAAGATATCTAGGAATGAACCCAACCAAAGAGGTGAAAGACTTATACTCTGCAAACTATAAAACAGCTGATGAGAGAAACTGAAGCTAACACAAAGAAATGGAAAAACATTCCATGCTCGTGGATTGGAATAAGAAATATGGTTAAAATGTCTGTATTACACAAAGAAATGCACACACTTTTAAAAAAAGGTATTATTTATTTGGGAGAGAGAGAGGGAGAAGCAGGCTCCCCCACTGAGCAGTAAGCCTGATGTGTGGCCTGATCCCAGGACCCCGAGATCACAACCTGAGATGAAGTCAGATGCCCAATTGACTGAGCCACCCACGGAATCCAAGAAATCTACACGTTTAATGAAATCCTTATAAAAAAAACCAACAGCATTTTTCACAGAGCTAGAACAAGCAATCTTAAAGTTTGTATGGAACCACAAAAGACCTGAATAGCCAAAGCAACCTTGAAAAAAAAAGCATAAATTTGGAGGCATCACAATTCCGGACTTCAAGTTATGTTACCAAGCTGTAATGATCAAGACAGCATGGTACCGACACAAAAATAGACACACAGATGGTAATTTAATCTTCAATAAATCAGGAAAGAATATCTAATGGGAAAGAGAATGTCTCTTCAACAAATGGTGCTGGGAAAACTGGACAGCAACATGCAAAAGAATGAATTGGACCGCTTCCATATACCATACACAAAAATAAATTCAAAAACGGATTGAAGACCTAAATGTGAGACCTGAGGCCATAAAAATCCTAGAAGAGAACATAGGCAGTAACTTCTTTGACAATGGCCATAGTGATGTTTGTCTCCTGAGACAAGGGAAGCAAAATAAAAAACAGACTATTAGGACTACATCAAAATAAAAAGCTTTTGCACAGTGAAGGAAACAATCAACAAAACTAAAAGGCAACCAGGGAATGGGAAAAGATATTTGCAAATGACATATCTGATAAAGAGTATCCAAAATATATACAGAACTTACAAAACTCAACACCCCAAAAAACAAATAATCCAATTAAAAATGGGCAGAAGACATGAATAAACATTTTTCCAAAGAAGACATAAAGATGGCATATAGACTCATGAAAAGATATTCATCATCACCCATCATCAGGGAAATACAAATCAAAACTACAATGAGATATCACCTCACACCTGTCAGAATGGCTAAAATCACCAACACAAGAAACGGCAAGTGTTGGTGAGGATGTGGAGAAGGGGGAACCCTCTTACACTGTTGGTGGGAATGCAAGCTGGTGCAGCTACTCTGGAAAACAGTATGGAGGTTCCTCAAAAAGTTAAAAATGGAACTAGCTTATAATCCAGCAATTGCACTACTAGGTATTTATCCAAAGAATATAAAAATACAGATTCAAGGGGATACATGCACCTTTATAGCAGCATTGTCTATAATAGCCAAGATATGGAAGCAGCCTGTATCCATTGACTGATGAATTGATAAAGAAGATGTGGTGTGTGTGTGTGTGTGTGTGTGTAATGGAATATTACTCAGTCATAAAAAAGAATGAGATCTTGCCATTTGCAGTGACATGGATGGAGATAGAGTGTATTATGTTAAGTGAAGTAAGTCAGAGAAAGACAAATACCATATGATTTAATTCATACATGGAATTTAAGAAGCAAAACAAATAATCATAGGGGGAAAAAGAGAGGGAAACCAAGAAACAGACTCTTAACTATAGAGAACAAACCGATGGAGGGAGGTGGGTGGGTGGCTGCGTGAAATAAGGTAATGGGGATTACAGAGTGCACTTGTGATGAGCATCAGGTATTGTACGTAAGTGTTGAATCACTAAAATGTATACCTGAAACTAATATTACATTGTATATTTACTAACTGGAATTTAAATAAAAATTGTAAAAACGAAGTTAATATATATAAAACATTTAGAAACTTCCTGGCATATATGAAGTACTCTGTGTTAGCTATTAATTATGCATACTTGTTTAATGGTGAATTATTGGCCTTAATTCACTTTTTTATTGCCAGTTAATTTTTATAAGCAACATATTAAGTAAAACTTCAATATATATTTTTATAAATGTGTACCAATTTATGTGTTTTATAAAATTATACTTCTCTACTGCTCAATTTTATAGCAATTTTCTTGTTTCTTTTTCTTCAATTTCAATACTATTAATATTTTTCTTCAAATTGAATACGACTTAAGATATACTCCTCTCTTGATATACCAATCTGTTTTCTTAAATAAATGTGATGTAGAATTTTATCTCACTTAAAAGCTTTCTATCCACATTATTTCCCCCCCAGATTTCATCATTCTTTAATTTTATGGAATGACGCCCACATCTAGAAGGCTGAAGAATTTTTTTTTCTTTTTTTTTTTTCACTGTTCAGAAGGCTGAAGAATTTAAGCAAGTCTTTTCAGGAGCCCATTGTGAGAGAATATTTATCTTTTGTTAAAAAAAAAAAGTAAGTACTCTTAACTTCTTAATGCATATATTCTTATGCACACATCTAAGTAGAGAAGGTAATAAATATTTTGTGGTTACATTTTTATCCCCATGTTAATTGTTAGCTTTGAAAAACCAAACAGGCTTCCCTATACCATCTCCAGTCTGAATTAAGGGCCACCCCTTTATGGTCCCAGAGAGCACCCTTGGAATGCTCCATCTTACCACTTGTTGGTTTAGGGGTCCATCTCTGTGACCTCTTTGATGAAGATGTCTTTATGGGCAGTGATTGTGACCCACTCCCAACCATACCACAGTACCTAGTTACACAGTTGGCTGTTTAAAAATGTTCGTGGAAAGAAATTAGACTTTTAAAATGTGTTACTGCTATTCTTTGCAATCCATATTTATTTGATGTCATTTACAAATTATACATTCTGACTTCTTTCACTCAGGAATGTATAAGAAATAACATCTAACATTTATTGAACACTGTATATGTCAGGAGCTTTTCTAAGACCTTAAGACATTAATTCATCTAAGCTTTACAGCAATACTAAGGGATAGGTACTATTATTATTCTCATTACAGATAAGGAAACAGACCTATAGGAAGATTAAGATTCTTGCTAAAGATCACACAGTTGGGAATATAGTCAATGGTACTGTAATAGTGTTGTATGGTGCTCACCAAATCACTATGTTGTACACCTGAAACTAATGTAACATTTTGTGTCAACTATACATCAATTAAAAAATGGAAAAAAAAAAAAGTCACACATTTGGTGAGCAAAGTGGGAAAATTTGAACCAAGAGAGTATCTCCACCTTATACCACACTGCCTCTCCTATGTCACCATGGTCATTTTATTTTTATTTTATTTTATTTTTTAGAAGATTTTATTTATTTATTTGAGAGAGAGAGAGAGCATGCACGTTAGTGGGCAGGGTGGGACACAGGCAGAGGGAGAAGCAGACTCCCCACTTAGCAGGAAGCCTGACATGGGACTCAATCCCAGGACACTGGGATCATGACCTGAGCTGAAGGCAGATGCTTAACTGATGGAGCCACCCGCGTGCTCCCACCATGGTCATTTTAAATACAGTTCTTTTCATGTGAGTTCTATGATCAGTATCTTTTGAATGATGTACCAGTCATGTACTAGGCATTGACACACAGTGATCCTGCCCAAGGGAATCAATAATCTAGAGGGAGAAATAATAGTATAATCAAAATACTGTGTTGTAAGTGCAAAATACTTGCATATACTAGAGAAGTAACAGGAGGTATCTCTTGCTATGTAACAAATTATTCCAAACCCAACAGCTTAAAATAATAAGCATTTATTATCTCACAATTTCTGTGGGTCAGAAATTGGGCATGGCTTAGCTGGGTGCCTCTGTTTCAAGCTCCCTCACAGAGCTACAATCAAGGTGTTGGCTACAATCAAGGTAGTCTCATCTGCAGGTTCAACTGGAGGAGGATCTTGTGGTCAAGGCTGGGATTCAATTTCTCATAGGTTGGTAGATTGAGGACCTCAGTTCCCCACTAGCTATTGGTTAGAGGCCTCCCTCAGTTCCTTGCCATCTGGGCCTCTCCATAGGTACTAACAGTATTTGAGAGATCCAGTTTCCCTGCATTTGTTATTATCATGAGTTTTAATTTTATCCACTTGGATGGTTGTATGATACAATTTTTATTGGGGTTTACTTCAGTCTCATTATGTGTAGCTGTTGTGGTGTTTTCACTGACTGCTCTGAGCATTCATTGAATTTTGTCCACCATGGCAGAAAGTAACTCAATTCTCAGCTTTGTGTGGGCTTTAGAAATTTTCATGAAACACTTCCCAGTAATTATTTATCCATTCCTTTGGGTTTTACCCTGTACATACATAAACTAGTAATCAGCCAAAGACTCAAAGGGACTCCATGCAGATTTCTAGAGTCTCCATCTTTGGAGACCTTAACATGTACACTGTTAATCTTTAGAATCTTCTGGTTTCTCAGAGTGCCTGGGTGCCTCAGTTGGTTAAGCCTTCAACTCTTGATTTTGGCTCAGATCATGATCTTAGGGTTGGGTCGTGAGATCGAGCCCCATGTCAGGCTCCATACTCTCTCTCTCTCACTCTACCTCTGCTCCTTGCCTGCGCCACATGTTCACTCTCTTTCTCTAAAAATAAATAAAAATAAATAAAAATAAAGAAATAAAAATAAATAGAATCTTCTGGTTTCTGGTTTCTCAGTTCCTTCGTTTTCCCAAATGTAGCAGTCACCACCTCTACTGTACTCAGCTTCTGTTGGTTAAAATAGACCCTTTCATCTTCTTATCCCATCTTCTAGACCTCCTTCAAGGCCAGCAGAATCCCTGTGGTAGATTCAATAGTGGTACCCCAAAGATGTCTATACTTTAATCCCTAGAGCCTGTGAAAGTGTTATCTTTCATGGTAAAAGGGCTTTGCAGATGTGACTGAATTGAGGATCTTGAGATGGGGGGGTTATCCTGGATTATCCAGATGGGTCGTATGTATCACAAGGATCCTAATATGAAAAGAGAAAGGAGACACAGAATGAGAAAGAGAAGAAAGAGAAGAAGCAGATATCAGAGGAGAAAAAAATACTACTCTGCTGGCTTTGTGGATGGAGGAAGGGGAGACAAGTCAAGGAATGCAGGCGGCCTTTAGAAGCTTTAAATGTCAAGGAAGTAGAGTCTTACCTAGAGCCTCCTTAAGGAATATAGGCCAAGTGACACCTTGATTTTAGCCCATTGAAACTGATTTCAGACTTCCAACCTTCAGAAATGGAAGAGAATAAATTTGTGTTGTTTCAGCCACCAAGTTTATGGTAACTCGTTACAACAGAGGAAGCTAATATATACCATTATGCTGTGTTTCACCTGCACTTTCAGTCTTCCTTCTTTGCTTGGTTCCTCTCCCTCCCCCTAGAAATGCTCTCACGCTTCTCTGGAGTCATCTCATGGATTCTTTAGAGCAGTCCTTCTTCACCATCATCCTCCTTACTGCTTCCCTGCCCTATTACCCACTTACACTTCATTCTCTGTAAATTGAAGTCCCTTCCCACCACATACTGGAATCTCTCTTTGGAATTTAACTAGAGGCCCATCCTTTGACTTCCTTCTCAGGGTCTCTGCAGCATTTGATAAAGTGGATTGCTCAATGTACAATCACTCTCCCTTTAAAAAAAAGACTTTACTTTTAGAACAGTTTTAGAATTACAGGAAATTGAGAAAATAGTACAGTGGGTTCCCATAAAATCCTTTAGCCAGTTTCCCCTATTGTTAACATTTGTGTGGTATATCTGTTACAATTCATGAATCATTATTGATGTATTATTATTAACTACATTCTATATGATATGTAGATTTCCTTAGTTTTTGCCTAACATTTTTTTTTTGTTCCAGGATCCCATCCAGAATATCATAAAAAAAACATTTACTTGTCATTTCTCCTCAGGCTGCTCTTATCTGCAATGGCTTCTCACACTTATCTTGTTTTTTGATGACTCACAGTTTTGACGAGTACTGGTCAGATATTTTGTAGAATGTTCCTCAACTTGAGTTTGTATGATATTTTCCTCATGATTAGACTGGGATTATGAGTTTTGGGGAAGAATACCACAGACGTGAAGTGCTGTTTTCATCATGTCATGGTAAGGGTACATGCTATCCACATGGTTTATAGCTGTTGAGGTTGACTTCATCACCTGGCTGAGGCAGGGCTTGCCAGGTCTCTCCACTGTAAAGTTCCTCCTTTTTCCCCTTTTCATACTCTCCTCTGTGGAAGCAAGTCACTGTGTGCAGCCCATACTTAAGGAGTGAGGACTTATGGTTCCCCTACATTCTCTTCTAAATCTCCTGCCTTGAATTTTCTCACAGAGGGCGCCTGGGTGGCTCAGTTGGTTAAGCGACCGCCTTCGGCTCAGGTCATGATCCCGGAGTCCCTGGATAGAGTCCCGCATCGGGCTCCCTGCTCAGCGGGGAGTCTGCTTCTCCCTCTGACCCTCCCCACCCCATGCGTGCTTTCTCTCTCTCAAATAAATAAATAAAATCTTAAAAAAAAAAAAGAGTTTTCTCACAGAGCACAATCTCGGTTTGTTTTCTCCTTATCACGTTGGTATTCTAAACATAAGTCTAACCAAATGTCGTGTGGCAGTGGTGTCTCCTTTTCCCTCCTCAGTAATCCCCTCCTGGCCACTCCGCTTGCCTATCTTCTCCTGCCTGCAAGAGGCTTCCAAAGGTGTAACTTTAGCACTGTCCCCTCTCCTGAGCTCAAAAGCCAGATATCGCCACAATATTCACCTGCAAGCATGTGTCAGTTCAATCTTTCAAACACTGACCTCTTCGTTTTCTCTCTTCCTTCATTTCTACTAATGGCTTGTCTAATTGCTGAGTTGTCCAGTCATAAAACCTCAGAGCAGTATCAAGTTTTTCTTGCTGACACCTAATTCAGCCAAATTATCAGTTCCTGAAATCATTCATATGAAATATCTCTCCCCTCAATCTCTTCTTTTTTATCCACGGTCACCCAGAGGCAGGCCCTCACTCTCTCTCATCTAGGTAATTTCAGCTGTGTCCATTCACACATCTCTTTCCTCACAGCTAATTCTATGCCCTCTGTCAGATGGTTTATTCAATACAGCTAAAGTTAGAGTATTCTGAGGTAAACATCTCTAGCAGCTCCCTGTTAGTAAATAACTTCCTCCCTCCCCTCCTTCTTCCCTTCCTTCATACACCTACTCTACCACCACCGTCACCAACACCACCAGTTACCGAATGACAAGCATTTTACTCAGTGCTAGTGGGGTAGAGACAGATTGTTGAAATGTGGCTCCTGTCAACCAAGGTGAAGGCACATTCTTCACAGTGATATGTAAGGCACAAAGTATTCTAGTCTCTACCTCCAAATACATCCCCTGCTCACTGTTATCAAAATATGTCTAATATAGATGCTGCTTTAAACATATCATTTAATCTCTCTAGAATGTCCTGGATTCTGAGACAACCCCATTACAACATACACAGACATAAACACACACACACACACACACACAGAGTGATGTTATCTCTCTAGTCTTGAAATTCATGTAGCATTCTGTTTATCTTTAACACCTGGGGCTTTCTTCCTGCCCCAGATTATCATCCTCTGTGTACATGTCTTTTATCCCTCCCCAGACTGGTAGTTCCTCCAAGTCACTGCTGTGCTTTGGTTAGGTCTTATCTCCTCTAGTGCTTGCATAAAGCGGGCCCTTGGTAAATCATTTTGACAGGTTACCTTGCTTTGTGTTATAGAGAAGTCCTTGAAGTGAGAAACAGAGCCTAGATAATTACTGTAAACCTTGCCCCGTGTACCATACAACACTCTCAGGAATGGGCTGCAGTTTGTATCCGATTTGATACACATCAAATAATTATCTATCTGCCATATAAGTATGGTTAGAATTTATTTTCTTTTATCAGTAGAAAAAAACGTTATCAATAAGAAACAAAGTGAAAAACAAAGCTCAGGGTGTCTGTACCTACTTAAATAGCTTTTACGTAGCTTTTTAAATCCCTCGCCAGCCAAGATATTTTAAGCATCTTGCTACTATTTAATTGTGCAAAATAACCATGGTTTTAGGGTTGAACTTCTAAGTGATTTTTCTCTTTTGTGTACTTTCCAGAATTCATTTCAGACATAGTTTTCCATTTTGAATAATATTTCAAATCAACCCCAAGGTAAAAGTTGTAGGACAACATAAAAAATGAAGTCACTTTTCATGTGTTTCCCATTGGCAAATTACTCTGTTTTTTTCTGCCACCAGGCTTCATCTAATGATGTGACCTTTACCGTGCTAATAGACAGCAAACAAAAATCTGCCAAATTGTGATAAAATATAGGTTTTAAATATAAAATGAATTAAGCTAAGAAGATTTATAAAGGTCAAAACATGGAAAGAATTAAGTTGAAACAGTGATTTGTGTTTGACACATGTTGTACCAGATTTTCTCCAAGGTTATTTTTTGAAATCTAATGCTTAATAACTGTATGAGGGAATGTACTTTTTTTTTTTTTAAAGTACCACTACAATAGTGTTGACTAATGTTTGTTTAGGCTCAGACAGTAGTTTATTCAATAACTATTATATACCGAATATGCACCAGGTAATGGGACACACTCAATAAACTCAATAACGATCCTTAACCTCTTGCAAAATAGAGTCTAATAGGCGAGAGAGATAAGCAAATGTTTATTTCAGGAGAAATGCTGGTGGAAGCTGTACCCCCCCTCACCCAGACTTCTAAGAAGATGGGGTCTGCAGAGTACACAGAAGGGGAAGAGACTTCACACATGAAGGGCATAGAAAATACATACATACATACATAGACTACATACAAAGAAATACACAGAAAGTACAAAGGAGAAAAACAGTGCACTTCTGAAACTGAGAGAACTGAAAGAAAAGTTGCTTATGGTGTGAGTCAAGTTTGAGGGTGTAAAAGACTAAAAAGTGCTGATTCTCAACCAGGGATGAGTTTGGCCCCAGGGACATTTGTCAACGTCTGGAGATACTTCTGGTTGCCATAACTGAGTGTGTATAAAGGCTTGCTGGCATCTAGTGAGTAGAGGTGAGTAGATGCTACTGCCCATCCTCTAATGCACAGGACAGCCCCCTACAACAAAGAACATTCTTGTGCCAATGTCAGTAGTGCCTAGGCTAATGCTGTTACAGATGAACCTGTAGATTTACATTATGATCAGGTCACAAAATTAACTGAAGGAGTTTGGGATTTATGCTGGGAGTCATGGGGCACCACTGAGGGATTTAAGCACACTTTTTTTTTTTTTTGGTCATTCCAAGAGCCACTCTATTATCATGGCTGTAATTAGATATTTGTTTATGGTGAGTCTCACTTACAGGATTGGAAAATAGTGCTTACTATGAATTACATCCACCAGTCATACAAAAGTTGAGAGAGCATCATTGTGGAAAGTTTGCTAGAAGTTTAAAAGCCAAAAGGAAAGATGCCTTAATTCTTTGGCCCTTGCCAGTCATAATATAATCTTTAAAAATGTGTGTATTTATTTTATTGGAGTCTTTCCTGCCACAGAGTCAAGCATAAGCACCCACCCACTTGAATCTGAAGCTCTACTGGAGATCAACAGAAGATCAAAATGAACCACTGTGCAGTTTCAACTGGGAAAAAGAAAAAGAGAGAGAGAGAAAAATCTCTTATGTCCAGTGCAAACAGGTATAATCCAAAGCTTCAGAACAGGCTTTCTTAATTTTCTTTTTTTTAGTCCAGAGCCTTTTGAACATTTGGACAATTATGACCTCTCTTTTTAGAAATGTGCACTATCCTCCCATATAATGCATCTAATTTCAGGGGTTCGTGGACCATATAGAGATATAGTGATTTCTCACATGATGCTGATGTTCCCCCAAAATATCTAAAGGCCAGATTTATAGCAACAAAAATTTCCAAAGGAAATATAACACAATTTAGAATCATCCGGAGAAAGCTCCGCATTTTTTAATCAATGAAAAACTCTTTCCAAAAAAGCTCACTAAGACACCACTTGTGTCATCTTGCAAAATATAAGTAATATTGCATCACAGCAAAACAAAGCCAATGGAAATGAGCAATTTTTCTTATGATCTACAATGAGGACAATATGTTGCTCTGGTTACAATAACCTCTGTGATGAACAATTCTGTATACCAGGAGCTTTCTGCTGATTCCTGTTCATGTAATTACTTTCTCTAAAAATAGTGATTGATTACAGTCTCAGTGTCTTATAAATGGGAAGAAAGGGTGAATTGATCTTGCTTGCGTTCATTACTGTTCTTCTCTTCCACAATCAAGTACTGAACTGTCAATTCCCATTACCCTCCTGCACCACAGATGTCCCAATTGCCTTAGTCAGGAGAGAACTGCCCCCAGAATACCTACACCGTGGTAAACACACACATGCGTACACACATACACACATCTCATCAGCTCTTTGGAGGAGATAATACATGCTTATTTAATGGTTTCTATCTCTAGTGACACCATCACTGTTAACCCACTGTATTTTCTCCTTCTTGTCTGTTAATACATCCTTCATTTGTCTCACTTGCTGGTTTCTACAAAGACTCTGAGCATCTGCTTTATCTCCAATTATCTCTGGGATTTCTAGTAATTTCTTCACTTAAACCAAATTCCATTATAACAATCTGAATGTCCCCTGGTACTCTTTAGATTGGGCTTTTGTGTACTTTATGAATCTGAGGCAGAAATTAACATCTAGTCAGAATCAAGGTGTCAGCTGGGACACAGGGTCTTCCTGCAAGCTCATTGGTTGTTTGCAAAACTCATTTCCTTCTCGTGCTTTTTGCATGTCTGGTTCCATCTTTAAACCAGTAAAGGTGGCTAGAATCCTTCTCATACTTCCCATCTCTCTCTTCTCTTTCCGCCACATTTCTCTGACTCTGGCTAGAGAAAATTCTCTGCTTTTAAGGGCTCATGGGATTAGATTGGGCTCACCTGGGTAACATAGGGTACTCTCTATCTTAAGGTTTCTAACCTTAATTACTTCTAAAAGTCTCTTTGCTATGTAACATAACACACTTGTAGGTTCCACGGATTAGGGTTTGGACATCTTTGGGGGCCATTATGCTACCACAGACACCTAAAGATAAAAAGTGTCATGGACATTCAGAGGAGGGCTGGGGTGATCTGTTCTAATTAGAACTGTCATGGGAGATCAAAACCACAAAGATATATCACCTCACACCTACTGAAGGGCTGTCATCAAAAGACAAGAGATCACATGTGTTGGCAATAACGACAAGAGAAAGGAACTCCTGTGCACTGTTGGGGGAATGCAAATTGATGCAGTCACTATGAAAAACATGTATGTATGGAGAGTCTTTAAGAAATTAGAAACAGAACTATCATGTGGCCCAGCAATCCCATTTCTGTACATATATCCAAAGGAAACGAAATCAGGATCTTGAACAGATATCTGCACTCCCATGTTCACTGCATCATTATTTGCAAGAGCCAAGATATGGAAATAACCTAAGGGTCCATCAATGAATTTAAGGATGAAGAAGATGTGATGTGTATATATAGTGGAGAGAAAGAAGGAAAGCCATGAGAAAGAAGGAAATCCTGCCATTTTTGACAACATGGATGGACCGTAAGGCCACTATGCTAAGTCAAGTAATTCAGAGAAAGACAAATAGTGTATAATGTCACTTACATGTGAATCTAAAAAAGCTGAACTCAGAGAAACAGAGAGTAGAATGATGGTTAGCCAGTGTATGAGGTGAGGGCAAAGGAAATGGGGAGACGCAGGCCAAAAAATGAAAACTTTCATTTAGAAGATGAATCCATTTTGGGGATCTAATGTATAGCATCATGATTATATATAACAACATTGTATTATACTTGAAAGGGGTTAAGAGAATAGATCTTAAAGGTTCTCACCACAAAAAAGAAATGGTAGTTATGTAAGGTGATGGACGGTCCTAGCCAACAGTTGAGGAGTGATGATTTTGCAATATGTAAGTGTATCAAATGAACATGTCATACTCCTTAAACTTGCACACTGCCATATGTCGATTAAAAATAAAAAAAATAAATAGGTAAAATTTTCTAAAACTAAATGTTAGAAGAAGAACCATTATGGAAGAACTATGTAATTAAAACTATTACAGGTGGGTTTCTAGCTGGGCCTTAAGTTTTGAGTAGAATTTTGATGGAGCCGAAGCTTGAGGGCATAGAGATCTGAACATGAGAAAGTAGAGTTTGGAAGAAATAGTGGCTAATCAAGTTTGGGGCATGAAGGATGAAAAAGTAGGTTGGAGCCAGGGAGTAGGGTACCTTAAATTATGGGTCAAGAGTTTAATTTTACTAAGAATATAACCTGTACCTTGAAGATATTAAATAAAAATAAATATTAAAATTAAAAAAACCCCATTTCTTAAGTGTTGCAAGTGAATTCTGAGAAAAGCCAATTTTGCAATGGTTAGATAAATTTATTTGCAGAAAGTATAATGTTACTGGTATGATTTGGGTTCTGGGAAAGGTCTGAGAACTGATGAAGCCAAATGCAGAAATAGTACCTCTTAGCAACTCCTAAATAAGGACTTCCCATTAAGGTTTTAATATTTTCTGTGAAGTAAAACCTCAGATTTTACAGATGTTCATGCTCAAACATCATTGTGAGTGCCTGCTTTCACCACAAATGTGAATGACTTGCAGGCTATCTCTTTTCCCTTTTACTCATGAAAATAATCAAATGTATTATGATTTGAAAAATCTATAGATAAAAAAATTCAGAAGATGTGACAGATCTTGTTTATAGCAGCAATGACAAAGATAAAAGGGAATAGACAACAAAAAATATGCAAGACTTAACATAAAGAAACCTTTCAAATGCTATCAAAGAATATGAAAAAAGACTTGAACTGATGGAAAGATGTATTATGCTCTAGGTCAAGAAGACTCAGTAACATAAAGATATCAATTCTTCCTATGCTAACTTAAAATTGAACATTATAATCCCAATAAAATACCAGCAGTCTTCAATTTTTTTTTATTGGACACACAGAATATAAAAATCACATGGCAAAATAAACAAGAACATCCCCAAATCAAAAACTCTAAAAAAGAAAAAATAGAGGTAAAACTAGCCATACCAGATAGTAAATCATACCCTAAGTTTCAATAATTTAAACACTATGATAGCAGTCCAGGACTAGACAGAGGAACCAATGAAATAGGGTAGGAGATACAGACGTAGACCCAAACACATGCCAAATGATAAAGAAGTCAACTTCGGTTACTGGGAAAAAAAATGTGGATTAGTCAATAAATTAGGCAAAAAATCCAGTTGTATTAAGACAACTGGATGGCTATCTAGAAAGAAACTTTTATTTATACCTCACGCTGATCTATAGGACACATTCCAAATGGATCAAAAGTATAAATGTAAACCATGAAATCATCAAAGCACTAGAGAAATCTGTGAAAAAATTCCTTTATGATCATGGAAGATCAGATGTTATAAAAGAAAAAGAAGTACCTGTGGTTACATAAAAATTTTTTTTAGAGATGAAAGCAACATAAGCTAAATCAAGACACACAAATTAATGGATACTATATTTGCAATAATGTTTAAAATAGCAAAAATATTAGAAACATTAAAAAATTTCCTCTGTGGGGACCAGTTAATCATATTTGATCCATATAATGGAATACTATGCTGCTATAAAAAAGAATAAGGGAATTCTCTATGCATTGATATCAAAAGAACACCAAGATATATTATGAAGTGAAAAAAGCCAAGTGTAGACCACTGTTTTTAATATGCTATCTTGTATATAAAAGGGGGAAATTAGGGGTATATATTTATTTGCTTGTATAGGGATGAAGATACTTTGGAGGTATACTCAAGAAACCAATAACAGTGCTTATCTGAAGGTTGAGAAATGGAGAGGAGAGACTCACAGATGAGAGTTGTATTTTCTTCTGAATCTCTTTTAATGTCACTTTATTTTGTATTACTGATTTAAAAATTTAAATAATAAACAAGTCTAAAAATACCTTTCTTTTTCTAGGCAACTCTCATTCATTGTATCAATTCTTATTCTGTTAAGTTATCATAGGGAATATTACTAACCACAGAATTCCTTCAAAGCAATGCTTAATTTGACAAAGGTAAAGTCCTTCTGGGTTTTGGCTGTAATGGTTCTCATACCACTTCTGAATAGTTGGTCACACTCTTGAAACTCACTAGATCCATCCATTGGGCTATAAAATAAGACTTGAGGGATCTAGTGAGCCATGCAGTGAGCTCTGTGGTCAGGAATTGAGTAAGTCAATCCATGACTAGGACAAAGAGTTGGTCAGTATAAGGTACATACTACTCAAAGTTGGCCAGGATCTGCATTCTGGATTTATTTCTCTCCTCACTTGGCCTCAGTGAATCTATCCTGACCTCTTGCCTCTCCAGAGCCCTGTGAATTACAACATGATACAAAGGAGGGAAATAGGAAATGAAGCAGAGGGGGGGATAATTGCCATTTTTAGCTGTTATGTAAATGAATTATATATATATATATATATAGGTTAAAGAGATAAGAGATAAGAAACTGCCTTAAAGCTCCATTTAAAACCATTTTTATATTGTGTTTAGGTGTTTTTCTTTAAAAAGTAAAATTCTGGGAAGAGAGGCCTGGATCCTTCAAATATGGCAAGTTGTGACTTTGAAGACCATTTATGTGTGTATGGAGGGCAGCAGGCAAGCTTGGAATAAATGAAATTCCATTCCAATTAAAAAGGGATTCTTGGAAGCACCTCAAGCAAGCTAGAATTACTGTCATGCAAGTTGAGGTTTTAATCTCTCCTTTTCTATTGGCTGAAAGGCCGATGAAGGAACCGAGAAAAAGGCAAGTAACTTGAGAAAACAAATGATGGGTTTTTTTTGTTTGTTTGTTTTTGTTTTTCTTTACAAATTTTAAGTGGAAAGAGGCCGGCTGAAGTTGAGATGGGATTATGGTATAAATGATCTGAGAAGAACAAAGACTATCGTGGTTTTGATAACTGACCATGGTGGATAAGATTTTAATTCCTTAAAGAAGCCCTAAAAAAAACTGAAAAAATCAGATTGCAGGGAATTCACTCAAGCTCCGAAGGGAAACTCAAGGTTAAATCAAACGATAAGCAACATTGCTGAAGATGAGTTATTTCTTCATGCTTCTGCTTTCTTGCCTAATAGAGAATTCTATTTCAGGTAAAGCCTGAGTGGAAAATGTAGCTAAATCCTGTGACTGACTTAATCATGGCTGTGGGAAGCTAGCTCTTCAGATCTTGAAGCTAAGACAGCACTCTGAATAGGATGACACTTCATTCAATCAACGGGCAGTGGATCAGGAGAAATTTAGAGGCCATTGACACACTAGTGTGAACATGCAAGCCTACCAAATAACCTTGGCAAATACCAGAGAGTGTAAAAATACCGTTTTGTGGTATCTGTTGCTTGGAGCACCACGCTGAAATGGGCTGTTTGGGTAGCTGCAGTTTTCAAAATGAGAACGAGATCTCAGGACTTCAGAGCCTAAACAACAAGAAAAGCAGCAAAAAGCTTAGGAATGATCACTGAAGTATATTCAATGCTTAATTGTGTAACTTAAAAGCTAGTGATTTTAATCTCTATTAACACCACAGTTTTCAATGACAGTGGAATTCATTTTTCAAATGTCACCTTTTACAGAATCTGGGTCCATAAAACAAACAAAACATGGGGATTTTAGTAGTCCTAACCTATTTTATAAGTTCACATTTCTCACAGTTTTTGATTTACTTATAAAGCCAGAGAAAATGATCAGGCTGCTTTGACAAACGGGATCATTTGAACGCCAGGGCTGTGATCCTAGTAGTTAACAACAGTGCTTTTTTTATCATCTTTAACACTGATTTTGGTAGTTTCGTTTGTTTGCGAGATAGGGGAGAAAATCCTCTCTCACTAAATCAGAGCAAATAACTTTTCTAAATCACTCCTTTTGCATTCTCAGGGTAGTGAGCAATTGAGTCTGAAACACCACAGAGGATGCCAAATGTTTGCCTACATGTATTCATTAACCTTATCTAACTATTGCTCACATAATTAAGTAGATTAAGTGCTCAAATTTCAGAGAAGTTGTTAAAAATATATAATCACTTTTTTGATGAAATTGTTTAAAAAACTTATAATGTGACGTTTGGTGTAGTTATTTTTATTTATTTATTTATTTAAAAAATTTTTGTATGATGCTTGTCTCTATTAGGGGCCCCCGGGTGGCTGAGTTGGTTAAGCGTCTGCCTTTGGCTCAGGTCATGACCTCAGGGTCCTGGGATCGAGTCCCAAGTCAGGGCTCCCTGCTCAGCAGGGGGGTCTGCTTCTCCCTCTCCCCTCTGCCCCTTCTCCCTACTTGTGCTCTCTCTCTCTCAAATGAATAAATAAAATCTTTAAAAAAATAGTTACTTAAAGTTTCAAAATAGTAAAATAGATTTCATTTTGTGTGTTAAAATTTGGCTACAGTGCTCATATTGTCTGCTGTTTGAAGGACGGTACTATTGCAACCTGAATGGCTTAATGAATAGTATTCATGTTGTAAAAATTATTGGCAAGACACAAAAGCTGATGCAAAATGTATAATCTGATGTGACAGACATGCACAGCCCTGAATAATTAATAAAAAAGATGTGTATACAAAACCACGTAAATCTTTTAAGATTAATGTTGCATTTATAAGAAGTTCAAAAAAAAAAAAAAAGAAGAAGTTCAACTATATGCAAAAACTGTCAAAGCAAACATTATTTTGAAATTTGTACCTACATGATTTCACCAGAGAGCATGAGAACAGGCATTAATGCTCTGTAATGTGTTAAAATAAAATGTATTCAACACTTTTGAACAAGTGGGTTTGCGTGTCTGTTACAGTTTAAATAATAACGAAAAATATATGAACTAATGTTTGTATTAAACAATTGGGGGACTTAGAAAGCACATTTTGAAATATCTTTTAAGATATCTCAATAGTGGAGTCAGAGTTTTGGGACCTAGGGTTGGAAACAATTAGTAGAAGCCTAAAATCCTGAGCTTTCATGTTGGTGTATAAATCCCATAAATCTCTTAATCACTCCTAGCGCAAGCTTTCATCTAATTTTCCCAAGAGAGAGTTATCAAAGCAATTCTCGGAGTTGAATTAGGGCATGTTGGAGCTCTTTGGAGGATAGGCTTCATATAGTTCTCATAAATCAATATGTATCTCAGCCTTGCCTGATATAATAATTGTGTTAAATCCACTTGTTCAGAATGTTTGCTGTGATTTTATCACAAAACGTTACTGCTAAAAGGTTGAATTTCTTTTCCAAAAAATATAAAGTTAAGCCTTTTTAAAGTCCTGTACCCCTGAAACAAATACATTATATGTTAGTAAAAAAATTAAAAAAAAATAGAGTACATTTTATAACGCTTTCTCACAGTACGTTTTTTGTGGTGTAGTCTTTAATGTTACCTCTTGTCTATATAACTGAGGGTATTTTATTTAAGATGTCATGAACTGCAATAACAATTGATAAAAGATACAACGCCCTAACTTTTTTCAGCAGGATGGAGATCCAGTGGGAAGCATAGAAAACCCTGCTGTGTATCCTTCACATTCCTGATTTGACTTAAAGAGGAAAATTACCAGAGTCCATAGTTACAGCCCTATTACAACTTCCACTTTGTGTGTCAACTAGCATGAGATGAAACCCACTAAAAAATGTATCGTTTTCATAGTTCAGTGTGTTCTTCCTGTTGTTCTATTTTAGGAGAGTGATGAACTCTGGTTCCTATTTGCTCGTCAAACGTAGGCAGTGCAAAACTAGGCACTTGCTTCTAAAGCATCCATGCTAATGATTCCAGCCATTCTTGGGTCTTGACTTTTAGTCACATTTTCTTCCTTAGGATAATTTATCAGGCAATCTGTGAAAACTAGTATCACAGCTCGGACTTCTGCTAGTTAGATGTGTGAGCTGTATGTATACTCTCCCATCTTGTTTTGGGAGAGTGTTTTTGTCCATATATTGATCTGTGTCCGTATGTTGATCTGTGAAGTACTAAGGAAAATAAATCTTTTGTTTTTTTAATATTTTATTGTGGGAAGAACACTTCACATGAGATCTATCCCTTAACAAATTTTTAAAAAAGATTTTATTTATTTATTTGAGAGAGAGAGGGCACAAGTGGGGTGAGGGGCAGAGGGAGAAGACTCCCCGCTGAGCAGGGAGTCCTACCAGGGGGCTCAATGGTAGGACTCCATGATCATGACCTGAGCTGAAGGCAGATGCTTAACCGACTGAGGCACCCAGGCATCCCGGATTTTTGAGGGGTCAATACATTATTGTTGAGGATAGGTACAGTGTTGTATTCATTATGCCGCTGTATTTTAGTGGCCATGCGAGGTTCCTGACCAGTGTAATGAGTAGTACCACGGGAAGACAAAAAGAACTTCAGGAAGGTAGTTGAGGGGACTCACTGGTGAGGAGCACGGAGGATACACTACCGTCTTACAGAGTTGAATCCAGCTAAAGGATTCTTTGAACAACCAGATTCAGCAGTCAAGTATAGCCTTCTTGCTCAGATATATTTTAGCTGGACAGAAAATACTTATACAGTATCTATTAAATAAATCCATCGACCTGCCCAGATATGGGAAAAAGTTGTGTTAGCAGATTCTCAGTACTGTAAGAACTCCATTTTTCACCAAGGCATAATAAAAAGGCTCTGCTATAAAGCTAATCCCTCTTTGCTGCTGACCTAGCAAGGGAACTATTAATTCAAGTGAGAAAAAGCTGAATAATTACTTTTTCTTGTTTTGAGGATGTACTTACACGTATATATTTGAATGTGTCCTTCATTCTAGAAATGTACAGTGCTTACAAAAATAGTAAAGCCACACTAAACTGAAGTAAAAAGTAATTAAACTATGATTATCTGACTCAAAAGACAACAAATTTATGCTTCTCATTCTTTCTTTGCTGATCAGTTCTTCCAGTGTTAGCGCAGTACCCCAGTGATTGAAGCCAAGTGGCAGCCTTGAAAGGGTGGATTTATTTCTTTGCATTTACTAGCCCCCACCTTGTCTATCATGTAGGAAGAATGAAGTACTTTCCCATACAGTCCAGCTTTCAGAAAAAAATTATTCATATACACTGGGGAGCTTTTAAATAAGTAGAGCAGGTGATACTGTCAATAACATTTTGAAGGGATAACTTAGCATGATTCATCAGATATTCTCTCCAAAGGTAAGGTACCTAGGCTGTGCCTCATTTAATCTATCTTTCACAGGTAATATGGAGGTCTAATAATTTTATCCATTCTTTCTTCCTCATTTTGCTTCATACAACATACAAAAGCTTTTTTTCAAGTGGATCAAAGACCTAAGTATGAAAAGCAAAACTTCTAAATTTTGTTTTAAAAGTTAGGAGAATATTTTTATGATACTGATGCATAAAGAGCCAGATTATAAGAGAAAAGATTGATAGACTGACTACATGAAAATAACAACTTGTATATAAAAAACAACTATAAACTAAGTTAAAAGACAATGGACACATGGGGAGAGGATATTTGCAAGATTTTAAAAGAAAAAGTGTCACTATCTAGAACCTATATGTAATTCCTACAAAACAGTAAGAAGACAACATAATAGAAAGAGGGGAAAGAGATATGAATAGGCAAATCTCTGATGTGAACACCCAATAAACATGTTAAAAGATGCTCAACCTCACTAGGAATTTGGAGAATACAAATAAAACTACAATGACAATATTTCAGGCTCTAAAATTTAATAGTTGATTCATACCAGGTATTAGCATAAGGTGAAAGAGGAAACTTTCATCAACTCTTGGAAGAAGTGGAAATTAATACAACCACTTGAGAAAGTAAATTTGGTAATAATTAGTAAAATTGAAGATAAGCATTCCCATTTTCAGGTATATACCTTAACTCTTGTGCATGAGCATAAGGAACACATGAACACATGAGGATAGTCATTACAGCAATGAAAACAACTAGGGGAATGGACACATAAGTGATAGAATTCTACATGGCAGCTAAAATGAATAAATTTGTCTTATATGTATCAAAATATAATGTTGGGTGAAAAGCAAGTTTTATTTAACAAAATTACTAAAATGATCAGAAAAGTACACAGAATAATATGGTATATATTCAGGTGTCTATAACCCAGAATGAATAGATGTTAACTTTTGTCATGCTTGCTTCAGCAATTATTTTTATTTTTCATTTTTTAAAAAGATTTTACTTATTTGTTAGAGAGAGAAGAGAGAGAGAGAGCACGAGAGTGGGGAGAGATGGAGAGGGAGAAGCAGACTCCCCACCGAGCAGGGAGCCTGATGTGGGGCCCCATCCTGGGACTCCAGGATCATGATCCGAGCCGAAGGCAGATGCTTAACCGACTGAGCCACCCAGGCACCCCACTTCAGCAATTATTTTTAAAGAAATAAAATATTACAGATAAGTTTGAACCCCCTTTTTACTTCCTCTGGATCTCGCCCTTTCCATGTTTCTCTCTCCAGAGGCAGCCTCTTCCCTGAGGATGGTTTGTATCTTTCCTGCCCATATCTGTATATATTTGTTACATAAACTGTATCTAACTATTTTATATAGATGGTGTAATATTTTAATCATTTCATAACTAACAAAATGGTAGCTATTTATCTTAAAGATAAATTAACAATGAGTTCAAAGCCACAAATTCACAACACTTAAAAGAAAACTATTTCCCAAAATAACTATTGATAAAAGAAGATACTTTAAAAATTAAATAACTGACTTTTAAAGTATTAAAAGTGGAATATTACATAGTAGGACTATGGAATGTGGTCAATATGTTCCTTAGACAAAAATTGGTTGTCTTTGATGCATTTAACTTAAGTATTAATTCAGAACAACTGTTTTAAAACCTGAGGCAAGTAGCTTGAGGGAATGATAAAGATGACTGTAGAAATTAATGATTTAAAACTCGTTCTTTATAAAAATTAAGAAAATGAGCAAGTTTCTAAAAAAAATCTAAGAACATAAGAAGAAAACCTAGTAAGTGAAATTATGAAGAAAAAAGTTGTAACCACAGAGAAAACAGAACTAAAAATGAACAGAGAATACTACGCAAATTGGTATAATGTATTTGAAAACATTATAATAGGAATAATTTTTCTGAGAAAAATATATAAAATCTTGACTCAAGAAGAAATAAGAAACCTGAATAAAACATAACCCAGTGAGAACTTAAGGAAGTTATCACAGGCTCTTGCTCCAAATAATATTAGAAATGAATTCCTTAAGATTAAAGCAACAGATAATTCTTGTGCATTATAAACTATCTTGGACCAGAGAGAAATGTGGAAAACCGCCTAGGTCATTTTCCAGAGTTAACAAATCTTGAAACCTACATGTGTCAAAGATAGCACTAAGTTTGTTCTATAGATCTGTCTCACTTATGGTATAAGAGGCATTAAAAAGTAACTAATGATAGAATTAACCAATATATTAAAATAATTCATCATATGACATCAGTTTATTAACTCATCAATAGAACAAATAAGAAAACCATGAGGCAGTCTCTTTAGGTTTAAATGGGCATTTTAATGAAATTTAATGCTCATTACCTATTTATTTATTTATTTATTTTTAAAATGTTTTATTTATTCATTCATGAGAGTCAGAGAGAGAGAGAGAGGCAGAGGCAGAGGGAGAAGCAGGCTCCCCGCCTAGCAGGGAGCCTGACGCAGGGCTCGATCCCAGGACCCCGGGATCATGACCTGAGCCGAAGGCAGACACCCAACCATCTGAGCCACCCAGGCGCCCCTCATTACCTATTTAAATATCTCTTTAAAACTAATATTCAAACTAATTATCCTTAATAAATCAACAAATTTCTATCTCAAATCTATATCCAGTGTCATACATAAGGATGAAATGCTAGAAGCATTTGTGTTAGAAAATCAGAATTCTATATTTAGCATTGTTCTTGAAATTCTAGAAGAGCCAAACAAACAAACAAAAAAACAACCCAGAAAAAAGTTGTATATGTGGGGTAAAATAGAACAAATGATCATTATTATTTATAGGTGATGTATTTTTATTAAAAAACCCAACAGAATCAATTGAGAGTCTGTTAAAGTTGGTAAGAGTATAATAGCAATTGGAGATACATATATATCCAATTATATATGTCTTATCTTTCTATAAAATATGTACATATTTATATATAAAATATGTATAGTTTTACACATGATATACACATATACATATGTATGTACATATAATATATATGTCTTAGTAGTTCTTCAACACATCAATCAAAAAATATAATTGAAAAAGAAAAAGATATATTATACAAACACATATACACACATCTCCCTCTCATTAAGAACAAAATATTACTTTGGGATAAATGACAATGTTAATAAAATATATGAGGAAAATACCCTACCAGTTAAAAGAATCAACTTGTATACACTAAGAAAAAGCAGACATCACATGTTTTTATAGAGGAGGAATAAGTATTGGAAGGATAATTACTATGCCCAAATTAATATATTAATACAATCAATTGTTTCACTTGACAAAATGATTCTAAAATTGATCTTGAAGATTAAATGGTGAGCCTCCAGCACAGTGCCCAAAACATGGTAAACACTCAAACTAGTGGCTTTCCTAAAAATGGCGATGCAGTATTAGAGTTCCTGATCTAGTCTCAGTCCCACCTGGACTGGCTGAGAACAACTGAAAGCACATTCTCTCTGGTCACACTGACTCCTGAGAGGAAAAGAGAAAAAGAAGTTGTGCCTAATATCCATCAGCAGTAGATCAGAACGTACCTGTAGTCATGCCATTCAGAGAATACTATTTAGCACTGAGAGTGAATTAAATACAGCCATATTCATCAAAGATAAACCTCAAAGACATAATGGTAGGAAAAGAAGTAACTCACAGAGGAATCCAAGCAGTATGCTTCCATACAGATAAAGCTCAAAAAGACAATGCTAAACAACATAGTGTTTAGAGATACACACATAGAAAGGAAACTTTTAAAGCAGAGGAATGATTATCACAAAAGCCAGACCGGTGATTATCTCTGGGAGCAGATGGGCTATATTAACAGTCACATACAGGGGGCTTCTAAAACACTGGCAAATTCACCATCTTGAGTGATCTGTACATACGCATTTTCTTTTTCTTTTTTTTTTTAAGATTATATTTACTTATTTGACAGAGAAAAAGAGAGAGCACGAGTGAGAGCGCACAAGCAGGGGGAGCAACATGCAGAGGGAGAGGGAGAAGCAGGCTCCCCGCTGAGCCGGGAGCTCGATGCAGAGCTCCATCCCAGGACTCTGGGATCATGACCTGAGCTGAAGGCAGACGCTTAACTGCCTGAGCCACCCAGGTGTCCCACATATGCATTTTCTATATTCTTTTGTATGCATGATATATTTCAAATTGGGGGGAAAATGGAGAAATGGTATGAAAAATAAGAATTAGAAAAGCCTTGTCTCTCTATACTACCTGCATCTTAATTTTCCTAAACAAAGCGTTACGATTAATTACACTTTTATCTGTCTCTTTTGTAAAGATATCAGTTGGCCCCTTTCTATCTTTTGCCACATTTTTTTGACTTAAAAATATTAATTATAAATTCACAGGGAGCTGCAAAGATAACACAAAATGGTTCATGTATCCTTTAGCTGTTTTGCCTCAATGGTTATGTCTTACAGAATTATAGTAAATTTTCAAATCAGTAACTTGACATTGTGTGTATAGGTCTGTCATTTTATTACAGGTACAGATTTGCGTAACCATCACCATCATCAACACACGTAACAATTCTATCACCACAAAGATTTCCCTCATGGCATATCTTTATAGTCACACCCACCCCCAACTGCCCATTATCCTTAATCCTTGGCATTCACTAATTCTCTTTCCAGCTCTATAATTATGTCATTTTTGAGAATGTTATGTAAAGGGAATAATATAGCACAAGATTGACTTTGTTTACTGGGCATAATGCCCTTGATCCATCCAAGCTGTTGAGTGTATCAATAGTTTGTTCCCTTTTCTTGCTGAGTAGTATTCTATAGCATTGATCTACCATAGTTTAACCAATCACTTACTGAGGAGCATTTTGATTATTTCCAGGTTTTGACTTTTACAAATAAAAGTGCTGTGAATAATCATGTACAGGTTTCTGGGTGGACATAGTTTTAATTTGTCTGGGATAAATACCCAGGAGCATAACTGCTTGGATCATATGGTAAATGTATGATTAGTTTTTAAAGACACTGCCAAATAATTTTCCAGAGAGGCTGTATCATTTACATTTCTCTAATGGCTAGTTGTGTTATTTTCCTATGGCTGCTGTAACAAATTATCACAAACTTAGTGCCTTAAAAGAACAAATTTATTCTCTTATGACTCGGGAGGGAGGTCAGAAATCTAAACTGGGTCTGCAGGGCTATGTTACTTCTGGAGGCTCTAAAGGAGAATCTGTTTCCTTCTTCTTTCCAACCGCTAGAGACTGCCTATATTCCTTGGCTCAGGTCCTTTTTGGTCCTTTTCTCTATCTTTGTATTATATAATAGCGTCTTCTTTCTTCTCTGATCCTGTCTCCTCCTTCCCTTGTGATTACATCAGGCCCACCTGCATAATGTAGTGCAATCCTATCTCAAGATCCTTAATAACTTAATCACATCTGCAATGTTCCTTTTGAATATAAGATAACATATTCCCAGGTTCTGGAGTTCAGAATGATGGGCATTATTCTGTCTATCAGAGCTCACAATGTTGAGCATCTTCTCGTGTGTTCATTCGCCTTCCACATTTCCTCTTCAGGGCTATCTTTGTCATTTTCTAAGAAGATTGTTTGGGTTTTGTTTTCTTTTACTGTTGAGTTATGAGAGTTCTTGGCATATTTTAGGTCTTTGTCAGATTTAAATAAGGTCTTTGTCAGATATCTTTAAATCTGTAGCTGTCTTTTCATCTTCTTAACAGGGTCTTTCACAGAGCAAAGGTTTTAAATTTAGCTTTGATGTAGCCCAATTTACTGATTATTTTCCTTTAGGAATTATGCTTTTGGTGTCAAGTCTAAGAAGTCTTTGCCCACCCCTAGATCATAAAGATTTTCTCTTATATGAAAAAATCTTTTATAGCTCTAGATTTTATGCTTCAGTCCATGATCTGTTTTGACTTACTTTTTGTAGAAGGTATAAGATTTGGATCACAGTTCTTTTGCTAACACTTTCTGTTCCTTGGCTGAAACTTTCCATTATTTCATCTCTTTCAAGTGTGTTTGTAATTACTCAGAAATGTCTTCATGATGGCTACTTTAAAATCCTTATCTGATAATTCTCACATCTGTGTCATCTTGGTGTTGGCATATGTTGATTATCTTTTTTTTGTTCAAGTTGAGATTTATTTGGTCTTTTGTATAGCAAGTGGTTTTCGATTAGTCATTTTGCCATTCCTTAGGTTCGAGGTCTTCAGCCTGTCTGTCTTTTTCTCTCTGCCTGTCAGACTCTTCTTCTGTCTACTTTATATATTATGTCCAGGGGTTTTAGATGTGCCTAGCAGGAGGAACAGAGACAACTATGTCTATCTTTACAGAAGTGGAAGTCTCTACAATTGCTTTTAATGGCATTTTGGTTATTGAGCACAATTGTATCATAATATTTGAATGAAAAATTTCTTTCTGTTAGGTCCTATTGCCAGCATTTTGGGGTATATGCCTGGTTGTATGTCAGTGGTTATTGCAGGTGACTGCATCAGTCACTGCAGTTTATAATTTTGAAATTTACCTCCAAAACATAGGATATATATCTGGATCGAAGGAGTTTTAGATACTGAAATTAATTAATGCAACTTCTAATATCTTTCCCAGATAGTCCTAAGAGTTTTCAAAGTCAGTTGATTTCGTAAAAATCAAGTATCCTTGCACTCCATATGAATCTCGCCCATGGAATTCTCTAACCCATATATCTCTAACCAGAGTTGTCATATTCGGTTGTATAGACTGTGTACTGCACAACTCCAGGGTATGAAGTACACTCACAATGCTTTCTATTGTAAATAGGATACAGGAAAGGAAAAATTATCCTAATACCTGGCTTCTAGTCCATTGTCACCTTTTACAGTCTTCATTCATCTGAAGTGTTCTTATTTGGTTTACCAGAGCAGAATGACTTGTTCAGAGTTATCCAGCAATCCTCAGGTGCAAAGTTAATTGGATTCTAAATCTCCTATCCTCTCTCTTCCTTCCGTGCATAAACACATTGCTTAAAAAGTACCACTGGGAGCCCAAGACTTGTTAAAGGCTGCAGTGATACAGACAAAAGGAAGTGGAGGGAGGGGATTTACAGCAGACAGCAAGGTGATATTTCCATTAGGATTTCTTTCCATTTCAAGTGCTAGATTGGAGGCTTACATACGTCTGGCTTGGGTAAGGAGCAAGTAGTTCCCAGGCTCATTTCTAGACTCTCAGTATATCCCCATGGGTCAGAGTTTCCCTGAGGGAAGGGATAACTCTTTACTCCTGCCCTGCCTGAGGGAGAAGAAGGAAATGCTGTGACAGCCAGCAGTGCAAGAGAGGGCTAAATGTTCTTCTCTTCTACCCTGTTCAAGTGGTAGACAAGATGAATATAATCCTTTCACTTTAACTCTCTGTGTGAGTGTGTGTGTGTGTGTGGTGGGGGCAATAACATACGGAGCAAAGCATGGGGATAGCATTTGTATTTTAATATTTTAAAAAAGATTTTATTTATTTATTTGACAGAGAGAGAGCACAAACAGGGGGAGAAGCAGAGGGAGAGGGAGAAGCAGGCTTCCTGCTGAGCAGGGAGCCCGATGCGGGGCTCGATCCCAGGACCCTGAGATCATGACCTGAGCTGAAGGCAGATGCTTAACTGACTGAGCCACCCAGGCGTCCCCAGCATGTGTATTTTAAAGCAGGAAGCATAAGCATCTGTGAAAAGGACTTTACATTTTCACCTTAAAATACAAAAGTATCCAAAGAAGGAGAAATATGGGTATAAATATGGTATTTATGGTATTGATTTTTTTTACTAACATTACTGACAACCACAAACAACAAAAGGTCAACTAAATGGAAATGTTAACACGTTCCTAGATAACTGACTTTATAACGTAAAATATAAATTTTTAGGGAGTATCTCTAAACATTCTTGGAAGAATCAAGTATTTCTTGGCTGTTAAAAACATTCATTTAAAAATAATATGACAAATGGATTACAAATTAGTTCTAATTACTAACACCTGGAGACCCCAAACTTACAAATGATATCTATTTATAAATAACTAAAATCAACCAGACCATTTTTAAGTAGTTTTTATAAATCATATCTTTCTGGCATTAGCTTTAAGTCATGAAATTTTACTTTATCTCAAACTCAAACTCTGCTAATGTATAAGTCAGCTTCTCTGGGTCTCAGGACTGTAAAATGGATCCTTGCTTGCTTTAGCCATTTAATAAGGTAACTGTGAATGTAAAATCAGGTAGGAATTTGGAAAGTGTTTTAAAGAAATGTGTAAGTGGTTAACATGGTTGTCAATTTATGCTGTTGATTTAAATGTTCTTAAGATTAAGGCCAAAAACTAACATGAACTAGAAAGCATTGCACAATCTGGACCCCCCTTGCCTACCCTGCCAACATCAACTCCATGGCTCGCTCTCTCTGACGTGGCTCCACTGCATGGCTGGAGCATGTGAGGGCCACCTACATGCTAACTCTTTCCTCCCCTAGAGCGGAAACAGTTGTATGCTGCTGGGATGAACAATTCCAGGAACTGGCCTCAGAGATATCCTGCAGTGAGAATGATTTAAAAAAAAACTTAAAAAAGAAGGTCATCTGCTAATGGCATTGCAATGACCAAGTCTGGTGACACTGGCCTTTCTGTTTCTCTGTAACTAATTGATGTTAGACCTATTGCTGGAAGGGGAGTTTATCCTCTTAGGCAGAATTCTCCTTAATTAATTGTTGGGTAACAGGGATTCTTTAAGGGTCCTTTAGACTAAAGGCAAAGAAAGCAAGGTCAATGCTATAGGCAATGGGGCAGAGGAAACCAAATTATCAACTGGAAAAACACAGGGCTCCCTTACTATTGGTAATTTCTTAGACTTTACATCTTAAAGTGTGGAACTTTGCTGATTTTCTTGATGGGAGATGCAAAGACCATCCTAACTCTTTCCTTTCTGAGTTAGTTTGCTAGGGCTGCCATAATAAATACCACAGTGTGTGGCTTAAAGGACAGAGATTAATTTTTTCTCTATTCTGGAGGCTCGAAGTCCAAGATCAAGATATTTGTTGGTTGGATTCTTCTGAACCTCTCTCCTTGGCCAGCAGATGGTCTTCCCCTGTGTCTTCATGTGACCCTTCCTCCTGTGTCTGTGTCCTATCTCATCACCGTTAAGGACACTGGTCATATTGGATTAGGACCTACCCTAATGACCTCTTTTCATTTAATTACCTCTTTGGGGCACCTGGGTGGCTCAGTCGTTAAGCGTCTGCCTTCGGCTCAGGTCATGATCCCAGGGTCCTGGGATCGAGCCCCGCATCCGGCTCCCTGCTCGGCAGGGAGTCTGCTTCTCCCTCTCCCTCTCCGCTTGCTTGTGTTCCCTCTCTTGCTGTGTCTCTCTCTGTCGAATAAATAAATAAAATCTTTAAAAAAAAGATTACCTCTTTAAAGGCTCTGTCTCCAAATACAGTCATTATCTGAGGTACTAGGAGTTTGGATTTCAATGTATGAATTTTGGGACAACACAATTTAGTCCATAACACCTTTCAAAGCTATTTCTGATAGTTCAGTTAGGCCATTGCAATGAACCTTTCGTCACAACTTCTCAGAGCATTGGTACCTTGGTGGATATGGCTTCCATTCCTTGGACCTGAATACTGGCAGAATCTCTTGGTCAACCTTTGATTCTATATGACAGCAGTACAAGAATTCTGTATATTGTGGTCACATAGATTAGTGAAAATTTTCCAGAACCCATACTCATTCAGTAGTGTATTGTGTTTTTGTTATAATGGCTTTGTTGAGATATAATTCCTGTGCCAAAAATTTTCACATTTAAAGTGTACAATTCAGTGACTTTTAGTATATTCACAGAATTGTGCAACCTAATTCCAGAACGTTTTCATCCCCCGACCCTGCAAAAAAAAACTCATGCTCATTAGCAATCTCTCCCCTTTCCTCCAGCCTTTTCTAACTACTTACCTATTTTTGTCTTTATAGAGTTGTCTATTTCATATAATGGAATCATACAATATGTATGTGACTGTGTTCTTTCACTTAGCATAATGTTTTCAAGGTTCATGCATTTTGTAGCCTGTAACAATATGTCATTCCTTTTGTTGCCAAATAATATTCTATTGTATGGGTATATGACATTTTGTTTGGATGTATCATATTTTGTTTATTCATTTACCAGGTGGAGGACATCTGTATTGTTTTCACTTTTTGCCTATTATGAATAATGCTGCTGTGAATATTCATGAACAAGTTTTTGTGTGGACATATGTTTTCAGTTATCTTGGGTATATACCGAAGAGTAGAATTACAAGGTCATGTGGTAACTCTATGTTTAACATTTTGAGGAACTGCCAAATTGTTTTCCAAAGTGACTGCACCATTTTACATTCCCACCAGCAAGAAATAAGGGTTCTAAAAGCTCCACATTCTTGCCAACACTTGTTATAGCCCATCCTTTTTATTTTAGACATTGTGCTGGGTTTGAGAGTATACACTGTACAGTTCTATTCTTTTAAATTTATTGAGGTGTGTTTTGTGGCTCGGAATGTGGTCTATCTTGGTGAAGTTTCAAAGTGAGCTTGAGAAAAATATATGTTCTGCTGTTGGTGAATGAATTTGTCTATAGATGTCCATTGCATTCAGTTGATTGATGGTGCGTTTGAATTCAACTATGTCCTTCTGGATTTTCTGCCTCCTGGGTATGTCCATTTCTGATATAGGGGTGTTGAATTCTTCAACTAACTAGTGGATTCATCTATTTCTCCTTGAAGTTGTGGTCTGAAAATATGCATGGTATGATCTTGATTGTTTTGTACTTGTTGAGGGCTGATTTGTGACTTAGTATGTGATCTATTCTGAAGAATGTTCCATGTAAATTCAAGAAGAATGTGTAGTCTGCTGCTTTAGGATGAAATGTTCTGAATATATCTTTTAAGTCCATCCAGTCCAGTATGTAATTCAAAGCCATTGTTTCCTTGTTAATTTTCTGCTTAGATGATCTGTCCATTGCTGTAAGTGGGGTGTTAAAATCCTCTACTATTATTGTATTATCATCAATGAGTTTCTTTATGTTTGTTATTAATTAATATACTTGTGTGCTCCCACGTTGGGGGCACAAATCTTTACAATTGTTAGATCTTGATGGATAGACCCCTTAATTATGATATAATGCCCTTCTTCATCTCCTGTTATAGTCTTTGTTTCAAAACCTAGTTTGATATAAGTATGGCTACTCTGGCTTTCTTTTGATGTCCATTAACATGATAGATGGCCTCCATCCCCTCATTTTCAATCTGCTGGTGTCTTGAGGTCTACAATGAGTCTCTTGTAGGCAGCATATAGATGGATCTTGTTTTTTTTGTTTGTCTGTTTTTTTATTTTGTTTTGTTTTTTGTTTTATCCATTCTGATACCCTATATCTTTCGATTGGCCCATTTAGTCCATTTACATTCAGAGTGATGATTGAGAGATATGAATTTAGTGCCATTGTGTTACCTGTAGAATTGGTGTTTCTGGTGATGTTCTTTGATCCTTTCTAGTCTTTGTTGCTTTTGGTCTTTTTCTTTCCACTCAAAGAGTCCCCCTTAAAATTTCTTGCAGGGCTGGTTTAGTGGCCAGGAACTGACAGACTTGCTGGAGAAAGAATTCTTGTCTGCATATTTTTCCCTTTCAGCATGTTGAATAATTTGTTTCTACTCCTTTCTGGCCTGCCAAGTCTCTGTGGACTAATCCACTGTGAACCTGATGTGTCTTCCCTTGTAGGTTAAAGACCTTTTCTCTTTTGCTGTTTCTAGGATTCTTTCCTTGTCTGTGTATTTTATGAATTTGACTATCATATGTCATAGTGATGGCTGGCTTTTGTTGAATTTAATGGGAGTTCTCTGTGCTTCTTGAATTTTTGATGTTTGTGTCCTTTCCCAAATTAGGGAAGTTTTTAGCTATAATTTGTTCCAATAAACCTGCCCCTTTATCTCTCTCTTCATCTTCTGGGACTCCTATGATACGAATATTGTAACATTTTACTAAGTCAACCTTCGTGGTCCATTACCTTTCTTTACCTCTTCTTTTTGGCTTCATTATTTTCCACAATTTTATTTTCTTTATCACTGATTTGCCCCTCTGCTTCATCCATCTTATTTTTATGACCTCCATTTGTGTTTGCATCTTGGTTATAGCATTTTTAAATTTTGGCCTGACTAGATTTTAGTTCTTTTATCTTTTTATCTTCTATGCTTTTTTCAAGCCCAGCTAGTATCCTTATAATTGGATATTATATCTTACTTATATCTGTATTGATTGAATCCCTGGCCATGAGTTCTACCTCACGTTCTTTCTTTTGGGGTGTATTCCTCCATCTTGTCATTGGTCATTTTGTCCAGAAAAGAAGAGAAAGAAGAACAACAAATGAAAAACCAAAAACAAAGCAAAAAACAAAGAAAAAGGAAAAAAAACCCCAAATAATAAGAAAAACAAAACACAAAACAAGAAAACCAGAAAAAACCCTCAATCCTGGGTGTGTTTTGGCCTGTTTAAAAGAATCTAGATCCCATAATGAAAAAATAAAGTGAGAGTAGACAAAAATATATATATGTATGAAAAGTATATATCAATAAAAATTTTAAAAATTAATAAGAAGTAAAAAAAGGAATTTGAAAATAAAAGAAAATGAAAAAATAAAAATAAAAGAAATAAAGAATAAAAGTAAAAAGGAAATCAATCCTATTTCTCCAAAAGCTGATGCTTTGCAGCACTCAATAATCAATAAACTTGGTGTGAGCTAGTTGTTTGTGCTGGTCTTCTGGGGGAGGGGCCTGCTGTGCTGATTCTCTGGATGATTTGTTTCAGTGGAAATGCTTCTCCAGGGCACAGGGGGGTGGGGCTTGGTGTAGGCAGCTCTGCCCTCCACTAGGTGGCACTGTTTTGCTCCCTGAAGGCTTTCAACACTGATGGGCGGGATGAAAATGAGTGCCCCCTGCTCTCTAGGCTCAGAGCTGGAAGTTTTCACTTCTTACTCTTCAGTGAGCCCTTACAGAAAAGCAGTCAATCACTCTGTTTCCCTGATTTCTGTCTGAACTCTGTGTTCACCCTGTCCATGTCTGAGCCTTTTTATCTCAGGCACTTGACCAAGTTTCAAAACTCCAAATTTCAGGGATGCCCACAGCACTGACCAGCACTGTTCTTCTGGGGGAGGGTCTCGCCACACTTGCCTGCCCTTCCCAGGAAAGTGATCACATGATCCTGTGGCAGTTTACAGTTTATAGCAGAAAGTCGCAACCAAGACCCACTGCTCTCCACTGTCTTCTGGCTCCTATGCCTGGGAACAGCACAGCAACATGGCACCACCCCTTCTTCCTGGGACCCAGGAGATCGCCAGGCCACCCTGTCACTCCTGGGATTCTGCCCCTCCTCACCACCTGAGCACCTTTAATCCGGGCACACCCCCCACAACAGTGAGCCTAAAAGTTCAGATTTTGCACTCTGCCACTTCTAATACTTTGCATGGTAGCCTCCTAGGCAGATTCTCTCTCCTCCACCATATCCTCAGCTATGTATCCCCCAAGTGAACTTTTGCACCTCCTACTTTCCAAAAGGTGGTCACTTTTCTCCTTGTAGGTGTGCAGTTTTTGTTCTCTCAGACCTCCAATTGACTTCTTGGGTGTTCAGAATAATTTGATAACTATCTAGCTGTGCTCAAGGGACAAGACAAGCTCAGGGTCCTCCTCCTCCTCCTCCATCTTAACTCCTCCTCACATCTGTATCTTTTAAGACACCCCCCACCACCAATATTTGAATATTTGACTCCACTCTCTTCTTACTTGTGTGATTTCTGAAGAAAAGTCAATCCTTATTTTGCAACTCCATAGGAAAGGTGGTTTTCTTTTTTTGGCTTCTTTCTCAAGACTTTTTTCCTTGTCTTTCATTTTATGGGATTTGAATAGGATATGCTTAGGTGTAGCTTTTTTTCTTTTTCTTTTTCTCTCTTTCTTTCTTTCTTTTTCCTTCCTTCCTTCCTTCCTTCCTTCCTTCCTTCCTTCCTTCCTTCTTCTTTCTTTCTTTCTTGGCAATTATGGTGTTCTCTGAGCTTTCTGAATATGCGGTTGGGTGGGGAAATTCTGTCATTATTAGTTTAAATATTTCTTCTGTTCCTTTCTTCTGTACATGTATGCTAAATATTCTGTAGATATCCCACAGTTTTTGGATATTTTGTTCCATTTTTTTCAGTATTTTTTCTCTCTTTGCTTTGTATTTCTGGAAGTTTTTATTGACATATCTAATGAACTCATTAGACTAGCATTTCTTTTTATTTTATTTATTAATTTTAAAGATTTTATTTATTTATTTGACAGAGAGAGACACAGCGAGAGAGGGAACACAAGCAGGGGGAGGGGGAGAGGGAGAAGCAGGCTCCCCGCAGAGCAGGGAGCCCGATAGACTAGCATTTCTTTTTAATTTTTTTCTTAGATTTGCCATCTCTCTGCTTACATTACCCATTTGTTCTTGCAGGTTGTCTACTTTTCCCATTAGAGCCCTTAGCATATTCATCATAGTTGTTTTAGATTCATGGTCTGATAATTCCAACATCTCTGCCATATCTGGTTCTGATGCTTGCTGTATCTCTTCAAACTGTGTTTTTTGCCTTTAATATGCTTTGCAATTTTTTATTAAAAGCCTGACATGATGTATTGAGTAAAAGGAATTGAATAAATAGATCTTTAGTAATATGGTGGTAATGTGTTGGGGAGGGGAAGTGTTCTCTAGTCCCATGACTAGGTCTTGGTCTTTTAGTGAGTTTTTGCTCCTCAGCTGTGAACTTTACAAGTGCTTCTTAGCTTTTTTGACCCCCCTTAAGTGGGACAGGATGATTAGAGGGGGATGGTGTTGGGTACTTCCTTTCCCTCAGGTCAGTTAGGCTATGATAAAACCTTAATAGGTTAAGCTACAGTCAAGTGGTTTCTCTTGAGGTCGTCTTGTTACAAGAACAGAATGCACAGGAGGGAAAAGATGGCAGAGGAGTAGGGGACCCTATTCCAAACGGTCCCCAGAATTGAGCTGGATATCTACCAGACCACCCTGAACACCCATAAAATCAGCCTGAGATGTAAGAAGACAGATCTGGATCTCTACAAACAGAATGTTGCAGGCGGTTGGTTTTGAGGTATGAAGTGGGGAGCCCTGATATCAGAGGATAAATGGCAGCAGGAGGGAGCCTGGCTGTGGGGATCCTACACCACTGGTGAGCAATAGCCTCCCACACTGGGGACCGGGCACAGACTCGCAGACTGGTAGTGGCGGGGAAAGGACTTTAGGGCAGCCCCTGGTTGGAAACCTGGAGCAGCGGGGTCACGTGTGGGAACTGGGGGTGGCTGGTGGTTTTAGAAGCACAAAGGGCAGAGATGAGCCCCGATCTGGAGGCAGGACTGGGAGTGTTTCTGAGAGGCGCACAACCCAGGATGCTGCAGTTTATAGCAGCACAGACAGAAACAGAGATAGTGTGGCCTGGAGAGCTCACTGAAGAACAGACTGCGATCTCTGCTCTGAGGAGGGTGGGTTGGAAACAGTCTCTTCACTCTGACTCTCAGAAGAGACACAGAAAGCTGCCAGGGAAGCCGCCAGAGAACAAAACCCCCAAAAAACCAGTTTTCACTGAGCCCATCCCCTACCACAGGGGGCAGGGCAACTCTGCCCAAACAGGGTTGCCTGAATAACAGCATGGCAGGCCCCCCCCCAGAAGAAAGGCTGGGAAAACAAGAGGCCAGCAACCCTAAGGTCCCTAGAAAACAGGTGCATCTTGCTTGGGTTCTGGTCAATAATTTGGACTCTGTACATTCCCTCAACCACCCATCAACAGAATGACTAGGAGGAGGAACCCCCAAAATAGGAAAGACTCAGAGATTATGACTTATGCCACAGATTTACAAATGGGTGCAGATATAACCAAGATGTCAGAGATGGAATTCAGGCTAGCAATTGTGAAGACAACAGCTGGAATGGAGAAATCAATTAATGGCAACATAGAGTCTCTAAGGGCAGAAATGAAAGCTGAATTGGCAGAACTTAAAAATGCTATCATTGAGATCCAATCTAATCTAGGATAATCTAACAGCTAGGGTAAGTGAGGCAGAAGAACGATTAGTGACCTGGAACACAATTTAATAGATAAAAAGGGAAAAGAGGAGGCCAGGGAAAACAACTCAGAATCCATGAAAATAGAATCAGAGAAATAAGTGACACCATGAAACGTTCCAATGTCAGAATTATTGGAATCCCAGAGGGGGTGGAGAGAGACAGAGGACTAGAAGATATATTTGAGCAAATCATAGCTGAGAACTTCCCTAGTCTGGGGAATGAAACAAACATTTGAGTCTTAGAGGCAGAGAGGACCCCTCCCAAGATCAAGGAAAACAGGCCAACACCCCGGCATGTAAGAGTAAAACTTGCAAATCTTAGAACCAAGGAAACCATCTTAAGGGCAGTTAGGGGAAAGAGATTCCTTACGTACAGAGGGAGGAACATCAGAATAATGTCAGACCTATCCACAGAGACCTGGCAAGCCACAAAGGCCTGGCAAGACATATTCAGGGTACTAAATGAGAAGAACATGCAGACAAGAATACTTTTTCTGGCAAGGCTGTCATTTAGAATGGATGGAGAGATGCAGAGCTTCCAAGACTGGCAGAAGCTGAAAGAATATGTGACCACTAAGCCAGCCCTGCAAGAAATATTAAGGGGGGTTCTATAAAAGGAGAAAGACCCCAAGAGTGATATACAACAGAAATTTACAGGGACAATCTATAAAAACAAGGTCTTCACAGGCAACATGCTGACAATAAATTCATATCTTTCAATAATCACTCAACGTGAACAGCTTAAATGCTCCCATAAAATGGCACAGGTTTGCAGGTTGGATAAAAAGACAGGACCCATCCATATGCTGTCTACAAGAGACTCATTTTGAACCTAAAGATACATCCAGACTGAAAGTGAAGGGATGGAGATCCATCTTCCATGCCAACAGACCTCAAAAGAAAGCTGGGGTAGCAATTCTTATATCAGACAAATTAAATTTTAAACTAAAGACTGTAATAAGAGACACAGAAGGACACTATATCATTCTTAAAGAGTCTATCCAACAAGAAGATCTAACAATTGTAAATATCTACACCCCCAACATGGGAGCAGCCATCTACATAAGCCAACTGTTAACCAAAATAAAGAGTCATATTCATAACAATACGTTAATTGTAGGAGACCTCAATACTCTACTCTCAGCAATAGATAGGTCATCTAAGCAGAAAATCAACAAAGAAACAAGAGCTTTGAATGACACACTGGACCAGATGGACCTCATAGATATATACAGAACATTCCACCCTAAAACAACAGAATACTCATTCTTCTTGAGTGCACATGGAACTTTCTCCAGAATAGACCATATACTGGGTCACAAATCAGGTCTCAACCGATACCAAAAGATTGAGATTATTCCCTGCATATTCTCAGACCATAATGCTTTAAAACTGGAACTCAATCACAGGAAAAAATTTGGCAGAAATTCAAACACTTGGAAGCTAAAGACCACTCTGCTCAAGAATGTTTGGATCAACCAGGAAATCAAAGATGAACTTAAACAATTCATGGAAACCAATGAGAATGAAAACACATCAGTCCAAAACCTATGGGATACTGCAAAGGCAGTCCTAAGGGGGAAATATATAGCCATCCAAGCCTCACTCAAAAAAAAATAGAAAAATCCCAAATTCACCAACTAACTATACACCTTAAAGAACTAGAGAAAAAGCAACAAATGATGCCTAAGCCACGCATTAGAAGAGAAATAATTAAGATTAGAGCAGAGATCAATTAATTAGAAACCAGAAACACAATAGATCAGATCAATGAAACTAGAAGCTGGTTCCTTGAAAGAATTAATAAGATCAATAAATCACTGGCCAGACTTATCCAAAAGAAAAGAGAAAGACCCAAATTAATAAAATTATGAATGAAAGGGGAGAGATCATGACTAACACCAAGGAAATAGAAACAATTATTAGAAATTATTATCAACAATGATATGCCAATAAACTGAGCAATCTGGATGAAATGGATGCCTTCCTGGAAACCTATAAACTACCAAGACTGAAACAGGAAGAAATTGACAACCTGAATAGGCCAATAACCAGTAACGAGATTGAAGCAGTGATCAAAAACCTCCCAAAAAACAAGAGTCCAGGGCCTGATGGATTCTACCAAACATTCAAAGAAGAAATAATACCTATTCTACTGAAGCTGTTTCAAAAAACAGAACAGAGGGAAAGCTTCCAAACTCATTCTATGAGGCTAGCATTACCTTAATCCCCAAACCAGGCAAAGACCCCATCAAAAAGGAGAATTTCAGACCGATATCCCTGATGAATATGGATTCCAAAATCCTCAACAAAGTCCTAGCTAATAGGATCCAACAATACATTAAAAGGATCATCCACCAAGACCAAGTGGGATTTATCTCCGGGATGAAAGGGTGGTTCAACATTGACAAATCATTCAATGTGATAGAACACATTAAAAAGAGGAGAGAGAAGAACCATATGGTCTTCTTAATTGATGCAGAAAAAGCATTTGACAAAATACAACATCCTTTCCTGATTAAAACTCTTCAGAGTATAGGGATAGAGGGAACATTCCTCAAATTCATCAAATCCGTCTGTGAAAAACCCACAGCGAATATCATCCTCAATGGGAAAAAGCTGAGAGCCTTTCCCTTAAGATCAGGAACACGTCAAGGGTGCCCACTCTTGCCACTATTGTTCAACATAGTACTAGAAGTCCTAGCAACAGCAATCAGACAACAAAAAGAAATAAAACATATTCAAGTTGGCAAAGAAGAAGTCAAACTCTCTCTTTTCACAGATGACATGATACTTTATGTGGAAAACCCAAAAGACTCCACCCCCAAATTACTAGAACTCATACAGCAATTCAGTAATGTGGCAGGATACAAAATCAATGCACAGAAATCAGTTGCTTTCTTATACACTAACAACACAACTGTAGAAAGAGAAATTAGAGAAACGATTCCATTTACAATAGTACCAAAACCCATAAGATACCTCGGAATAAACCTAACCAAAGAGGTAAAGGATCTATACTCTAGGAACTACAGAACACTCATGAAAGAAACTGAAGAAGACAGAAAAAGATGGAAAAATATTCCATGCTCATGGATCGGAAGAATAAACATTGTTAAAATGTCTATGCTACCCAGAGCAATCTATACCTTCAATGCCATCCCAATCAAAATTCCAATGACATTTTTCAAAGTGCTGGAACAAACAATGCTAAAATTTGTATGGAATCAGAAAAGACCCCAAATCACCAAGGAAATGTTGAAAAAGAAAAACAAAGCTGGGGGCATCACGTTGCCCAATTTCAAGCTATATTACAAAGCAGTGATCACCAAGACAGCATGGTACTGGCACAAAAACAGACATATAGACCAATGGAACAGAATAGAGAGCCCAGATATGGACCCTCAACTCTATGGTCAAATAATCTTTGACAAAGCAGGAAAAAAATGCAATGGAAAAAAGACAGTCTCTTCAATAAATGGTGCTGGGAAAATTGGACAGCCACATGCAGAAGAATGAAACTCGACCATTCTCTTACACCATACACAAAGATAAACTCAAAATGGATGAAAGACCTCCATGTGAGACAGGAATCCATCAAAATCCTAGAGAAGAACATAGGCAATAACCTCTTTGACATCAGCCACAGCAACTTCTTTCAAGATCCATCCCCAAAAGCTAGTGAAACAAAAGCAAAAATGAACTTTTGGGATTTCATCAAGATAAAAATCTTCTGCACAGCAAAGAAAACAGTCAACAAAACAAAGAGGCAACCCACAGAATGGGAGAAGATATTTGCAAATGACACGACAGATAAAGGGCTGGTATCCAAGATCTATAAAGAACTTCTCAAACTCAACACCCAAAAAACAAATAATCAAGTCAAAAAATGGGCAGAAGACATGAACAGACACTTCTCTGAAGAAGACATACAAATGGCTAACAGACACATGAAAAAATGTTCATCATCATCAGCCATCAGAGAAATTCAAATCGAAACCACATTGAGATAGCACCCTATACCAGTTAGAATGGCAAAAATTGACAGGGCAAGAAACAATAAATGTTGGAGAGTTTGTGGAGAACGGGAAACCCTCTTACACTGTTGGTGGGAATGCAAGTTGGTACAGCCACTTTGGAAAACAGTGTGGAGGTGCCTCAAAAAATTAAATATAGAGCTACCCTATGACCCAGCAATTGCACTCCTGGGTATTTATCCCAAAGACACAGATGTAGTGAAAAGAAGGGCCATATGCATCCCAATGCTCATAGCAGCAATGTCCAAAATAGCCAAACTGTGGAAAGAGCTGAGATGCCCTTCAACAGATGAATGGATAAAGAAGATGTGGTCCATATATATAATGGAATATTACTCAGCCATCAGAAAGGATGAATACCCAACTTTTACATCAACATGGGATGGGACTGGAGGAGATTATGCTAAGTGAAATAAGTCAAGCAGAGAAAGTCAATTATCATATGGTTTCACTTATTTGTGGAACATAAGGAATAGCATGGAGGACATTAGGAGAAGGAAGGGAAAAAATGGGGGGGTGGAAATCGGAGGGAGAGATGAACCATGAGAGACTATGGACTCTGAGAAACAAACTGAGGTTTTTAGAGGGGGTGAGGTGGGGAGATGGGTTAGCCCAGTGATGGGTATTAAGGAGGGCACGTACTGCATGGAGCACTGGGTGTTACATGAAAACAATGAATTGTGGATCACCATATCAAAAACTAATCAAAAAAATGTATTGTATGGTGACTAACATAACATAGTAAATTTTTTTTTAAAAAGTACTTAAAAACTAAAAAAAAAAAAAGAGAGAGAGAGAGAGGGAGAGAGAACAGGATGCTGTGATGTATTTCAAAATGGCTTTCTCCCACTTAGAGATCACCATGAGAACCTGGTAGGGCTCCTGGAGGTAAAACTCACAAAAGTGTGGGGCCTCTCCCAAACTGGATCTCCCTGGAGTTTTTAACTCTCAGACTTGTCCACACTTAGCCTCTAGAAATTCATCAAGTACAGTTCAGGTTTTCCTATCCCAACACTGGTTCTCATGGAAGTTTCTGCTCATGGAGGCTTTTGCTTGTAGGTTTCTGCTCTGGTAAGTTGTGATTCTCAGTATTCACCAGTCTGTCTTTTAGAGGTCTCCAGAGAAAATCTTAGCCTCTGAAACCTACAGCTATAGCAAACAGTATGCCAGCCTAACTCATGGGCAGGTTAACATAAAGTCACACCCTAAAGGCTTATTTACCTCAATTCTTTTTATCTAATAGGTCATGTCTGACTTTCAATTAAAAAGTCTTGCTAAATAATATAATGTGAAATTTCTGCAGATCGGATATTTTCACCACTTTTAGGATTTTCTTTTGTTGTCGTTGTTGTTGCCATTTGCTTGTTTTGTGACTTTCCTGGTCAAAGTATGTAAAGTCTGTATTCTTTGTCATGTGGAGTCACTAAAGTCTGTGCCTGGTTACCTTAGTAGTTAGGCAATGATTGGACGGAGGTTTCCTTGAACCAGGAAGTCTTCCCGCCTTTGCCACAGGGCTCTGCACTGTGGCACACCTTCCATGCTCATGGTCAGCCAGAGCTGAGAGAAAAAGGCCTTCCTACACCTCTCCTGAGTAAGTGCACCACCCTGCACATGCTGTGTTCTAGCTTTCCAGGAGCATGTCTGAGACTTTCAAAGCCCCTGTGGACATCTAATTTTCCAATTTTTCCCTCTAAGTGTTTTTGTCAAGGTATTGTTAGCCTCAGCTGATACCAATGCCACAGGCAAAAATGATGTTAAACAAATGCTGCTGATTTTTTTTTTTTTTTTTTTTTTTTTTGGTGAGGGGCGGGTGATGCCCTAGTGATGGGGCTGCTCCCACAGAGTGAGTTCTGAATCAGGTCAAATAAAGAAAAGCCCTGAAAACAGAGCTTTCCTAGGAAGTTTTCAAACAGGTCAATTAATGACAATTATCTGAGAATGGTGCTTTTGGGGGGACTCCAAACCTGTTCTGCCTTGTCCAGTGGCTGCTAGGCTGCTGGTTTTCATAGCTGCTGTAGTGCTAAGGCTGTTGTTTTCATAGCTGAAGTAGAGCTGGTGATATGAAGATGGGAATAGGGAGAGAAAAAAGCCATGGAGCTTGTAGTTCTACTGAGATTCACCCGTTTCTCTTGCATAAATGCATAAATAACCAAAGGATTGTTGCAAGCTTTTGGTTAATATTCACAGTTCTGCCAATGTTGAGTTTCGTGATTTTTGCCAGTGTTCTCATTACTTTTATAAAAGAGTGGATTTTTCAAGGACCTTATTCCACCATTCTAGAAGTGCTTCTCCTGTATTGTGTTAATGGCATATGTTTTGGTGTGATTGATTCACTACCATTTGAAACTCCTTCAGTCATGGTGAGAACCACCTGATATACAAGCATGCTGGAAAACATCTTGCTGGGAATGTTTTGCTATCACTACCTGATGTTCAATTTCTCCTCATGTCTCTTTTCTTAAATGTAGCTACAAATTAAGAATAAATGAAAGAGGTACTGCCAGGATATAAAAGAATTTACACTAAATCAGTTAACCAGAAACTCCCAAGGATGAAACTGATTAGGTTGTCAGATCAAAAAAATTGAAAATATTCCACAGTTATCACTTGCAGGTGGGTACGGTTTTCCTTCAAAAAGTGTTTGAAATGAAAATGCTATGTTACTTTTAAAAATGGAAATCATTGCAAGACTCCATGAGTTATGGTGAGGGCAACGTGATTGCTTTTGCTTTTTTCTTATTTTTAAAATAATCAATAGTCCTTTCTATTTTCTTCTTAAAATAGCAAGACCCTAAGATAAGATTTTGACTTTAGGTCTGATGCTCACTTATATAACATGATTAAACAAATACGTTTTAAGACCAGCCTGGACATAAGGGAATTAATTATATTAAATGTGGTAATGACAATTTATCAATAGTTTTAATGAAAAGAAGATTATTGCAGTATTTCCTGTGATTGATGATAGCCAGTCTTGCCATAAAGTTGGAGATCGTGGATGCTTTATAGTAGATTAGGCATCATTACAATAGACACTTCCTATTTATAAGCTAAGAGCAAAGGGAGGTGATAAAATTAATTGTCCAAATTAATTCTATAGAACAACTAAATTCAGACCATCACAATTTAGAATGTCATTATTTTAACACGAATGAGCCATAGTTCTTTTCTACTCTCTTTATACTAAAAAAGTTTGCAGAGCAAGTTAACTGAGTAAGAGAATTCTTAGGAATAAACTATAAAATATAAGAACATATGAATCATTAACATACACATTTAAATTGTTATATATCTGTTAAGCAAATCAGAAAAATTCACTATTTAGATACACTGTAACAACTTGCATGAAGGTATTTATTTGGTCATTCATCCATTCAATAAACATTTATTCAATTCCAACTATGTGCTAGACATTTACAGTATAACACTGAAAAGACAGACATGGTCCTTATGGAACATAGAAGACCCAATTCTTCTCCTTACTCCATCTCCTCTGAAGTCAACAGAAATCAAGTGGATGCAATTCAAGATAATGATATAAAAGAACCCAGAGAGGTTGAGATATAAAAAAAGGATAAGAGTGAGAAGCACTTGCTGTAAATAGCACAGTCATGGGAGACCTCTCTGACATGGAATCCTAATAAATGAGAAGACTGAATGAGTGAAGAGAAGCATGTTAGTTATGGAGGGGGACAGCATGAAGAAAAGTCCTGACACTGGAGAGAACTTGAATATTCCATGACCTGAAAAAAAGGTCATGATGCTTAATAAGAAATTGGGGGTAGGAGACAGACAGTAAGAAAGGTAAGTGTCACGTAATGAAGATGGGAAAGAGGGAGAGTCCAGATCAAGCAAAGCCTCAAGTGATAGTAAGGGTGAAGTTCAGGGTTTTCCCCTCAAGGACACAGTACTTAACATTTATTCACCAAATAAAGCAGAATATTTGAGGCTAAATGGCAGAATGGAAAACCCTTAGGACTTTGTTCCTTTTTTGTTAAAAGAAAAACATTGCTTCTGAAAGTATGTCTGTCAATGAAGCAAATACATTTGCATTCTCTCTTTAGGTAAGTGGAAGTATGTGGGTATTATCTGTGATAGCTCATAGGACTTCCAAGTCAGACTCTCATGGCATAAAGTATCTTCGATATTTTATTTTTTTAAATTTTATTTATTTATTTATTTATTTTAAAAGATGTTTTAATTTATTTTTTTGAGAGAGACTGTGATAGCGAGAGAGAGCAGGAGCGGGGAGGAGGGAGAAGCAGGCTCCCCAAGGAGCAGGGAGCCCGACATGGGGCTTAATCCCAGGACCCTGGGATCATGACCTGAGCCGAAGGCAGATGCTTAACCTACTGAGCCACCCAGGTGCCCCATATCTTGGATATTTTAATAATGAGGTAATTGGAAATCAAAGGTAGTATTCAGTGTCCTTTGTTACCAGTGCTTTATAAGAATTAACTCATTCAATCTCTATAATCCTATGTAACTTTTATTACTATCCCCATTTTAAACACATAGAAACTAAGGCAGGAAGAATTTAAGTAACTTGCCCATGGCTAAGTTGTAGAAAGTGGATTTGGAATTTGAACCCAGCCATTCTGATATCTGAGGCCAGGCTCTGTCTGCAACACCTCTCTGCATGCCATGAAGGTCATTCTCTTTCCTCCAAGGTTAGGACTAGCCCCACTGTACATCTGGAAGCTCAGCCATCATCTTATGAAGGGGAAGCCCTACTGCCCATATGATAAAAGGCTAACTTGTGTCAGTTAGATGGATTACTAGTATAGTGCAGATTTTTCAAAAGGTATAGTTGACATATGGTACACTATTAGTTTCAGGTGTACATCATAGTGAGTTAATATTTTTAGACATTAAAAATGATCCACAAACATATGTCACCATCAAAGTTATTACCACTGGGGAAAAAAAAAGTCTTTGGCTTGAAAACCAAGTTAACATTAGATGACTGCCCAGCACACATGCAGAATCTGAATCACAAAGGTGTCTCTGAGGAGGAAGATGGTTGCTAAGTTCATCTAATCTTAAAATACGCTCTCTCTGGGGTGCCTGGGTGGTTTAGGGTCCTGGGATTGAGCCCCATGTCAGGCTCCTTGCTCAGGGGAGTCTGCTTCTCCCTCTACCCCTCCCTCCAGCTGGTGCTTTCTCTCTCTCTCTGTCTCTCTTAAATAAATAAAATCTTTTAAAAAACATATGGTCTCTCTTCCAATCGACCTCATGAGATAACCTGGAACAATTCATAAAGGAGATGGCCATGGAATTATAAGCTTGAAAGTCAACACCTAACTAAATTTGCTAAGGAAGAGAAGGAATGCTATTTGACATGAGCACTTTTTTAAAAAATCACATTCCTAAAATTTCTATTTTTCAACTGTGTTAATTGAAAAGCTGTTTTGATTCAGAAATATGTGAATATTTGAGGAATAAGATTTTCTTGCATAATAATATATAAGATGCGTATTTCCAGTATATATCAAAACTTATATCTTAGAAATTCTTTAAAGTTACTTTCACATATCTTTTAAAAGTTAAATGTTAATTTGTGGACTAGTATATTCTATCAATGAATTTTGCAATTCAAAGTGCCTATGTTAAAATATAACCCACTAAAAGAAGACATTAATTTCCCATATCTTTTTCATGTGATATGCTGATGATCTTCCACTGGAGGGAACACACAATCACAATATGTGAAGAAAAACCAAAAGAAGCCTTTCAGAAAAAGATATGTAGAAATTTCTTGTTTTCTCTGGCAATAACATTTTTTATCTTCTAAGCTTAAACCTTATTTTCTAATTTATAGGCATAATGACAGATTATTACATCTTACAGCTATGTGCTTGTCCTAATATGGTTAGCATATAGAGTTATATCTAGCATGTAATAGCTGAATTATATTCTGGAACTTTCTCTATTTTATGATGGCCTATAACAGAATAATTAAAAAGGAGAGAAAAGAGAGAAATAAAAATGAATGATGAAAGAATACAAGAAGACAAAAAGCATAAATCAAAAAGCACAAATGTGAATAGTTGAGAAAGATGATAAAAGCAAGCTATAATCTAAAAGGAAATTAAATGTATCTCAATTACCTCATTTTAAGCATATAATGATGTTAACATAAAATGGAAATTAATTAGTTTCTGAACACTCTGAAACAGAGAAATCTTTATAATGCTCTAAAATATCATTTTCTTATATTCACAGTTATTTCATAGTTAAATATGACTTTACTACCAGTGATTCCTAAAAATATGTTAACATTTAAAGTATTAATATTTTTTAGAAAAGTATTAACATTTACATGAAAATGATGACATTTTATAAATACTAGAGGTACAGTGATACAAGGAAATCACATAGATTTGGTATTTTTTCAATAATTTCATAGCTTCTCATTTTTAGGTATCAAAGTATCACATGACAAACATGATGTTACTAGGACTATATTGATTTGAGAAGTATGAAACAGGTATAGTATGCTCAAAAACCTTTGTTGAGCTTAATACTGAAATTACATGCAGCTAATAACAATTCACTGCCTCTGTATGTGAGCCAACAGGTAGCACTAACATATCGGAATTGAAACCATATTACTCCAGCCAGATAGAAACCCAACCCCTAAACCCAGCATTCTAAAACTTTCACTGTGAAGCATTTTAGATTCTAGCCATTTCAAGTTAGTAGGAAATCCTTGAATCTTTGATAATTTTGACACTATTTTAAGTTTTCTACCCTTCTATGTGGTCAACAAGTTTAAGTAGTAGCTGTTTTACGTTCTAAGTTGTAATGTAGTTTGTTTGGTACCAATTCAAATACATACATTGATTAGTATTTAGAAATATTTATCATATGAAATACATGGACTCTTTCTTATCATACATGCTATTTTGTATCTAATCTATATTAACAATGTGAAAAAAACCTGTGTATAGTTCCACAAATATCTGATTTACTCTATGAAATGTGACCACCACAATTTTCCTACCAAAAAATACTTTATTCTTTAGAACATAAACTGTTCAGAAATGGTTTTGTTAATTTTGGATTGGCAGCTAAGTATGAAGCATATTAGTGGCTAGAAATACAAAAGATTCTAGTTAATTGTATTTCTTGTAAAGGTAATCATCACTGCTTTTCAAACTTTATATGATCAATTTTAAGAACAATTTATTAATATTTTGCATTTTGTTTTTCCATTTGTTATTTCAAAGAGTTAAGAAGTGTAATAATAATATTGTGTTTTAAAACAGCAACAGTAACTGATTTCAATAATAAATACAGTGAGCTCCATTATTTAAGGAGCTTGATTTGCAAGTAAAGGTAGTAACTATTTCTGTGTGCACAAAGCATACATTTCTATACAATTGTCGTGAGGAAGAGGTGGAGACAGCTTGGAGGAACCTGTATCCAAAGCTAGTTTTGACTAGAGAGAAGCCCCGGGAACTATGGAGGAGCAGGAATTGGCAAAAAATTAAAGGGCGGGGATGGCCAACAGCTTGAATTGGCACAAAGTCAGTAGTGTATAGGGTGTGCCCAGGACAGAAAAGTAAGCCAGTTACTTACTGCTGGGGGACCTCTTGTTTACCTGAAGCTATAAAATGAGACGTGTTGAGGTGCAGAATTAGTCATACAGATATCTAATGTAAAATAAGAGTGAACTCAGAAAGAGCAGACAATTTCAATGGCTTCAATCATTAAACATTTATTAAGGAACCATTGTGTAAGGCACTGATCTAGGAATTGAGGGCACAGCACTGAACAAAATGATAAATTCACTCAGGCCACTTACTTCCAGTAAGGAAAATATTAAAGAGTGACCAGAAAAGGCTTCCCCAAGAAGATGAGCAGGGTGAGGACTCACAAGTGAGGCAGATAGCTGTGTGACTGGGGGAAGAGCTTTCCTGGCCAAGGGCACGTCAAGTGCAAAGACCCTGAATGACAGCATCCTGATAAGTACCATGACCAACAATGATGCCCGTGGGGCTGAAGCAGTTAGTGAAAGGGAAAACAGTAGCAATTGGGTAAAAAAGATAACAGGTGTGCAGAGCACGTAGGGTGTTTGGATCATGGAACACCCTTGGAGGCGGACATGATCTGACTTACACTATAAAGGATCACCACGCTGCCTTGTTGCACATATTCCATAGCTAGAAAGGAGAGAAGCAGGGAGGTGAATGAAGACACAACTGCATGAATCCAGGGAGTGACGAAGCTGGCTCAGATGAGAGTGGTAGCATCAGAGGTGGTGGCAAGTGGGATGACTGGATACATTTTGAAGCCACTGCCAATAGGATTTGCTACAAACTAGCTGTAGGGTGCAAGAAAAAGAAGTGCAATATAACAACTGTTTTTAGCCTAAGCAAATGGAAGAAAGGAATTTCCATTAACTAAAAAAGAGGTATGCTATAGGAGAAGGGGGCTTGGGAAGAAAGTCGGGAGCTCAGTTTTGGACTCTTGGACGTCTGTGTGGAGATGTCAAGAGGCAGTTGAATATACAGGGCTATAGGGCAGAGGACAGAGGGCAGAGAAAGAAATATGAGCATGATCAGAATATAGATGGCATTTAAAGTCATGAAAATGGATGCGATCACATAGGGAGAGGATGTAAAGGGAAGAGAATAAATCCAAAAAGTGGGTCATAGAGGACTCCTCCTTTAGAGATCTGGGAGAAGAAGAGGGACAGGTGAGCCCCTGAGAAAGTGGCAAATGGACTGAGAGCCAAGGGTGCTTGCCACATTGTTTGTGCCTCTGTGCACTGTGAAGGAGCTGGGTCCTTCCACCCTCACATCTGCAATAAATATGTCCACCCTGGGAATACCAGGAAGAGTAGCTGCTAAATAATTAAATGATGACAGTAGCTCAGCTTCAGGGGGTGTTCTGTGGGCCAGGCATGGCATTAAACAAACACAGGAAGTTAGAACTATTTCTATCTTCATCTTATACATGAGAAACATGTAGTGTAATGGGATTAAATAACTTGTGTGGGGTCACACCACCAGCATGTGGTGAAAATTGGATTCACATTCAGGCAGCCTGCGTTCAGAGCCAGAGGAAGCTAACAATTAATTGAAACCAAAATTAACACGGATCAGGATCATGGCTTTAGTGTCAAGATAACTTGGGTTCTACCATTCACTCATTAATTCTTTGGACTTCGGGCATGCGGTTAATCTTTTGGAACTTTAATGACCTCAATTGTAAAATAGATCCACTCTATCCTGCCTGGCTACACAGCATCCAACAAATGGAATCTCTTCTTATTCTTGAGAATTATCCTTGTGGCCTCCCTCCCTTACCACCCCAAACCAATCAATTCTCAAGTCTTATTGATTCAGTCTTCTTTGGCTTGAATATGTCTCTTTCTATCCCCCACTAGTTCAGGGCACCATTCTCTCCTTTCTGGGTTTCTTTTCTCCTAACTGATTTCCCTGTCCCTCTTTCTCCAGTCTTTCCAAATAGCAGACAGAGTGATCTTTCTAAAATGCAAATCAGATCATGTGACCTACACTGGTTAAAACCCTTTAACAGCTCCCTGTCACCCTCAGGATAGAGCAGTTTGGAGGTCACTTCTTAAAGCTTTTCCTAACCCGGATTGTGTTAGGCTGTCTCTGCAGTTGCCACAAAATGGCACCTTAGGAAATGGATTGATACTGTTAGTTTGCCAGCCTGGGCCCCTTCTTTCCCCTGTCATGCCCTCTAGACGAGTGTATATCTCTACAGAGGCAGGAGTATGATCTGGATCATATTGCCGTGAATCCCCAAGGTCTACTACAGGGCAGTAAATATTTCTTTAAGAATGACACATAGTAAGTGTTAATGATAAAATGACACAAAGCATTGCTGGATGAATGACACGTAGTATTGCTAAAAAAGTTAAGAAATGAATAAAAAGGAGCATGCCAAGACATAAGCCATTTGCTTAAATTTAATCTGCATCAGACAGAAGTCTCAGTGATTTAGGATGGAAAACTAGGGGTGCTTTGAAACCAACGTCAAAATTGCAATTGGTAAAGTGTAAGAGAGGGGAGGGAGAAGGAAGGGGGAAAGGGGGAGTGCTATTACATGAAGAACTTTGATCCTAAGGCTGTGTTAGAATCTGAAGGTCTGGAGCCCCACACACCTGCTCTGTCTGATTTTTTTGTTATGGATCCTCGAGTTTAAAGGCAGTATAATAAAGCAGGGGTAATCCTTGGTCATCAGACAGGTGGCTCACTACAGGTCAAAATACAAGTAGCTTAGCACCCCCTCCACACTTTCTTTTCACACAAGCATTTGCGTTCCATCCCCCTGGGAGACATCTGAAAGTGCCACCCTGCTTAAAGGAAAGGAGAATTTAAGACAGAGACCACACTGGTCAATCTTAGAGACCCTTGGGAAGTGGCAGTTGTGATAACAAAGAAGAACTGGAAATGAGTGACACGGCCTGCTTCCTGAGATTGGTGGGGATTGCTTCCTGTGTGTATCCAAGTGCATCCTCTCGGAAGTGATACTGCATTTGAGGTATTCTGTGTTTTTCTGGTGCAACTTGCATGTTTCTTGTTTTTCCTCTGGGTGTTCACCTGGTGGCTGAGCATGTTTTGGAGTTTCCTCAAAGCACAGAAAGTCCAAGGACCAGCAGCACTGGCATTCCCTAGAAATTCATTGGAAATGCAGAATCTCTTTTGTAACAAGATCCCTAAGTGATTTGGACACAAGTCAAAATTTGGGCAGCACTATTTTAGAGGACCGTCAGAGGAAAGCAAGACATCAGTGGCTCAAAGTGTGGTCCCTGCACCAGTACCATCAACATCACCAGGGAACTTATTAGAAATGCACGTCCTTACCCTACCTCTAAACCACTGAATCAGAAAGTCTGAGGTGGGGCCCAGTAATCTGTACTGTAACAAGTCTTCCAGGTGATACTGATGCTCACTGAGGTCTGAGAACCCCCAATCTAGGCAGACTGCCAGGAATCAATCAAGGGGCAGTGGGCATGAGGTACATTGGGAGGGCACCGCCCTACCAGGCAGGAGATAGGAGGCTGGGTTTCTAGGCAGCTGCGATTAATTAGCTGTGTGACCTTGGGGAAAGAACTTGACTAATTGACTGGATCTAGTTTCCTCAGCTGCAAAGAGAAAAGGATGTACGTTCTTTGGTGTAAAAGTTGTCAAAGTGTGGTCTGCAGGGGTCCAGGTGGCTTAGTGAGGGCCCTGTCAGCAATTTGCTTATTTCAGAGTTAAAAATAATAGCACACATGATAAAAAAAAAAAAGGCAAAAATGTATTTTGCTTAAATACATGTATTGATTTTGAAATGCAAGGTATGAATGCTATGGAAATGTGACTCCACGTCATAGCACACATGCTATGAGGTCTGGGCTGAACAAGGCTGACCAGTTCATCCCAGTTAACTCTTAGTTAACAGGATGCGGGTAATTTCTCTAATGTGTTTACACATCATTTACATCTTACCATTTACATTTGTTAATTTCCCATTTTTCTTTGTTGCAGTTATACTGTACTAGGAGTGCAATTTATAAAAATGGTTCCACGGCTCATAAGTGGTTCATTGATGCATAAAAGTGCCAACACAATAACTACATAAATGCTATTTCAGAATAGCCCTGTGGATGCAACGTAGGGTGCATCCACAGGGCTGAACGTAGGATTTGAACCTCATTATATAGGGACAAATGAACCTTCAGTGTAAGGAATTTACTCAAGCAATAGGAGTATGAATATGAACTAAAAAGATAATCTAAATATTTTCTCTTACTCTTCACCATGTTGTCTGTTAGGAAAATCTGAGGATATGCCTTCATGTTTGTTGCTTTCCTTACCACCAAAAAGGGTAAATGCCATACTCTATTCAAAAAGCTTGGGTATATGACACATAATGTCATATATCCAATGACATATAATATCTGGGTGGAAAGGAGAAAAAACTCTTGGCAGATTCCTTTATGACAGTGTGGGGTAACGTTCTGATCCCAGTAATGCACAATGTGGAAAGTCAACGACACATGTATGTATACTAAGTTGGATGAAACTGTTAAAATGCAAAATAGAAATCTCCTCTGTGAACACATACCCAGTGTCTGTAGGATGAGGGAGTACTCAATGACTTTTTATTCTGCTTTCCACCTGCCACCCATGCCATATAAGAAGAGATTTGTCATTTAGCCAATGCTCATTTCACTTGCCAGATGTAGACTTGGAAAACATACCTGGTGGTCAGTGCTGATGGAACAGGGCAATGTCAGAAGCCCAAAGGGCACAGCTCAGGGAAGAAAGGGTGCTAACCTGCACACTGCTGCATTCACAGGGGAAATGACATTCAACAATGTGCCTCCTGATCTTAATTCAGCACTGATGACTAAAATAACAATTGTGGATATGATTAAATTATGGTCACTGAGTGAACACATGTTCAGTGGGGGAAGAAATGGCAATGAGTACAAGACTTTTTTTCCACATTAAATCACTCCGATTATCCATGGCAAAAGTGCTTATGTGATTTTTTAAGTTATGTTTATTGAGGTATAATCTGCATACCATCATATGACTGTCACTGTAACCATGGTAGGGGACATTTCCACCACTCCCCAAAGTTCCCTATGCTTCTTTGTATTCAAAATATCCCTTTCATCCCCAGTTCCTGACAATTACTGATCTCTTTTCTGACTCTAGTTTTGTTTTTCCCAGAATATCATACAGTATGCACTCTTGGGGGCTGGCTTCTTCTCAATTATATGTGAGATTTTGGCTGGAGAATGAGATAAAACACTATTTGAAAAAGGCAGTAGGGTATATTTCTTTGATTTCATGTGTCATGCTCAAGAGCATATCTCAGGAAGATATTTGTATACCCATTACCTAAATGCATCATGTCATAGCCAAAATGCTAGGATCAAGGAGATCAAACTGTGGAACAGATCTTGATTGACAAGAGTCTTGACTCTTTCCCACAATTTAATTGTTTCTTTCATTTTTCTTTATTAGGTTTTAAATTTTAATTCCAGTATAGTTAACATACAGTGTTATATTAGTTTCGGGTGTACAATATAGTGATTCAACAATTCTATACATTGCTCAGTGCTCATCATAAGAAGTCTAAGTTTTTTCATTTTTTTGGGAAAAAAATCAATGATCTTATTGGTCATTAAACACACAGACATACATACACACACTACAACAGGGTATTAAGAATGTTTTCTAGAAACCCCCAACAACCAGAGAATGGATTAAGAATCCATTAGCTATCATCTTTCAGCTTACTTATTCAATCTTACAGTTTTTGAGGTGATGTGCATTTGATGGTAAATGGTTTTCAGTGAGAATCCTGTATATAATTTCTTGGTCCATCCATGTTCAATGAGAATTTCTATAACTATTTAGACCAAAAATCACTTGCCACCATTTAAAAAAAAATTTTTTTATTGTTATGTTAATCCCCATACATTACATCATTAGTTTTAGATGTAGTGTTCCATGATTCATTGTTTGTGCATAACACCCAGTGCTCCATGCAGAATGTGCCCTCCTCAATACCCATCACCAGGCTAACCCATCCTCCCAACCCCTCCCCTCTAGAACCCTCAGTTTGTTTTTCAGAGTCCATCGTCTCTCATGGTTCATCTACTCCTCCGACTTCCCCCCATGCTACATTCTTCTTCTTTTTTTTTTTTTTCTTTCTTAACATATATTGCATTATTTGTTTCAGAGGTACAGATCTGAGATTCAACAGTCTTGCACAATTCACAGCGCTTACCAGAGCACATACCCTCCGCAGTGTCCATCACCCAGTCACCCCATCCCCACCCACACTCCAGCAACCCTCAGTTTGTTTCCTGAGATCAAGAATTCCTCATATCAGGGGCGCCTGGGTGGCTCAGTCGTTAAGCGTCTGCCTTCAGCTCAGGTCATGATCCCAGGGTCCTGGGATCGAGCCCCGCATCGGGCTCCCTACTCCACGGGAAGCCTGCTTCTCCCTCTCCCACTCCCCCTGCTTGTGTTCCCTCTCTCACTGTCTCTCTCTCTGTCAAATAAATAAATAAAATCTTAAAAAAAAAAAAAAGAATTCCTCATATCAGTGAAGTCATATGATACATGTCTTTCTGTTTGACTTATTTCACTCAGCATAATACCCTCCAGTTCCCTCCACGTCATTGCAAATGGCAAGATCTCATTCCTTTTGATGGCTGCATAATATTCCATTGTATATATATATCACCTCTTCTTTATCCATTCATCTGTTGATGGACATCTTGGCTCTTTCCAAAGTTTGGCTATTGTGGACATTGCTGCTATAAACATCGGGGTGCACGTACCCTTTCGGATCCCTACTTTTGTATCTTTGGGGTAAATACCCAGTAGTGCAATTGCTGGATCATATGGTAGCTCTATTTTCAACTTTTTGAGGAACCTCCATACTGTCTTCCAGAGTGGCTGCACCAGCTTGCATTCCCACCAACGGTGTAGGAGCGTTCCCCTTTCTCCGCATCCCCGCCAACATCTGTCATTTCCTGACTTGTTAATTTTAGCCATTCTGACTGTTGTGAGGTGGTATCTCATTGAGGTTTTGATTTGGATTTCCCTGATGCCGAGCGATATTGAGCACTTTTTCATGTGTCTGTTGGCCATTTGGATGTCTTCTTTGGAAAAATGTCTGTTCATGTCTTCTGCCCATTTCTTGATTGGATTCTTTGTTCTTTGGGTGTTGAGTTTGATGAGTTCTTTATAGATTTTGGATACTAACCCTTTATCTGATATGTCATTTGCAAATATCTTCTCCCATTCTGTCAGTTGTCCTTTGGTTTTGTTGACTGTTTCCTTTGCTTTGCAAAAGCTTTTTATCTTGATGAAGTCCCAATCATTCATTTTTGCCCTTGCTTCCCTTGCCTTTGGTGATGTTTCTAGGAAGAAGTTGCTGCGGCTGAGGTCGAAGAGGTTGCTGCCTGTGTTCTCCTTTAGGATTTTGATGGACTCCTGTCTCACATTGAGGTCTTTCAACCATTTGGAGTCTATTTTTTTGTGTGGTGTAAGGAAATGGTCCAGTTTCATTCTTCTGCATGTGGCTGTCCAATTTTCTCAATACCATTTGTTGAAGAAACTGTCTTTTCTCCGTTGGACATTCTTTCCTGCTTTGTCGAAGATGAGTTGACCATAGAGTTGAGGGTCCATTGCTGGGCTCTCTATTCTGCCCCATTGATCTATGTGTCTGTTTTTGTGCCAGTACCATACTGTCTTGATGATGACAGCTTTGTAATAGAGCTGGAAGTCTGGAATTGTGATGCCGCCAGCTTTGCTTTTCTTTTTCAACATTCCTCTGGCTATGTGGGGTCTTTTCTGGTTCCATACAAATTTTAGGATTATTTGTTCCATTTCTTTGAAAAAAGTGGATGGTATTTTGATGGGGATTGCATTGAATGTGTAGATTGCTCTAGGTAGCATTGACATCTTCACAATATTTGTTCTTCCAATCCATGAGCATGGAATGTTTTTCCATTTCTTTTTGTCTTCCTCAATTTCTTTCATGAGTATTTTATAGTTTTCTGAGTACAGATCCTTTGCCTCTTTGGTTAGATTTATTCCTAGGTATCTTATGATTTTGGGTGCAATTGTAAATGGGATCGATTCCTTAATTTCTCTTTCTTCTGTCTTGTTGGTGTATAGGAATGCCACTGACTTCTGTGCATTGATTTTATATCCTGCCACTTTACTGAATTCCTGTATGAGTTCTAGCAGTTTTGGGGTGGAGTCTTTGGGGTTTTCCACATTATCATATCATCTGCAAAGAGTGAGAGTTTGACTTCTTCTTTGCTGATTTGGATGCCTTTTATTTCTTTTTGTTGTCTGATTGCTGTGGCTAGGACTTCCAATACTATGTTGAATGGCAGTGGTGATAGTGGACATCCCTGCTGCGTTCTTGACCTTAGGGGGAAAGCTCTCAGTTTTTCCCCATTGAGAATGATATTCGCTGTAGGTTTTTCACAGATGGCTTTTATGATACTGAGGTATGTACCCTCTATGCCTATACTCTGAAGAGTTTTGATCAAGAAAGGATGCTGTACTTTGTCAAATGCTTTTTCTGCATCTATTGAGAGGATCATATGATTCTTGTTCTTTCTTTTGTTAATGTATTGTATCACGTTGATTGATTTGCGGATGTTGAACCAACCTTGCAGCCCAGGGATAAATCCCACTTGGTCGTGGTGAATAATCCTTTTAATGTACTGTTGGATCCTATTGGCTAGTATTTTGGTGAGAATTTTTGCATCCATGTTCATCAGGGATATTGGTCTGTAATTCTCCTTTTTGATGGGGTCTTTGTCTGGTTTTGGGATCAAGGTAATGCCTGACTCATAAAATGAGTTTGGAAGTTTTCCTTCCATTTCTATTTTTTGGAACAGTTTCAGAAGAATAGGTATTAATTCTTCTTTAAATGTTTGGTAGAATTCCCCTGGGAAGCCATCTGGCCCTGGGCTTTTGTTTTTTGGGAGATTTTTGATGACTGCTTCAATTTCCTTAGTGGTTATAGGTCTGTTCATGTTTTCTCTTTCTTCCTGGTTCAGTTTTGGTAGTTGATACATCTCTAGGAATGCATCCATTTCTTCCAGGTTATCTAATTTGCTGGCATAGAGTTGCTCATCATATGTTCTTATAATTGTTTGCATTTCTTTGGTGTTGGTTGTGATCTCTCCTCTTTCATTCATGATTTTGTTGATTTGGGTCCTTTCTCTTTTCTTTTTGATAAGTCTGGCCAGGGGTTTATCAATCTTGTTAATTCTTTCAAAGAACCAGCTCCTTGATTTGTTGATCTGTTCTACTGTTCTTTTAGTTTCTATTTCATTGATTTCTGCTCTGATCTTTATTATTTCTCTTCTCCTGCTGGGTTTAGGCTTTATTTGCTGTTCTTTCTCCAGCTCCTTTAGGTATAGGGTTAGGTTGTGTACTTGAGACCTTTCTTGTTTCTTGAGAAAGGCTTGTATTGCTATATACTTTCCTCTTAGGACTGCCTTTGCTGCATCCCAAAGATTTTGAATAGTTGTGTTTTCATTTTCATTGGTTTCCATGAATTTTTTAAATTCTTCTTTACTTTCCTGGTTGACCCATTCATTCTTCAGTAGGATGCTCTTTAGCCTCCATGTATTTGAGTTCTTTCCGACTTTCCTCTTGTGATTGAGTTCTAGTTTCAAAGCATTGTGGTCTGAAAATAGGCAGGGAATGATCCCAATCTTTTGGTACCGGTTGAGACCTGATTTATGACCTAGGATGTGATCGATTCTGGCGAATGTTCCATGGGCACTAGAGAAGAATGTGTATTCCGTTGCTTTGGGGTGGAATGTTCTGAATATGTCTGTGAAGTCCATTTGGTCCAGTGTGTCATTTAAAGTCTTTATTTCCTTGTTGATCTTTTGCTTAGATGATCTGTCCATTTCAGTGATGGGGGTGTTAAAGTCCCCCACTAGTATTGTATTGTTGTCGATGTGTTTCTTTGCTTTTGTTATTAATTGGCTTATATAATTGGCTGCTCCCATGTTAGGGGCATAGATATTTACAATTGTTAGATCTTCTTGTTGGATAGACCCTTTAAGTAGGGTATAGTGTCCTTCCTCATCTCTTATTACAGTCTTTGGTTTAAAATCTAATTTGTCTGAAAGAAGATTGCCACCCCAGCTTTCTTTTGGTGTCCATTAGCATGGTAAATGGTTTTCCACCCCCTCACTTTCAATCTGGGGGTGTCTTTGGGTCTAAAATGAGTCTCTTGCAGACAGCATATTGATGGGTCTTGTTTTTTTAATCCAATCTGATAGCCTGTGTCTTTTGATTGAGGCATTTAGCCCATTTACATTCAGGGTAACTATTGAAAGATAGGAATTTAGTGCCATTTATTCCCTGTAAGGTGACTGTTACTGTATACTGTCTGTGTTCCTTTCTGCTCTATGTTGCTTTTAGGATCTCTCTTTGCTTAGAGGACCCCTTTCAAGATTTCTTGTAGGGCTGGTTTCGTGTTTGCAAATTCCTTTAGTTTTTGTTTGTCCTGGAAACTTTTTATCTCTCCTTCAATTTTCAATGACAGCCTAGCTGGATAGAGTATTCTTGGCTGCATATTTTTCTCATTTAGTGCTCTGAATATATCCTGCCAGTCCTTTTTGGCCTGCCAGGTCTCTGTGGATAGGTCTGTTGCCAGTCTAATGTTTCTACCATTGTAGGTTACAGATCTCTTCTCACGAGCTGCCTTCAGGATTTTCTCTTTATCTCTGAGACTCATAAGTTTTACTATTAGATGTTGGGGTGTTGACCTATTTTTATTGATTTTGGGAGGGGTTCTCTGTGCTTCCTGGATTTTGATGCCTGTTTCCTTCCCCAAATTAGGGAAGTTCTCTGCTATAATTTGCTCCATTATACCTTCTGCCCCTCTCTCTCTTTCTTCTTCTTCTGGGATCCCAATTATTCTAATGTTGTTTTGTCTTATGGTATCGCTTATCTCTCGAATTCTGCCCTCGTGATCCAGTAGTTGTTTCTCTCTCTTTTTCTCAGCTTCTTTATTTTCCATCATTTGGTCTTCTATATCACTGATTCTCTCTTCTGCCTCATTTATCCTAGCAGTTAGCATCCCCATATTTGATTGCACCTCATTAATAGCCTTTTTGATTTCTACTTGGTTAGATTTTATTTCTTTTACTTCTCCAGAAAGGGCTTCTCTAATAACTTCCATGTTTTTTTCAAGCCCAGCTAGTATCTTTAAAGTGATGATTCTGAACTCTAGATCTGACATCGTACTAATGTCCATATTGAGTAGGTCCCTGGCAGTCGGTACTACCTCTTGTTCTTTTTGTTGAGGTGATTTTTTCCGTCTTGTCATTTTGTGCAGAGGAGAATAGATTAATGAGAGAACAAAATGCTAGCAGGGTAACAACATCCCCAGAAAATATACTCTAAACAAATCAGAAAAGACCTGAAGCAGTGGGAAAAGAAAGGGAAAGAGAGAAAAAAGAAAAAAAAAAGAAAGAAAGAAAAAGAAAAAGATAAAGATAAAAACAAACAAAAACAGAACAAAACAAAACAAAACAAAAACAGAATGTGATCAAATATGATCAGGCTGGTATATAGATCAGTGCCACACACTAGATTTTGGGTGTATTTTGGTCTGTTAAAAGAAAGTGCCTCCCAAAATTTTAAAAAAGAAAAACTTATATATGTACAAAAATAAGGGTTGATATGATGAAGGGATGGAATATGACTGTAAAGATGCAAAGTTAAAAAATTTTATAAAAGGAATTAAGAAGTTGTTTGAAAAAAGAAAGAAGAGGATTTAAAAAAAAAAAGGGAGAGAATGTGATCAGGCAGGGGAGTAGAAAAACACCATACACTAGAGATTTAGGGTATATTTTGATCTGTTAGAAGAAACTATCTCAAAATTTTAAAGAGAGAACAACTTATATATATATGCCAAAAATATGGGTAACTACTATGAAGGGACAGAATATGACTCTAAAAATGAAAAATAAAAATGTTTTTTAAAAAAGGGATTGATAAGATGTTGGTTGAAGAAGGGAAAAAGAAAAATTCAAAAAAAAAAAAAGAAAAAAGACAGTTAAAAAAAATAATTAACTTTGAAAGACTAAAGAATCATGGTAAAAAAAGCCATGAATTCTATGTGCAGTGTTCCCCTAGCCTTGGAGTTCTGCTGTTCTCATTGATCGGTAAACTTGGTCTTGGCTGGCTGTTCTCGCTGATCTTCTGGGGGAGGGGCCTGTTGCCGTGGTTTCCAAATGTCTCTGCCGGAGGCGGAATTGCCCCGCCCTTGCCCCCTCCCGGCTAAGTAATCTGCTCGGGTTTGCTCTCCGGGGCTTTTGTTCCCTGAGAGCTTTCGGTACAGCTTTGGAGGCGGAGAGTGAAAATGGCGGCCTCGCAATCTCTGCCCCAGAGGAGCCAAGAACTCGGAGCCCCTCTCCTCACTGCGCCCCCAGAGAAAAGCCATCAGTCACTCCCATCTCCCCCGCCTCCGGCCGCACTCCATGCTCACCCGGCCTGTGACCGCGCATTTCTATCTCTGGCACCCGACCCCGGGTGGAGTCTCCAAACCCAGCAGATCCCTGCGGTGCACTCCCGTGCGGCTCCTCCCGGGGGAGGAAGGTGAGTCTCCCCGGATCTGCTGCTTGTTGGGTCCCTGCTTCCAGAAAGTGGTCGCTTTTCTGTTCAGAGAGTTGCTGCTATTCTTTTCTTCGATCTCCTGTTGAGTTTGCAGGTGTTCAGAATAGTTTGAGCCCTATCTAGCTGAATTCCTGAGAGGAGACGAAATCCAGGTCTCCTACTCCTCTGCCATCTTGCTCCGCCCCCACTTGCCACCATTTTTACCTTGAGTTTCATGCTCCTATTTTATCCACAGTTTATAAAACTTACTCAGCTGTTTAGTTTTTCCTTAATGTATATTTGTATCATCATGATTATTTTTATTATCCTGTGTGGCACAGACTTTTTGTATAATTAATGTGGCCCACAGTGTTTTTCAAAGAAACCAAGAATTTCTTTATATTTTTGAGGCTGTTTTCCTGTTTCTATCTTTTTTTCCTATGGACCTAAATAAATGAAGACTCTCAGTTGAGATTTTCAGGAAATCACCCAACTACAGGCTGATCCAATGAGTTTGCCCTGAGAAATTGAATATGCAAATCATTTTTACACGCACATTTATGTAGGAAAAACACCTGCACATCTGGGTTCCCAGCAGTCCCTGTTGATTAATATGCATGTAACCCAGAACTGCCCATTGCTGGGTAATAAGAATTTTAAATGCACTTGGCTCATTTTCAAGTAAATCCCTGGGTCTTGAGTATGCAATTGAATGTGCCAGGTTAGATGCTCATTTTATATTAAATAAACTTTCTACCTTATGAAAGAAGCTGCATTTTGTATTCAGTATGTATTTTTTCTTTACTTTGGGAAAACAATGACTCCAGTTAACAGTAAACAATGGGCTTTACATTGTAAAGAAAACCATCTGGTAATTCTAGTTTTAGGGAATGATTAAAAAAAAAAAAGTAGGGGAGATGGCTCCTGCCAAGCAACAGCTGAAAGCCCAAATGTAACTGAAAAACATAAGCCAGCTGGTCAGGTTGCCCCTGATGAATGATATCTCCTTTTTGTGGAGTACTTATAAAATTCAAATTGTACATGGATTATTTCACTTGGGCATCTACAAAACCTTGGAGGTAGGTAGTGAGAAGTAGCTTATATTCTGAGGTGTAGAAATCCTTCCAAGTACATGGAAATAAAGGTCAGAAGTAGAGTTGAACATAGTCATTTCCTTTGATCAGGCATCTGTCACCATGCCTGCTTACTCTGCTCAGTCTCAGTTTGTAGATCATTTATTCTCTCTTCACTGGAAACAAAAGCTTTAACCTTTTAATTTAATAACATCATTTACATTTTAGTGGGTTTTATTGTTGTTGTTGTTGCTGTTGTTTTGGTTTTTGTAAACAGGTAATCAGGAATCTCCAAGCAGAAAATCTCCAGGAATTAATTACCTACCTCACCAGACTCTGATAAGTATGAAGTTCAAACTGGTTGCTGTTACTTGCAGGAAGGGAGTTACCTAATAAAGTAGTCTAAGAAATATTTAATAGCTAAAGCTGACACATTTTATGATAGTACCCCAGAAAACAGTTACTGTGATTATGTTATTTTAAAAAATTATTCTTTTTGTACTTCAGTAATACCCATTTATAATCTATCATTGAAACAGCATTACTCTATGACAATACTAACAGAATGTGGTTTAAACCCATGTCAATTTGGGGAATTATGTTAAGTTCCTATGTTAAGCGTTACATACTTAATTTCATTTGCTTAATTTAATCCTCAAAACAACTTCATGAGATAAGTAGTCGTATTTTCATTTTACATATGAGGGAAGTCAGACCGAGACAAGGGGAGTGAGTTGTTCACCTGTACTCACCTTTTCCCGCCCCTCCCAACCCTGCCAACTAGGGTCTTCTTTATCCTGTCCCTTCTTCCACTCACTTCACCTCCTATTTACTTAAACATATTTTTGTTCTTCTGAACTCAGGCAAGTGAAGGAAAATTGATGAGGAAAAATGGTCAATATTGAGCCCCCCCCCCCAAAAATAAGCAGTCCAGTTAAAGAATATGAAAGGAGATGACAAGATCAATCAAATGTTCTAGAGTTGGTTCTAGTTTTCTGGTTTTTGCTTTACTGGTAGGGCTTTACATCTCCAATGACTTTTTGTGGGACTATTTTGATACCACTTCAGCCACCCATTTATAACCACACTCTTACACATGAGGATGACATTCTCCCACATCTGACACTGTCCATGCAGACAAATCTGTGTTCAGATGACATCTTCTAGGTGGCCCCATTCTTCCTGAGCGTTCAGTTCTTTGTTCCATACTAAAACCTTTAATTTTTTCTGGCTCCCCTTCCGGCCACCTTCTTAATTTTTTTCACTATTCACTGTCTAGCTTAGAATGTGTCTCTCTTCAATCACTACCTTGCAAATATCCTTAACCTTCTTGACCTCTTGGTCTTTCCTTACATCTGACTGACCAAAACTCCATCCACATTTGGACAAATCCCAGAGTGCACCACCTACATACCCAGATTACTGAGAAGTGCTGGATGGACAGAGCTGTGCAGACTGGGGCCAATACAGGTTTGTAGTCACTGACCTCAGACAGCTGGTGTATTTTCTCCAACAATCCTATTTATATTCTTATCCCATGCCCATTTTCCACAGCACATCAACATTCTCCACTCTCATTAGGTCTTCAATTGCCTATCTCATGTCATCTTATCCTATGTGATATTTTCCTTCCCTGAATTGCACTGTTTTAGTTGGGGTTCCCTTATAACTGAAGCTTGAGGTGATACTTAAATGCTAATGCTTTACAGGGACATGTAATCCCAGGGCAGTGGGAGTGGGAAAAAGAAATGTGAGTCAAGGAAGAATGGAAAGAAAATACAAGGTGGTGCATCACTCAGCTGTCCACTTCTTCACCAGATGGAAACAGACATAGTCACTTGCCCAAGCAGGTAACCTCTTGAAAGGCTGTACAGAATACAGGTATTCCAGAATAGTCCAAGAGAAAGAGGAATTAAGAGGGAAATTACTAATGGTTCCTGTTAATCTCATCTCTCTCACTGGCCAAATGTTGCCTCATGGGTAGCTGTCTCCTCCATACTTCTCTCTTGTGGCACTTTGCACATTTTCAAAATTTTTCAAATGGGCAGAGGAAACATGGTGGAATAGGAGGGAGAGGGGTGGGGAGGGGTTTGATGAAATAGATGAAGAGGATCAAGAGATACAAACTTTCAGTTATAAAATGAATAAGTCATGGAGATGAAAAGTAAAGCATAGAGAGTGCAGTCAATAATATAATAATGTTGTATGGTGACAGATGGTAACTATACTTACTGTGGTGAGCATTTCATAATGTATATAGTTTTTGAATCACTATGGTGTACACCTGACACTAATATATTTCAACTTCAATTAAAAAATAAAAATAAAAATTTTAAATGTTTTTTTTTCTGTCTTATCCTTCCTATCCTCTCCTTTTGCGGACTCTGTTTACACATATTTTGGTTGACTGAAGTTTCCCACAGTTCACCAATACCTCTTTCAGTTTTTATAGCTGTTTCTCCCTCTAATTTATTTATTTCTATTGCTATGTCTTCCAAATTCATTAATCTCTTCCTCTGCAATGTCCAATCTGTAATTATTTTCCTATTATGTGTATTTTTCATCTCAAACATTGCAGTTTTCATCTCTAGTAGTTTGGTTTGGGTCTTTTTTTTTCTATAAGTCTCTACTTAATATATTCAATCTTTCCTCTACCTTGTTGTATATATGGACTGGTTAAATAACTGCTCTAATGTCCTTGTCTATTAGTGTATCATTTGTGTCATTTCTAGATGAGTTTTAAATGATTTTTCTCATCATTATGGGTTACAGTCTCCTCCTTTTTTGCAAGCTTGGTATGTTCTGATTGGACACCAGACTTTGGGAACTTTAGCTAGTTGCGTGCTGAGTCTTATTTTTCCCCCTGTAAAATTATTCTTCAGCTTTGTTTTGAGACATGGTTAAGTCGCTTGACATGGTGTGATCCTTTCAGGTCTTGCTTTTAAGCTTTATGAGGAAGGGGTAGAGCAGTGTTACTTTTTAGGTGGTTGTGTCCATGGTCTCCAAAAGAATACCAAGGTTCTGTGCTTTGTCATACTCACAGCTAAAATTTATTACAGCAAAAAGTTAGAAATCAAAATCAACAAAGGCAAAAGTTTCCCAGGGTGAAGTCTAGAGGAAACCAGGTCCAAGGGTCTTTCAAGGGTCTTCCCTTAGTGGAGTCACATAGGACATGCTTTACTCTCCCACCAACAAGTTGTGACAATCCATGTGAACTGTAACCTAACAGGGAAGCTTATTAGAGACTAAATGTCCAGAGTTTTTCCTGCGGAATGCTCATGTGGGCAGCCTCTGCCTGGCATGTGCCAAGGTTTCAGACTCCCAGGAAGAAAGCAAGTGTTCAGCATACATCACATTATGAGTATGAGTGGTTCAGGTACAGTAAGCCATTCTTATCAGAGAATGGTTAAAACTCATGAAATCCAAAAGACAACCTGGTAAGCAGGAGTTTTAAGGATAACCAGTGTCAGGCCTGTTATATTTACTCTTCTGCACGGTGTTAATCCTTTATATTTCCATAACACCTTGTGCTCTTTCTCTAAACCCATCTGTTCAACTGTCCACCTCCCACAGACTGTAAGCTTTATGAGAGAAGAGGATACTACTGTTTTGTTCAATAGCCTGTCTCCTGGGCCTACCATAAAGATTGGTATACGTAAATGCTCAATAAATACTTGTTAAATAAAGACAAAGGAAAAATACTGTGAAAATATATAAAACCCTTAAAACTATAAAGAAAAAGGAGTAAATGACATAAATAATTATTCAATAATAAGCAAATTTATCTAAATTTAAGAATTGACTCTTCATGTATCAAAGTGAAAAAAATTAAAAAATGTTAATATACAAAGTTAAGGATGTGATTAAATAGTAACTGTTACATAGTACTTACAAGAATATGTAAGTTATACAGATGAATAATTTAGTAATGTGTCATCATCATGTCTCAGAAAATTCCACTTGTAGTAATTGATTACAAGAAACTAATCAAGAGATAAAGACAATAAATAAAAATACTAATTGCAGCCTTATTTAAAATGGTAAATATTTGCAAACAACATAAATGTCTAATGATAGGAGAAATTTAATAAATTATGGAATATAAATAGAGTGAGATAGAAGTCAACCATAGGCTATTTTCAATAAATATTTTATGACATGGAAAAATATTCATAATAAGTGAAAAACTCAGGATATCAAATAGTTAATACATTTGGAGCCAAATTCTGTTCTGTATGTGCATTTACATATATAAATGTGTTTTATTTAAAAATATAATAAATATGGGTTATATATGCTGAAAGATTAATTTCTGGAGTATATTCATGGGGTCATTGGTCTTTTTCTAAATGTTTATGTGCTTTCTAAAATGGGTATATTTTGTAATTAGGATATACACACACATACAACTTGCATACATATACATCCATACAAATGAACATATACTTCCTAATTTGTTTCACTATTTGATCATTGGACAGTAACTGATGTTGGGGGAAGGACTGCATATTAGACATATATGACACACCTGAATGAGGTTAACTGAACTTGCAAGCATGAGACAACCAATTCTCACATGAGACATCTGGGGAACTCCCAGATTCTTAGCTGGTACTAATACAGTATCATTCACCATGATCAATATTTTGCTTGAAGATCTACTTCTGAGAGTGCCATTGTGTCATTTCAGTAATTAAGTACTTTTCTCATCTCTGCTCTCTACTCCCTTTCTTTATGATCTCAGGGCTATTTATGTTATTTCTGAAGCCTCATGAATTAAGTTATTCACAAGATATTTTATATTGTCTTTGAAATTGTGATTTTACTATCTTTCGTTTTAAAATTCTAAAGTATTTGCTTTCAAAATGTGAGTGAAATGTACAATCATCAAAGGTTAATTAAATTTCTCCAATCTATTTTGAGTATCTATGCAAGATTAAAGGATTTGAGGACACACACATATACACACACAGAGATTTGTAATTCTGGCTCCAAAACCCTCATAAAGAAAGCTATATAATATGATGACAAATGAATATTAAAAAGAATCTTTCCTGACAAATTATATTCTCTGCAATATCTGTCATTTTCTTATCTGATTATAATGGTTGCATTTCATTCAAACCATTATAGACAGTGGATGTTTTGATAAGGAGATCTGCAATGTTGAATTATTTCTAAAACCAGGCTCCCTCTCTGTCTTGGTTTAGGTTCCTCCTCAAACAAACTCTGAGCCAGGATTTGGCTGCAAGTAACCTATTTGGGAGGTAATTCCAGGACACATGGTGAGGGACGGGGGAATAAGACAGGGAAGGGATGAATGTCAATGAAGCAGATGTTAATGATCAGGCTACTTCTGAGGGCAACCAGACCTCATTCTTGCTGGAGACTCTCTGAGAGACTGTGGTACATCTCTCAGAAATGTCTCATTAAGGACAGGGAAGCTCGATATGAATCCTATTTATCCATCAATACTTCTCTGTCATTGCTTGAGGGTCATCCCAGGGATATGAACTTTCAGGTATTTCCAGCTATCCTCCTGAGTGGGCCACACATGCCTACAGGCAGAGAGAAGTAGAAGATGCTTTCTCTGTGGATTGTCTGCAGGAGACAGGCACCAATTATACCCTATGTGTAGAATAAGATGTGGTGAGGCAGAAGAAGTAAGACTCTGGCCACTGTTCTTTCACAGAGACTTCAGGGTCCAGAGTCACTAGTTCTGACTTGAGTCTTAGCACCAAGGAGCCCTGTGACTTTGAGCCCGTTACAGAACCTCTCCACACCTCAGGTTTTCTCATCTGGACTAGGGTTTTGTCAGAAAATATCTGAAACTTAGAAATGAGCAAAAGGATTACTAGATGTTCCTTCAGTGACCTGCTGGGCTTGATTTTCTATCCACTGGGCTATTTTTTAATTCTGGAGGGGCGAAGATTCCTTTGTAGATTTTGTTCTGTAGAGATGCAAATAATTTATTTCCAGTTTTTATTTTTATTTTTTACTTTTTTAATTATTATTTTTTATTAACATGTAATGTATTATTTGTTTCAGGGGTACCGGTCTGTGATTCATCAGTCTTACACAATTCACAGCACTCAGCATAGCACATACCCTCCCCAATGTTCAGTTTTTTTTTTCTTTAATTTTTTTGAGTATAGTTGATAAACCATGTTACATTAGTTTCAAGTGGACAACACAGTGATTCAACTTCTCTATATGCTAGTCTATGCTCACCACAAGTGTAGCTACCATGTGTCACCATACAACACTATTACAATATCACTGGCTATATTCCCTATGCTGGGCCCTTTATTCCTGTGACTTCTTCACTCCATAACTAAAAGCCTGTATCTCCCACTCCCCTTCAGTCATTTTGCCCATTCCCCCCACTCCTTCCCTCTGGCAACCATCAGTTTGTTCTTTGCATTTATATGTCTGATTCTGCCTTTTGTTTGTTTGTTCATTTGTTTTGTTTTTAGATTACACGTATGAGTGAAATCATATGGTATTTTTCTTTCTCAGTCTAACTTCACTTAGCATAATACTCTCTAGGTTCATCCATGTTGTTGTTACAAATGGCAAGTTCTCATTCTCTTTTAAAGGCTAAGTGATATTCTATTATATAGATATAGATAGATAGATTCAAGTTATAGATATATCTCTATCTATCTAAATCTATATCTCACATCTTCCTTATCGATTCCTCTGTGTACACTTAAGTTCCTTCCATAACTTGGCTATTGTAAATAATGCTACAATATAAACATAGGAGTACATATATCTTTTTGAATTAGTGTTTTAAATTTTTTTAGGTAAATACCCAATATTGGAATTACTGGATCATATGGTGTTTCTATTTTTAACTTTTTGAGGAAAGTCTATACTGTTTTCCACAGTGGTTATACCAATTTACATTCCCAACAGTGCATGAGGATTCCCTTTTCTCCATGTCTTCACCAATACTTGTTATTTGTCTTTTTGATATTTAGTCATTCTGACAGGTGTGAGGTGATATCTCATCGTGGTTTTCATTTGCATTTCCCTGATGATTAGTGGTATTGTATCTGTTGTCCAGCTGTATGTCTTCTTTGGAAAACGTGTATGCAGATCCTGTTCCCATTTTTAAATTGGGTTATGTGGTTGTTTTTGTTTGTTGTTTTGTGTGTGTGTGTGCGCTTTTTTCTTTTTTGGTGTTGCATCTGTCTCCAGTTTTAAAATCTTGTTCTAACTTTGAAACTCTCCTGTCTAAGCTGACATAAGACTGGCTGTTTGTAAAACAGGTAAGTAAGCAGGGAGTGGGGCACAGATGTGCCTACCTCCAAGCTTTTTTTTTTTTTTTAAGATTTTAAAATTTTTATTTATTTGACAGAGAGAGACAGCGAGAGAGGGAACACAAGCAGGGGGAGTGGGAGAGGGAGAAGCAGGCTCCTCGCAGAGCAAGGAGCCTGATGCGGGGCTCGATGTGGGGCTCGATCCCAGGACCCTGGGACCATGACCTGAGCCAAAGGCAGACGCTTAACGACTGAGCCACCCAGGCGCCCCAACCTCCAAGCTTCTTAAGAGATGGCAATTAACCTGTCTAGCTCTCTGAGTGTTAACAGGTGCTCTGCTAATGATCCTTAGACCCCTTCTGGCTCTTTTTTTCCCCTTCCAAACCCCTCCTTTATAGAAGAAAGTAGTGAGAAAAAGCAAAGACTATTTATTCAGAGGTTGCTATACAAAGGAGTCAGCCACCATCACTTGCATAGATACTGGAAGGCAGGCGTGGAAAGCTTTGAAGTGGAAAAAGGCTTCCAGTGTGCACTGGTTGGAGGCTATTGGCATAGGGAAACTGGAGAAGGGCTGAGTAGAGCAGCCCATAAGAAGCAGAACATCTTATGGGATTGGTGTAGGGGATTTCTCTTTCTGACCCTAAGTTGGAGACAGGCACACATATTAAAGAAGCTATCAGTAATTGATTAAGTACTGATTGTTCTGGGCTGATTGCTTTAGAAATTGTGGTTTGGCTACCCAGACTGGTTGCTGCAGATTGTGGATTGGGGTTCTATTTTTAGATATGATCTGGCCATTGTCCATTTGTTTATTCAGCCTCTGAAAACTGAGGTTGAAGTATATTAAGTTGCTTGGGGTCTCACACAGTGGCTAAGGTAAGATTCCATATCTCCCATGAATTCTAGCCTTAGCTTCACTGTAAAGAGCTAAAGTTTCTTTGGTTAGGAAGTAACACGAAACCCCGAGACCCAGACCAAATACCAGCTAGTAGGAACAACCAGGAGGGCTTGGCAGTAGAGCCGGGGAGCAGCTTGTGAGAAATGTGAGAAATCCGAAGGCCCTCCACAAACTTCAAAGTGAGAATTGAGGGCTGAAAACTGAGGGGTTGAAGTTGGCAGAAGTCTTAGTCTATGTGACCTCTGAAACCTGAGGCCAGTGGAACCCAGACAATCAAGGTTATAGCTACTGTATACTTGAATACCTCACACTGAACAAGCCATATTCCTTCCTCTTCAAATCAGAGCTTGGCTTCTTCCCTTATCTGAGAACTGCATTACAAGCAGAACAAAAGTAGCTCTTGCTACGGGGGACGGATCAAAAGACTCTTTGATCAGTCATTCCAGTCACGTGAGCCTATCCCTAAACCAGAGATGGTAATGAAAGTAATTTAACATACATCTATAATTAATTTGTTATACTTTTCCTGCTGCTGGCAAATCATACTATTTTAGCAAACTTCATGGAATTAATCTCCCAGAAGAGAGATGAGATGGAAAGCCTTCAGAAATAGATGGTTTTGTTTACTCCCAAACATGTGAGTTTTAAGAGCCAATTTTGGCTATAGGTCAGGGTTAATTTAGTGTTTCAAATCTGTCTTTTAGAAAATTGTATAAAGTCAGAGATCTTCTTCCCACCAGATATACAGGAGATATGCAGCATAAAAGCCATTTTCCTTCTTGAATGATTCTAATGATCTGGTAAAGGCAATAGATAATAAATTTTTTTTAATATGAAGACAATATAATGGTAAGATATGTTAGAGAAAAGGTTGTTCGTTACATTTATTTATTAAATTGTATCTAGAGAATAAGGAGAATATGGTACATTCCTAATATGGGTATTACATAAGTGATTCAGATGACAAAGGCACATTCTCATTATGTTTAGAGCTGACCAAAATTTGGTCAGACTGCTAAGGAAGGTGGCCAACTCATCCTGGCCTGCCCAGGACTTTCCTAACTGTAGCAATGAAAGTCCTGGGCAAACCGGGATGATGGGTCAGCCTACCTAAGGTTGCAGAAGATTTGAGTTTAAACGGATTCAATTTTGAAAAATGATGAGTGGCGTAATATGCACTTGAGTCAGAATGAGTCCTAAGCTGTGTCTTTAAGAATGGAAAAGAGATTTCCAAAATATAGGATACTGAAACATTGATGGAGAAATATAGGAATCAGAGATATCACAAACTGCACAAGATTCACAGAATTGGAGATTTGAAAAAAATCATTTAAGAGCAACCTCTCATTTCATATCCAGCTACAATCCAAGATAAGGCAAGGCATGACTGAGATTCTTTGACACTCCTGTTTCTTTCATTCCACTGGATTTTTTGTTTGTTTCTAAGAACACCTGGAGTAGTGGTTCTCAAAACACATTACTAGACCAGCAGCAACAGCACCACTTGGACTCTTATTAGAAATGCAAATTCTTAGGCCCCTGAGTTACTGAATCTGAACCTCTGAGAGAACAGCAGAAATCTGTTTTATTAAGCCCTCCAAATGATTTTGATGTATGCTAAATGTTGAGAACCACTGATTGAGAGCAATCCTCCCTACCATTTTCACATCATGGGATACATCAAAAATCATCATTTTAAATACAGCACATAGGGCAGATGGATGAGGCTACTTGAGGTTGTATGAAAGGGCAAACATTGCCACTTTCTTAGCATGCCTGCAATCAGGCACTCGGGGCTCATATTTTAGCACACCAGATGGGAAGGGAATAGATGGTTACACTCACCTTTTCTACATGTTCGTGACTCTTTCCCACCTGTTAGACAAGCCAATAACCAGTAACCAATAATTGATAACCAATAATAGACTCTTCCATGGTATTGATGCTGTTCAAGATGCCACCAAACAAGTGACTTCAAAATCCGCCTTGTGTAGGCAAGTCATAAAAACTAAGGATCATAGATCTTTGCTTCAACCATGTTTCCATACACAGACACCCTAAATCCTGGGGCATCCTGTGGACAAATTTAATAAAGGAACAGTGACAGATGGACCATCCTCATTTTGAGCCATATTACATTGTGTTTAATCTACTATACTCTCCCTTATGTTTTAAGGAAAAAAATTTGGTTTGTCATCTTTCTCAGCATTGAAAGGAGACTTTGCCTAAAGTGTCTGAGAGGGTATTTTACTCATCAACAAAGCTGGAACTTAATCCCACTAAGAGCCAAAGCAGGAGTTTGTCAGTGAGTCCTCAATGCCCAAAAGAGCAGTGAACTGGGGCAACAGCTCAATAGAACAATACATTTCTTGTTGTAAGGATCTCAACTTCATGGAGGAATAAATGATTTGAATGAACTAATTTGTAATTCAGGATGGATGATATCAGTATAGTAAGCAATATATTTATAGGGGTAACTGTATCAGAAAATACTTCTCTTTAATCTAAAAATTTAGATATTCTCACATTGAAAAGTGTCCAGAAATATATTTTAAATTTCAGCAACCACTTCTGACATCTTCGAGAGAGGCCTGTGTTTATTTAGCACATGGCTTTGTAAAGATGTATGTATCCTAGCAACAAAACAGAAACTTTCCCCAATTTGAAGAAGCTTTAGGGCCATTTAAAATCCATCAGCTATAAATTAAATTAGACAAATGTCTGTCTAATTAGGAACAACTTCCAAAGCGTTCTTTTCTTTTCAAATCATCAAAACAATATTTTCAAAGTCTCAATAGAGCATACACATCCTCTAGTATAATCCTTGTTTTGTCATCCAATGTTAATTCAATTGTGGGATAATTTTACTTCCATGAATTTTGCTTTTTTAGATAATGTTGGCATGGTAATTGCCTTTGAGTGTCTCTAACATTTAAGACTTTAAAGGTTGTAAAAATGAATAAAGGAAAACTGTCAGTTAAAATGGAGTTGGGATGTCCTGAAGGGGGAACTCTCATAGGTACCCCTCATGGAAGCTTATTTTACATAACCTAATAGGAGGAAGGAAGATTTTCTCCTTGCCCATCAATAACCAAGACAATGAGAATCACGGCAACTTAGCTAATGAAAAGTTGTTACAAATCTGAACTCTTGCTCTCCTCTGATGGACTTTTGTTTCAAATAGCTCCTCCTAATTGCCTTCTTTCCTCTATAAAATAATATTCTTCTCCTCTGTTCCCTGGATTTACCTATGCTTTGCCATAGTTTGCATGTCTTGAATTGCAGTTCTTCTGCTATCTAGTTATTCTCAAATAAACTAATTTTGTGGGGCGCCTGGGTGGCTCAGTCGTTAAGCGTCTGCCTTCGGCTCAGGTCATGATCCCAGGGTCCTGGGATCGAGTCCCACATCCGGCTCCCTGCTCCGCGGGAAGCCTGCTTCTCCCTCTCCCACTCCCCCCTCCCCCTGCTTGTGTTCCTGCTCTCGCTGTCTCTCTCTCTGTCAAATAAATAAATAAAAATCTTTAAAAAAAATAAAATTAAAAAAAATAAACTAATTTTGCTCATAAACTGGCTATTTTATTTTCAATGTTGACAAGGTCAAAGAGGTACACAAGCACAAAGATAAATCAATTTCCATAAAAAAGCTGAATTCCAAAACTGTGCTTATGTTTAATATATAGTGTTTAGCCAACATTTTTCTTGTTTTTTTTTAATAGGCTTAGTGTTGATAAAGGATAATTTTGGTAGGAATGTGGTTTTATTTAAACTTATTTCAAGGTTATAGAAATTTATGAGTCTATGGAACTTCAACAAAAATTTCACTTCAAACCTGTCTCCTGGACAGTGTGTGTTTGGGGGAAGGAGGGAGAGAGCTGGAGGAAGCAAGAGAGGTTGGGGGAGGGCCTCTTTAAAAATCAGCTTTTTCTTTCCAAATTCAAAAATGCTCAGGAGGATTTTTACTTAAAGTAATTTACAATAAGTTATGGGCAACTTATCAGGGTTACTCTCCTTTTTGAGAGAGACAGAGGGTAAAAGAGAAAGATCTTCAGTAAAGGAGGGAGGAAAGGTAACCAAAATGCCAACTTCTCAATTTTGTTCTGGATTTGAAATAACTAGATACACCCAAACTAGCATAATGCATCCGATATTTTCACAAGGCAGTTCATCTAAGTAAGATGGCAGCTATAATTCTGACAACAATCATGGAATTGTGATTGCATTAAATATTTACTGAGCACTTATTATGCACCAGGAAAAACACTGCTTCACCATCTCATTTAAATTTTACAACTCTCCACAATATCATTATTATTATTGGACTATTATTATTCCAACTAAAAAAAAAACCCATAAGTTTTATAAGTTCTTTACATATTTTGGATACTAACCCTTTATCAGATATATCATTTTTAAATATCTTCTCCCATTCCGTAGTTTGCCTTTTAGTTTTGTTGATTGTTTCATTTGCTGTGCAAAAGATTTTTATTTTGATGAAGTCCCAATAGTTTATTTTTGCCTTTGTTTCCCTTGCCTCAGGAGACATATCTAGTAAGAAATTGCTATAGCCAATGTCAACACCCAAAAAACAAACATCCAATTAAAAAATAGGCAGAAGACATGAATAGACATTTTTCTAAAGAAGACATACAGATGGCCAAAAGACACATGAAAAGATGCTCAACATCACTCATCATCAAGGAAATACAAATCAAAACTACAATGAGGTATCACCTCACACATGTCAGAATGAGTAAAATCAAGAACACAAGAAACAACAGACGTTGGTGAGGATGTGGAGAAAGGGGAACCCTCTAACACTGTTGGTGGGAATGAAAATGGGTGCAGGCACTCTGGAAAACAATATAGAGTTTCCTCAAAAAGTTAAAAATGGAACTAGCCTGCAATCCAGCAATTGTACTGCTAGGTATTTACCCGAAGAATATAAAAATACAGATTCAAAGGGATACATGAACCCCAATATTTATAGCAGCATTATCAACAATAGCCTTATTATGGAAAGAGTCCAAATGTCCATCAACTGATGAATGGATAAAGAAGAGGTAGTGTATGTGTATACACACACACACACAATGGAATATTATTCAGCCATCAAAACGAATGAAATCTTGCCATTTGCAACAATGTGGATGGAGCTAGAGTACATTATGCTAAGGGAAATAAGTCAGTTAGAGAAAGACAAATTCCTTATGATTTCACTCATTTGTGGAATTTAAGAACAAAACAAACAGTCATAGGGGAAAAAAAGAAAGAGACAAACCAAGAAACAGACTCAACTATAGGGAACAAACTGAAGGTTACCAGAAGGGAGGTGGGTGAGGGGATATAGGTGAAATAGGTGATGGGGATTAAGGAGTGCACTTGTCCTGATGAGCACTGGGTGATGTATGTAAGTGTTGAATCACTAAACTGTATACCTGCAACTAATTTTACACTGAATGTTAACTAACTGGAATTTAAATAAAAACTTAAAAAAATTAAAAAACCAGGAAACAGAGCTTTAAAAGCAATAAATAACTCCAACACATAAGAAATAATTGGCAAAACTAGGAAATGACTTGGTGCTTTGAATGAATTGTGGCTCCACCCAAAAGCTGAGGCCTCTCCTTTCCAGGGCTGTGTGTTCTGCTCAGGAGGCATGAATTGACTGGCTGAGGTGTTAAGAGAAAATTTCAAAGGCCCACAGCAAACTGCAGGGAGGGTGGTTCCTCAAATGGGCAGGACTTTGCTCTCCTAAAAAATTCCAAACCCAACTCATAAAGCCCTTGATCCAATCCAGAGCTCTAGAGTTTGCTCTGCCCTTGGCCCTCTTCCAAGAAGCTGTTATTTACTGGTTCTTCAGATCTGACCTAATTTGGAAATAGGCAGCATAGTTCCCTGAAATGGCTACCTCTGAGGTTGGTCTTCAGAACAGAGCACATTTTGCACCTCTCACAGACACACAGCACAAGTCTCTTGTTCACAGGTATCAGGATGATGTTTTACCAGGAAAAGGAAAATGGAGAGTCAAAGCAATTTTCTAAAGTAGCTTAGGCAAAAACTCCACATGAATGATCCAGATGTCCTACAATATTCCCATGAGCCAAATAATTGTCCAATTCTTGACTTTTCCACTCCTTGACAATTTTTTTCAACTGAGTCCATAGAGAGAATTTATACACTGGGGACAACTGTAAACAAGCCAGGAACAATATGGCTCTGAAAAGAATCGTCAGAGCCCAAATCCAGAAGCATAACTGTTGACACCTGAGTAAAGACATCCTCAAGTCCAATGGGCCATTATCAGATGCATTTTCTTTATTCCTCTGAAGGAGAATTCCTATTATCAGATGCAAGTTGTGAGCAGAAAATTCCTATCTTTCTTTCAATCTGAGTTCTCCCACCATCTAAGGATTTCATCTATCCAGGGTTTTTCGCAGGGTGGGATGGAAAAGATACAAAAAGACTACAATGCCTGATTCAAAGTTTATACTGCTTCCTCTGAATGAACCCAATCCTTTTTCTCCTAAAGGGCACTGTGAAGAATAACTAATGAATGATCATAAACCACCCAGACAACTTAGTGTGGAACATAAGTGATGGATCCTATTTTTCTCTCGTGGCTTTCTTTCCATTTTATATAGAGCACAGAGAGTCTGGATTTTATGTCTGTGCTCTGTTATGTGATCCCTGTGGCTTTTTGTAAGTAACAAATGCCCCTCCTCAGCTAATACACACATCAAACCCCACACGCCTATGTTCCATGGAGACTGCTTTTATAGATGAGGTGACTGTATGTGATTGTACCTTCTGTGGTAATGACCTTGTAACTTTTGAATATGTGAAGAACAAGCTAATGAAAGGCAGGCCTCAAAATGTATTTCTGCTCCATAAAAACAGCCACCAAGCACAAGAAAAATCCAGAACCGTTTTGAATTAGGTGCCTATCACTGTCAGAGTCAAAGCCAAGGTTTTTCCAGAATCCATTTGGAGGGAAAGAGAACACTGCTTGGGGCTAACTGCCTTGTTAAACAACAGGAGAGTCTGAGAACATCATATAAACATAAATTCACCCAATCTTCTGTGTGGGGAAGTATAGGGAATAGAAAATGAGTCACAGAAGCTGTTCGCTGAGGACCCACATAAACTAATTATCTCTGTAACCTCAGGGTTACAACCTTCATAGTAGAAAGGAAAGGTAATAGGGTCCCTTTCCCAAATAGCTGCCTGTGAACATAAGCCCAAAAGGATGGATGAGACAGTTATTACAGCTTCCAGTTGTTTATTTCAAAGTGGATAGAGGCTGCAGAAGAGATGGGAATCTGAGGTATCTCTTCTATGCTATGAAACTTGTCCCAGCTCTGTAGTAGCTACGGGGATTTCATTTAAATCTATACCATCCCTTCTGGCTTCAGCTTAGATATGTAAAGAACTTGGGAGTCAACATTCTCATTATTACAACAGGAGCTCATAGAGGTAGAGGAAGAATAATTATTGTGAAATTTGTCCAGAGCCTTCTACATAACAAAGGCCTGCTGTCCAGGGGAAAAGACTTTGTCAGAGTCTTACCTCAGTTATCTTAGTTGTGATAAGAGCATTTTCACTCAGCCCTCTCTGGCTGAGTGGAATGAAATACTTAAAGTATTTGTTATGGAATGAATGTGTTTCCCCAGAATTCATATGCTGAAGCCTTAACTCTTAGCATGGCTATATTTGTAGATGGGGCCTCTAAGGAAGTAATTATGGTTAAATGAGGTCATAAACATGGGCCCTTGATCTAGTAGGATTCGTGTCCTATAAGAAGAGATCTGTCCTTCCCCACCCCCTCCATCTGTATGCACCAAGGAAAGGCCATGTGAGGACATACAGAGAAGATGGCCATCTGCAAAATAGAGAACCCTCACTAGAAACCAAATTGGCTAGAACCTTGATCTTTTGAATCTTTATAGATTCAAGTTAAAAGAAAAGGGATGGCAAAATAGGGGTGCCTGGGTGGCTCAGTTGGTTAAGTGTCTGCCTTTGGCTCAGGTCATGATCCCGGGATCCTGGGATCTAGCCCTGATTTAGGCTCCCTGCTAAGCAGGAAGCCTGCTTCCTTATCTCTCTCCGCCACTCCCCTCTGCTTGTGCTCTCTAGCTCTCTGTGTCAAATAGTTAATAAAATCTTTTAAAAAAAGAAAATGAAAAGAAAAGGGATGGCAAAAGATGTACCAAACTAATATTAATCAAAAGAAAGCAGGAGTGGCTAAGTTAATTTCAGACAAGGCAGACTTGAAAGCAAGAATGATTATCAGGGATAAAGAAGGGCATTACATATTTATAAAAGGGACAATTCGGGCGCCTGGGTGGCTCAGTTGGTTAAGCGACTGCCTTCGGCTCAGGTCATGATCCTGGAGTCCCGGGATCGAGTCCCATATCGGGCTCCTTGCTCAGCACGGGGTCTGCTTCTCCCTCTGACCCTCCCCCCTCTCATGTGCTCTCTCTCTCTCATTCTCTCTCTCAAATAAATAAATAAAAAATAAATAAATAAAATAAATAAAAGGGACAATTCTCCAAAAAGACATGGCAATTTTAAATGAATATGCACCTATGAAGAGAGTATCAAAATATATGAGGCAAAAACTAAGACAACTGTGAGGAAAACAGACAAATCCACCATTACAGTTGGACACTTCAACATCCCTCTGTCAGTAAGTGACAGATCAAGCAGGCAGAAAATCATGAGGATGTAGTCATTTGAACAGCACTATCAATCAACTTGATCTAATGGATATTTATAGAATAATCCATCCAACAACAGCAGAATGTACGTCCTTCTCACATTCATATGGAGCATTCACCAAGATAAACCACATCCTGGGGCATAAAACACACCTTCACAAATTTAAAACAATAGAATTTATACAGAGTACATCCTCAGACAACAATAGAATTAAACTGGAAAACAACACAAGGGAAGATATTTGAAAAAAATTCCCAAATATCTGAAAATTAACACACTTTTAAGTCAATCATAGTTCAAAGAAGCCTCAAGAGAAAGTTATAAAAATATTTTGAACTAAATGAAAATAAAAATACAACTTATCAAAATATGTGAGATACAATGAAAATAGTTTTTAGAAGGAAATTTATAGCATTAAGTGCACATATTAGAAGAGGACTCTAACATTTATAACCTAAAATTCTGCAATAGAAAGCTAGAGAAGGAAATGCAGTTTAAATCTAAAGCAAGCCTGAGAAAAGAAATAATAAAAATCAGAGCAAAAATCAATAAGAGTGAAACATAAAGCAATGAAGGAAATCCATGTAATCAAAAGCTAATTCTCTGAAAAAAAAATCAATAAAATTGATAAACCTCTAGCCAGGCTAACCAAGAAAAAAAGGAGAGAAGACACAAATTATGACATTAGAGATGAAAAAAGATTCATTCCAATTGACTCCTTGGACATTTAAAAGATACTTAAGGAATGTTATGAACAGGTCTATAGGCACAAATTTGTTAACTTAGATGAGACAGACCAATTTCTTGAAAGACACAAACTACCAAAATGCACGTGGATAAATAGATAACCGCAATAGCCCTATATCCATTTAAAAACTTGAATCAATAATTAACAGCCTTTTAAAAAAACAGAAAGCTAGACCTCCAATGAGTTCACTGATTAATTCAAGCAAACATTTAAGGTAGAAATTATATCTATTATTTATAATCTCTTTCAGAAAATACAAGCAGAGGGAATATTTCAAAAGTCTGAAATATTCTTGAGTTGGGCACTGCCCTTATATCAAAACTAGATAAAGACATTAACCAAGAAAGGAAAAGTACAGGCCAGTATCTATCATGAACATAGATGCAAAAACCCTTGATAAAATATTAGCAAATCAAATATATATGTATAAACACACACATATGTACAAAAATGTATGTATAAAAATTATACATCATGATCAGATCGGATTTATTCCAGATATGCAAGTCCGGTTCAACATTTAAAAGTCAATCAATCTAAGCCACCACATCAACAGGCTGAAGAAGAAAGACCATATGATCATATTAATTGATGCTGAAAAAAACATTTGATAAAATTGAACATCAAGTCTCAGAAAACTAGGAATAGAGAGGAACTTCCTCAACTTAATCAAGAATGTCTACAAAAATGCTACAGCTAACATCAGTCATACTTAATGTTGAGAGACTGGACAATTTCCCTTTAAAACTGGGAACAAGACAGTTTTTTACTGCTCCTATTCAACATCATACTGGAAGTCCTAGCTAGTTCTATAAGAAAAGAAAAAGAAATAAAATGTATACAAACTGGGAAGGAAGAAATAAAATTGGCTTTATTTGCAGATGACATGATCATGTAGTTAGACAATCTGAAAGAATAAACAAAAAATTAATGAACTAATAAGTGAGTTGCAGTATAAAAGGTCAAGATACAAGGTTAAAAGCTGTATATACCTGCAATGAACAACTGGAATTTGTTTATTTAAATTCCAGTTAGTTACCATTCAGTGTAATATTAGTTTCAGGTGTACAATATACTGATTCAACAATTCCATACATAACCTGATGTTCATCACAACAAGTGCACTCCTTAATCCCTATCACCTATATAACCCATCTCCCCACCTACCTCCCTTCTAGTAAGCATCAGTTTGTTCTCTAGGTTAAGAATCTGTTTCTTGGTATGCCTTTCTCTACTTTTTCCCCCTTTGCTTCTTTTGTTTCTTAAATTCCACATATGAGTGAAATCATATGATATCTGTGTTTCTCTGACTGACTTATTTCGCTTAGCATAATACCCTCTAACTCCATCCACGTCATTGCATTCTTTTTGATGGCTGAGTAATATTCCTCTGTGTGTGTGTGTGTGTGTGTGTGTGTGTGTGTGACCTCTTCTTTATCCATTCATCAGTCGATGGACTGTTGCCATAATTTGGCTCTGGTAGATAATGCTGCTGTAAATATCCAGGTGTATGTATCCCTTTGAATTAGTATTTTTGTATTCTTTGGGTAAATACCTAGTAGTGTAATTGCTGGATTGCAGGCTAGTTCTATTTTTAACTTTTTGAGGAAACTCCATACTGTTTTCCGGAGTGCCTGCACCCATTTGCATTCCCACCAATAGTGTAAGGGGGTTCCCCTTTCTCCACATCCTCGTCAACACCTGTAGTTTCTTATGTTCTTGATTTCAGCTGTTCTGACAGGTGTGAGGTGATATCTCATTGTAGTTTGATTTGCATTTCCTTGATGATAAGTGATGTTGAGCATCTTTTCATGTGTCTTTGGCGATCTGTATGGCTTCTTTGGAAAAATGTGTATTCATATCTTCTGTCCATTTTTTAATTGGATTATTCATTTTTTGGGTGTGGAGTTTTATAAGTTCTGTATATATTTTGGATACTAACCCTTTATCAGATACGTCATTTGCAAATACTCCTATTCCATAGGTTGCCTTTTAGTTTTGTTGACTGTTTCCTTTTCTGTGGGGAAGCTTTTTATTTTGATGTAGTCCCAATAGTTTATTTTTGGTTTTGTTTCCCTTGTCTCAGGAGCCATATCTAGAAACATGTTGCTATGGCTGATGTAAAAGAAGTTATTGCCTATATTCTCTCCTAGGATTTTTATGGCTTCAGGTCTCACATTTCGGTCTTCAATCCATTTGAATGGTGGTCCAGTTTCATTCTTTTGCATGTTGCTGTCCAGATTTCCCAACACCATTTGTTGAAGAGACTATCTTTTTCCCATTGGATATTCTTTCCCAATTTGTCAAAGATTAATTGTCCATATAATTGTGGGTTCATTTCTGGGTTTTCTATTCTGTTCTATTGATCTATGTGCCTATTTTTGTGCCACTACCATACTGTCTTGATCACTACAGTTTTATAATAGAACTGGAAGTGCAGAATTGTGATGCCTCCAGGTTTGCTTTTTTTTTTTTTTCAAGGTTGCTTTGGTAATTTGGTGTCTTTTGTGGTTCCATAAAAATTTTAGGATTGTTTGTTCTGGCTCTGTGAAAAATGTGGTTTTATTTTGATAGGGATTGCATTAAATGTATAGATTGCTTTGGGTAGCATAGACATTTTACCAATGATTATGCTTCCAATCCAAGAACATGGAATGTTTTTCCATTTCTTTGTGTCCTCTTCAATTTCTTTCATCAGTGTTTTATAGTTTCCAGAGTACAGGTCCTTTACTTCTTCAGTTAGGTTCATTCCTAGGTATCTTATTTGAACAAGTGGAATTTGAAAAAAAAAATGCCACTCACAGTTGCACACACACAAAAGATATATTTAGGTATAAATTTAACAAAATATAGGATCTAAATGCAAAATACTACAAAATTCTGATGAAAGAAATCAAAGAATATATAAATAAATAGAGAGATATTCCATGTTCCTGGATGGGAAGATTCCATATTATTCAGCCAGTGATTCTTCCCAAATTGATTTCTTTTTTTTTTAAGATTTTATTTATTTATTTGAGACAGAGAGAATGAGAGAGAGAGAGCACATGAGAGGGGGGAGGGTCAGAGGGAGAAGCAGGCTCCCTGCCGAGCAGAGAGCCGGATGTGGGACTCGATCCCAGGACTCCAGGATCATGACCTGAGCCGAAAGCAGTCGCTTAACCAACTGAGCCACCCAGGCGCCCCCCAAATTGATTTCTAAATTCAACATAATTTTATCAAAATTCCAGCAAGAAATGTTGTAGATATGAACAAACTGACTCTAAAGTTTATATGGAAAAGAAAAAGACCTAAAATAGCCAAAACAATACTGAAGAAGAACAAAGTTGGAGGACTCGCACTACCTGATTTTAAGATTTACTATAAAGTTATAGAAATCAAGACAACATGGTACTGGCAAAAGAACAGACACACATATCAAGGCAAGAAAAAAAAGACTTAACCAAATATAGTCAATTGATTTTTATCAAAGGTGCAAGGTAAATCAATGCAGAAAAGACAGTCTTTTCAAAAAATGATGTGGGAACAACTGGATGTCTATATAAAAATACAAACCTAGAAACAGCTCTGACAAATATCCCAAAAGTTACCTCAAAGTATATCATAAATCTAAATGTAAAAGGCAAAACTATAAATCTTTTAGGAATAACACAGGAGAAAATCTACATGACTTTGAGTTTGATAATGAGCCTTTAGATACAATGCCAAAAGCATAATGTGTAGAAGAAAAAATTGATGAGTTGACTTTATTAAAATAAAGACCTCTGTTCTGCAAGAGATACTGTTAAGAGAATGAAAAGACAAGCAACACATTGGGAGGTAATATTTTCAAACTGTATATTTAATATTGGACTTGTATCTACAATATATGATCATATATTAAAACTCAACAATAAGAAAAGAAGGAACCCAAGGAAAAACTGAGCCAAAGATTTGAACTGAACTTCACCAAAAAGAATATAAAGATGGCAAATATGTTAAATGTCATTTGCCATTACAGAAATGCAAATTAAAACAACAATGAGATACTACTATATACCTATTAGAATGACTAAAATCCAAAAAATTGACAACATCCATTGCTAGCAAGGATGTGGAGCAACAGAAGTCTCATTCACCGTTGGGGTGAATGCAAAAGTAGTATAGGCATTTTGGAAGAGTTTTGCAGTTTCTTACAAAGCTAAAATAGGCTTACTACATGTTCCAACAATATTGCTTCCAGATATTTACTAATAAGAAAATTCATGTCCAAATAAAACCCAGCATGTGAATGTTGATAGCCACTTTATAATCAACACAAACTGAATGCAACCAAAAAGTCCTTCAATAGGTAAATAGATAAACAAACTAAGATACATCCATACAATGGGACACTATTCAGTAAAAATTAATGAGCTATTATGCCACTAGACTTAGAGTTGGAGAGAATTGGGTGTGTGTATAGAATCTGATGTGTTAGAGCTGGGCTTCCCAATATGGTAGCCACTAGCCACTGTGGTCATTGCACACTGAAACATGAGTAGCATGATTGAGGAACTGAATTTTAAATTTTACCTTATTTAAATTAACTTAAATGTAAATATCCACATGTGTCTAGGGGCTGCCATATTAGGTAGTCGAGCTCTAAAACATCAAGCTCTGCTCCCTGGTTCCCTGCAATTTTCTCTAACCCCAAGCCCAGTGGCTTTTTCCTTCTCTTTCTATTATTATGAGGATCAATTTAGCTTTTCCTTCCTTAGTTTTTATTTGATAATCTGTCATGGTGGTAGGTGGGGATTTGGGATATGGAGAGTGAGGATAAGTAGAAAAGTTGACTTAACAAGGACAGTACCATATTTTTTTTAGAGTGTTGGTTACTACTCTAAACATTTTACATGGCTTATTTTATTTAATTTTCATACAAATATTTTATCTAAATCCCACTATTATTTCCATTTTATAGATGCAGCATCTGATTCACAGAGAGCCTTGCAATAGTCACTCAGCTAGGCAAGGCCAGAACCGGGCCAAGTTCATATTATAAACCACTGTGTTATAGTGCCTCCTGGTATCACTCTATCTTGTTCAGCCTCAGGACTTGAAATGTCATTAATTTCCTTCCAATGCTTGAGAGTTGAAAGTGGCAGCTTCTGGAAGTTAGGCATTATTAATAATTAGTGCCTTTGTTCAAATAAGTACCTCAGTTTCCTGCCTTATATCAGGGTCCTGAGGGATTGGGGCATAGAACAGTGAAGGGTTGATATGAGCTGGGGAAAACAAAAGACATCCATGTGCCTCAAACATTTGCACTGATCAGGTCATTCTCTAGGTCAAAAACCTTCAGTGGTTCTCAGGAGTCTCTGCACCAAATGCACACTAACCTTTGTGCCCTTATTTCCCACTCTTTGGGTACTTAAGCCCTTTGTAACCCGCTGATCGGCGAGCTCTTTGTGCACCAGTCTTCTTGCCTTCTCAGTGTGTGATTGCACTGGAATGTAGGATGTTAACTCTATTCGCCCATCCCAATGCTTCCTCTCCCTCTAAGGGTGTGTAGTCACACCAATCCGGTAATAGGAGGCTGAGTGATTTCCTCCTTTCTATTCCCACTGCTACTGCCCTAGCTTATGTCCACATTACCTAAACCACCACAGTCTCTTAACTTCTGCCCTACCATCCATTTCCAAAAATGCTTCCCACAGATGCTGGCTTGGTTTGCCTTGCACAGCTTAGCAGCTCAGACTCCCACCTGTTTGCTCGCATCTTTTTACCCTTTCCCCATGACATGGTAATAGTAACTGTTTCCTGACTCCCTTGGTCCTTGGCCTTCTTGCATTACCCCAAGTATGCTGGTGTGTTTCCATCCCAGAGCCTGTGCACATACTGGCCTGGGATTCTCCATCTCCAGAGGTTTGAGTGGTCAGCTCTTGCACTGCAGGGAAGCCTGTGTTCAAATGTCACCTCTCTGAGAGGCCTCCCATGACCAGCCCACCCATTCCAGCTCCTCTTTTTTTTTTTTTAAAGATTTTATTTATTTATTTGATGGAGAGAGAGACAGCGAGAGCAGGAACACAAGCAGGGGGAGTGGGAGAGGGAGAAGCAGGTCTCCCGCCGAGCAGGGAGCCCGACGCGGGACTCGATCCCAGGACCCTGGCATCATGACCTGAGCAGAAGGCAGATGCTTAACGACTGAGCCACCCAGGTGCCCCCCAGCTCCTCTTTTATTCTCTTTCCCCCTACTCTGCTTTAGTTCTCTTTAGAGCCGTCATTATCACCTACCATTGTGTATCTAATTTTTGGTAGTCTCTATATTAGAATATTATTCTGTGAGGACTCACTTATTATCTGTTTTATTCACTGCTGTTCCCAGTGCCTAGAACCATGCTGAAGCACCCAATAAACATTTGTTAGACAAATGAGAAAATGTGAAATAGGAAGAATAGCTCTATTAGCCACACAACCTGATTGCATAGGACAGAAATCTAGGATGGCAATATTTAACATTTATGAGTGGAAACAATATATAAACTTTATGACTATTGTTTCTCTAGAGTTATATTTTCCAAATACCTGCACACTTAGTTGTGAATAAAAGTGTCATAGATAGGGACAACAAAGATTAATAAATGCTGTTTTTCATATCCAGTTCATGAAGATTCACTATGTGATTACCATATTAAAGATTCTGAGCAGTCCTGCAGGAAAGGAACTGGATTAATTTATTTTAAAATTTCTTAAATATACAGAGGGTATTATGCTAAGCGAAATAAATCAATCAGAGAAAGACGAGTGTCATATGATCTCACTGATATGAGGAATTCTTAATCTCAGGAAACAAAATGAGGGTTGCTGGAGTGTCGGGGGTGGGAGGGATGGGGTGGCTGGGTGATAGACATTGGGGAGGGTGTGTGCTATGGTGAGCACTGTGAATTGTGTAAGACTGATGAATCACAGACCTGTACCTCTGAAACAAATAATACATTATATGTTAGGAAAAAAAAAAGATAGTAGGAAGGGAAAAATGAAGGGGGGGAAATCGGAGGGGGAGACGAACCATGAGAGACTATGGACTCTGAGAAACAAACTGAGGATTTTAGAGGGGAGGGGGGTGGGGGGATGGGTTAGCCTGGTGGTGGGTATTAAAGAGGGCACGTATTGAATGGAGCACTGGGTGTTATTCGCAAACAATGAATCATGGAACAAACACTACATCAAAAACCAATGATGTCTGACATAACATAATAAAATAAAATTTAAAAAAAATTTCTTAAATATATATCAGCACAGAATCGCTTCTCCAGAGTCCCTTAGTAGGGGACTTGAATCTTGAGTAGACTCAAGCTAGGATGGTCACCTGTCATGCAATAATTCTACCCTACCTTTTTCTGATACAAACACTTTGCATCCAGACACAAGGTGGACAAAAAATAACAACCCATGCTTGACAAATTATATGCCTTATAATTTGGCTAAAGGGTGGGCACATGAATCAAGCCAAGTCAATCAGAACATATCCCTAAGAATTAAAGGCTGGATCTGGAAAACAGACTCCCCTTATCTCTCAGGCTGTAACTTTTAAGTGTCCTGTTATACACTCCTTGCTACATGGAGAAAGCTTGTCTGTGGCAGAAGGAAAGCCAACATTCAGAGGGAGACTTAGTTGAGAGATGGAGAGAAAAAGAGGAGGGAAAAGTGAATAACTGGGAATAATAGGCATAAATAATAACCATATGGGATTTAAGTTTCTAAATCCAGTCATCCCTGAAGCCAGATCCACACCATCCTGATATTTAGATACGTAAGAAGATACATTCCCTCTCCCCCTCCCTATTTTAGACTGTTACACCAACACACATCCAACACCATTTTCTCCCGAATATGCTCTGGGAAATCCTGCCTCATGGCAACCTCAGCAATAAGCCTGAGCTGTTGACCAGCCCACTCACATTTTAGATAACAAAAAATAACCATCCAACCAACAAGTGCAAATGGTGCCATTATCTCTGAATAATACACAGATTTTATACACATACATTATGTTTTCCTGAATAAAATCTATGAGGTTCCTAGCTTCAAGTCAGAGCAAGGTATTCAGACACAGTGCGATGTGTTCAAGGACCACATTCAGATTGTTGTAGCACACAATTCCAAGGGACGGGTGGGTGCTGCTCACAGCAGTCTTCGGAGGAAGTCTGGCAAACCTGGCTTTGCAAGTCCTCTATGCCTCTATTATCTTCCACCCAGGAAGGCAAGACACTTGTCCAATACCTCTTATGTCCTCCAACAGTCTCTCAACAGAGAAGGGGCTTAATTCATGTTTGTGGATTGAATGAAACTCAGTCTGGGCCTGTTCTTTATTAACATGGTTATAGTCAAGGTTGACTTAAGGAATTCTTAATAAAATTTATTTTCAGCACATTACTTCATGAATGCTATCCTTGTAGATTCATATATATTCAGTGGTTGCTTTTGAGAAATCTAAAAATACCGTCCCTTGGCATTTGCCCTAGAACAGCATGCTGCCTTGATGTAGCCGTAACAGCCCCACCATATGGGAGGAACCTGGGTACTTTCAAACAGACTCTTCTTTTAGGATCAAGTCTGCTGCTGTCGCTGGGGCTTGCAGCCTCCTGAACCTCTTTATTTAGGTACAGCATTCCAGGGCTATTATTTCATATGTAGAAGGATTTTTAAATAGCCTGTAGTTTGGGCTTTTTACCACTAGAGTTCAATCTTGCTCCTATCTACATGATTTCATGGAAGAAAAATAAAATAACACTCTCCCCCCAATCCCACCCCCCACAACGCCCAAACAAAACAACACACAAAGAAAATTCCCAAAGTGCTTTCTCCAATTCAAATCCTGACCTTTGGCTACCAAGAACTGACTTTATTAATGTGCCTTTTCTTTTTGACACACTTATTTCCTCATTGGTGTTGTCATCAAGTATAAAATTCTTGAATGCCTTTGCTTTGTTACAAGTAACTTGTCAACGCTTGATAAATAAATTCTCTTTAAAAATAAAAAAATAAAAAAATAAATTCTCTTTAGAGTTTGTTTATTTCTAATTAAAACCTTCAGCTCTAATTACCTGGCTGATTTATGGGAGAGCATGCTTTTTTCTGGTCGGGGGGATTTGGGGGTCCCCAGCAGGGCAGTGAGAGTGACAGTAAACACACTGCTGCTCTGGGTCTCAATGTTGATCACTCATTTTTAAAGAAGTTTTAAAAAAATAATTTAGATTTCTCCATGAGCCTGTGGTTTCCAAATTCAAAAACTACCATTTCTTTCCCTTCCTTTTTACCCATTGTGTTCGGACATATTTCTGATGAAACCAATATCAAGTATAAGAGTACAAATCCCAAACCTTGCTTCCTGTAGAACCAATGACTCCAAAACTCATCATATACACCTGAAGCATCTCAATCAAGTGAATTAAAAAAATGCAATTTTATGGGATACAGGCATGTACATATTGTCATTCTGCCTCTTAAGCCCCTAGTCTTTGAAGTATCTCTTATATATCACACATAAGCACAAGAAGGATACCTTGGAATGAGTTCATCTTTGCTGCATATAGACATTTTCCCAGAGGCTGGACCCAGTTAAGACAGAGAAAACCACACTGAGTTACATAATATTCATTCTTGGACAAAAGGCTGAGGAAAAATTTGAAAACCTCATCTCACAAACAGAACTTCATCTCATAAACAACCTAGACCCATTTTAAACAAGTTAAGGTACAAATAAGTATGAGGTAAGTTTTCCTATTATTTGCTTTTTGAGGGGAGGTGGGTGGTAGGGAAATAAATTCTATTAGAAAGAAAAAGAACACTAACAAGCGAGGCAGCAAAGACAATTTTGTCACAATGATGCTAAGAGTCAAGTTAAAAATCCTATAGCATCTAAAACGATGGTATGCCAAATTAGGGATATATAATAATATGTGATATTTACTGAGTATTTACTGTGTGCTTGGCATTTTATGTGGTTTATTTCATATCATCCTCACATCAGCCACATGATTCAGGGTTGCTTCTCAGTCCCTTTTCACAAATAAACAGAATAATAAATATAAGTAATATGATGAGAGCCATTCATCAGTAAATGGTGATGCTGGAGGTCAAACCAGGTGGGCATCTGGACAATGTGGTCAACAAGCGTTCTATGTTCAGATGGTCTGAGCTTTTTTGGAGTTACAGATTAAGAGAATAATAACAACTCTGATATAAAGAGTGGCCGTTTCCAGGCAGAAGAGCAAGAAACTTGATAGAGAAGATCAGCAGGAATTATATGATAAAACAAGATTTGCTAATACTGAACATTATCATCAACTAGGGTGTGGTCACATGGACATTCTTCTCAAATAGTTGAAGTATGCAGGCTCCAGAATCTCTAATAGAGGGCTTGGTGATGTGGCAAGAACCTCTCTCAGTCACATGGGTTAAAGCTCTCATCATTTTTTTTTTTTTAAAGATTTTATTTATTTATTTGAGAGAGAGAGAATGAGAGAGAACACATGAGAGGGGATAGGGTCAGAGGGCAAAGCAGACTCCCTGCCAAGCAGGGAGCCCGATGCGGGACTCGATCCCGGGACTCCAGGATCATGACCTGAGCCGAAGGCAGTCGCTTAACCAACTGAGCCACCCAGGCGCCCTCATCATTTTTTTTTTTTAAAGGGGAGTCTTAAAATTGATCTTCAAAACTCACCGTGTGGTGTTTGCAGTTGTAACAAATAATTAGGCTCAGATTGCTCTGTGAGGAATATTCTCATTCTGTAGTAGGGTTTGGTAGTGCTATGTAACCTTTTTGTTATCATTTTTAGGTTCTGGATAAAGAATCTCACCTCCCATGGAATACTATTGCAAGTAGTTACTCAGGAAGAGCTATGTACTCATTCAACCATCAGTTACTTATTGGGAACCTACTACATGCCAGGCACTCACAAGGTACGGAGACTATGCAAGAAAACAAAACAAAACAAAACAAACAAAAAATATTCATTCCAGTCAGGGAGATAGAAAAATGAACAAGTCAGCAGACATACAACATACATGATGGTAGTTAAGTGCCAGGAAGAAAAATAAAATTGGGACGGGAGATAAGGAGCGTTGTTTTGTTTTGTTGGTTTGTCTTATAATTTTAAACAGGGTGGTCAGGGAAGAATACTAGCTGTAATAGTAATAATAATAGTAGTTCTTACCATTGTGTCATTATAGGCATTGGTGCAGCTAACATTTATTGAGTGCTTACTGTGTTCCCAGCCCCTTTAATTTATGTCTCATTTAGTCACCAATCTTTCTCACAGATAAGGAAAAAAGATAAAAAAAAATTACACAGCTATTAAGAAAAAGATGCAGATATTCTTAGTGAGAGCCCAAGTTCTTAATCCCACCAGAATGCTTCTTTTTGAGTATCCTTGCTATATTCTGTAAATATCTACATAAGAGACAACACCTAGCGAACACTGCCAACCTAATTTTCTAGTCCTGGTTTATTTCATCCATGGCAATATAAAGACTACCTGTTTATTTTCTAATAATAAGTCTTCAAATATACTTGTTAAATGGAATAGATTAAGTCAATTGGAATTATGTTTTATTTATATGTGTAGAATATGTCTCTCCTCTACACTAAAAAATTTATAGCAGCTGAGAAAATTTAGTGCAAAACAGACCATTTGGAAGAATTCTACATTATAAATAGATGAATTTTTAGTAGGCTGTGCATAAAAAAACAAACAAAATAAATCAATTAATGATAAAAATTGAATAATGTTCATTTGAAGGGGCAGGGGTGCAGGCAATATCAGGCATTTGAAATGAACTCATTACTACAAATAGAAATTGAGTCTGGCTATACATTTTCTAGTGGCTCATACAGACAGAAAATCACACTAGGTTACGTAATTTTCATTTTTCTTTTTGGACAAAAGAAGGCAGAAAAGTTTCCTTGAGAGAAAGTTTTCCTTGTAACTAAATTCTTTTAAAGGTTCATGGGCTAACCATGAAGAATATCTTCAGCTTTGCAGGAGGCACAGACTCCTGCAAGAATGATTTTTACCAACCTTCTATAATAAATGAGAGCATAAAGAAATTGGCATTTCTGGGGGGGAACCAACTGAGATAATATGATCCAGGTATTCTGTGTGCTGCAAACCTTATTTAACAATGGTATAAAGAATGGCAAATTAGATAGTTAACATTTCCATGGGTTCTTCCCAAAAAATATCAGTTACAGTAAGCCAAGTTTTGGCATGTACTATATCAAAATCAGTCCCATGACCAGCAAAATTTTTCTACATTTAGCATAATCATTCTATATTTTACTCAGACAATTGCAACAACGTACAGCCACAACCAGTAGGATCAGAATGAACAGAAAAAAGCTTATGTGTTCCCGATTTTCTAGATAAAAATAATAACAAGTGTAAGCAAAGTGACAGAACCATAAAAATTCCATGAAATCAGCTCTACTGATTATTGATAGAGAAAGGAAACAAGAAACAATTTTAGACAATGGTATAACTCAGAGCAGGATCTCGCCCCAGGTCCCAGCATAACAAGAAGCAGCTGTGACTCGCAGCTGACTGCTATTTCAGAACCAAGGACAGCAGCAGACATTCCCTTCCACGAGGGGGCAGAATGGTCATTGGAAATGTTTATGAGCTGAACCTGATTCTCCAATAGGCAGAAGACTAGTTCAATTTCCTTAGTGTCAGGATGAGCAGCCAGGCGCCAAGAGCCCATATTTGCCCTAGATAATAACTTTGGACCCCTTTAAGGATTTGTGCAAGTATTCAGTGGACACCTCAGGTTTTGCAGTTGGTATCCAGAATGTCAAAAGGTTAGAAAAAGTACGAAATACCAAATATTAGAAGAGAGTTTTGGACAATGCCAGCTTGAAAATACTCCTCCCAGCCCTTGTACTAATGTGGTTTGATTTCATATTTACCCATTGACTGACAGGAATACATGGACTTCCTAGGCCATTTTGGAACTAGCTTTAGCTAGGTTATTCAAAAATCATGAAGGGACGTTCTGGAAGGAGTATAACAAAAATGACTAAAAAGATGGGCTTCAGAGTCCAAAAGTTCTGGGTGTAGACTTGATTCCTTCACTTACCCTCTCTGTGACTTCGGATAAGTGATAACCTCTCTTTACCTCAATTTCCTCAACTATAAAATAGGAATAATAATAATGCACTTTTTAGAGGATTGTTATGATGACTACATGAATCTCCAAAGTCCTCAGCTTGAAGCCTAGCACACAATGCTGAGTAGATAATGACCACCATAATGATGATGATGATGATGATGATGATGATGATGATGATGATGATGATGATATGTTTTGTGAAGAAAAATAGATAATAATATCAATGTATGTCAACTTACAGTACTCAAAATAGTTTATACTTCTCAAACAAATAAATGAAATGCACATAACTATTCACTGGTTCATTTACTCCCTCATTTATTTGTCAAGCATTTATTAAGCATCTACTGTGTGCCAGGCAAGGTGAATACAAAGATTGCTATTAAGAGAGATCACAAATATTCTGGCATATGGTAAGGATTATGTCAGCCAAAACAATGACATTCATCATTTTCATGTAGAAGGTTCAAAAGCTTGTGTATGCTTTGTCATGCTTTTAAAAAAATCACCTCCAAAGCAATGTGTAAAGCTTCAGGTAGTTTCTGCTCTGCCAGCCTGGGTATTTGAAAGAAAATGATGACAATAGGGAGGAGAGACTAGCTGACCCTTGATAGACATAAAATGTGCACAAGAAATCAACTGATTTTTTAAAAGTCATTTGGATTTAGGGTCATTTATTGCCTCAGCATAAACCTAGCCTATATGTATGATGCAAGACTCTTGCTCTTAGAGCAACTTATTATGTGGAATCCAGGGACTGAGGAAGGGAGGAAGCAAACAGGTAAACAATAATCTAAACTGTATTGTAATTGTTCCTAGAAACATAAGAACAAAATGTTACGGAGCAGAAGCCAAAGCTATACTTTGTGATATGATGTCAGAGAGACTTCCACAAAGAAAGTGACATTTTTGGACTTGGAAAGGTAAGTATGACCCTTTCTGGTAGAGAAACACCTGGTGAGGGTACAATGTGGAACTCCATTCTAAGCAGAGGAGACACTATCTGAAGGGACACAGAGCAGCCAAGGAAATGTAAGGCTTTGGGGAGGGGGAATGTTAATAATCTGTGCTGTAACATTGTAAGGAACATTGAGAAAGAGGCAAGGGGTGGGTGGGGAGTAAGGTTACATTTTAATAACCCAGTGATGATATCACACTTACTAGCACACCAACTCAGATGGTATATTGAATAATATTTTGCTTGAATTCTACTTTTGACCAATAGCCACAGACAAGAGGTATAAAAGGCTATGTAATTTGGTCAAACCGTGTTGGACTGGAAATCAGAACCTCTGACTGCTAATACAGGCTGTACCACTCATTAGGGGACACCTGAACACATCCCTTATCCTCTCTAGATTTCAGTAACCTCATTAGTAAAGCCAGTGGCATGGCAGAGATCATTACTGTTCCCTTCCAACTCTAAAGTATATGTTTCTAAAGCACATTTGAGAACTTAGTGAAATTCTTGGACTTCTTGAAGGGACTCCAATTCTGAGAAAAATGAGGCTATTGGCTTGCTGTCACTAAAACCAACACAGATTGCCATCATAGTCTGTGGCAGACCCTTTTGAGCTCCCAGCCAATTCCCCTTGGACATCACCATTGTAGCACACCTTTAAATCACAAATCTGAGTGCCTTCTCTGGGCCTAGGACCTCACTGGATTGGGTGGAAATCCAGAGGATTAATATCCTTTGGGAACAGTCTTCGACAGTGAATGTTGTCAGTTGGTATATAAATTGCCTAAGTTCCCTTCTCTCCAGGCAGGATAATCTGAGGCTGGAGACTATCAGGGTTCCTCAGCAGGATTAAGTTCCCATAACTCATAATGATAACTGGTCTGATAATGCATGTTTTATTTGCTGCGTCCCCTTTACTATGTCACTCCTTACCCATCTACTTGGGTTTTCTGGACTTACTCTGTAAATAAACCACCTGCACTTGAATCCCTGTCTCTGGATCTGCTTCTAAGGACGTCTAAGAAAAATGCTAGCACACACATGAATGCCCTTCTACTCTCTTCTATCAATTATTTTCCCAATTGGTATAAATTTACATTCCACACTTGGGTGTAAGTATAAACACATTTTAATTAATTAAATCAGGCTCTGAACCCTAATTATTATTTGCACATCCCTGTCACTTCCACTACCTCAGCAGACTGATGCAAACAAGAAAATTTGGAGGGATGCCTGGGTGGCTCAGTTGGTTAAGCATCTGCCTTCAGGTCAGGTCATAATCCCAGGGTCCCGGGATTGAGCCCCACATGAGGCTCCCTACTCCGTGGGAAGACTGCTTCTCCCTCTCCCTCTACTGCTCCCCCTGCTTGTGCTCTCTCACACTATCAAATAAATAAGTATATAAAATCTTAAAAAAAAAAAGAAAACTTGGAGAAAGACCTCTTGCCTTTTTATCCTCCTTGGTGGTCACTTAAATAAATGCTCATTATGACCTTCATAATAACTCAAAGGTGAGTAACACCACTCCTTTTATGCCAAATGGAGGCATAGAAATTTTTGCAGTTGTTCACAAATATGTGGAACCTGGTGGCCCTACCACTTCTTGGTCAGTCTGGAAACCATTATTTCTTTCTTCTGTGGGAAGCCGTTTTGGTTCAGGGGACTCATCCCTGCCCTATGCTTCAATTTTCAATGCTGGCATCCATCTCGTCTGACTTTGAAGTAATCCAGCTCACTCTTCCATAGGGCCCCAAACAGAAAACTATACCCTTCCTGTCTGCATGTGTGAGTTTGTGTTGAGTATGTTTTGTGTCCGTGTCTGTGTGTGTGTCTGAGAGAGACAGAGACAGAGAGAGGGTAACCCAATTCTCCTGAAAACTCAACAATGCCCTCTTTTTTCCTAGAGAGAAGAAATAAAATGTCTACCCCTCCTTGATAGTGTACAGGAGCACAAAGAAAAGAAAGTAATCAGTGTTGAGTGTCTATGGCTGCCCCTGCTGTTAAACTAACTCATTGTGTTAACCTGTAAAAGTTTGAAGAACTCCATGTATATGGAGCTGTCAGGAATAGAGAGAAAGGACAAGGAAAGAGGCATTATCTCTTCTTTGGACAGAACAGGAGCTTCCTCAATTATGACTTTTTTTTTTTTTGTGAGAAGCTCAAATCTTCAAGGAGTAACTATCCTTTAAACATTTAAATTGTGAGTAGGATATTTCTTTATATGATGATCTTGGGAGAGATAACCAATGATACAGGGGCAGTAGGTTAGAGGTAAAATGGACCAGGTACTTTTGATGACTATGTCACATTCTGAGAATTATGTGTATATATATACACATACATATATCTAATAAGGGATCTTTCATTTTCAGTTAGTCATCCTGTTTTCTCTATGCACTGTAATACATAGCTTCAATGCAGACCCAAAGGGTCACATATCTGAAAAAGGGTAAAATTATATACCTGAACAAGGATAATCAGTTCTGTTAATGAGATCAGACTGCTAAAGTCAGAGTCACAAATTTGATCTCTATCAAATGTATTTATTTCCAGCTGATCTATGACCACATTTCCTCCTATCAATTCCCTGATGACCATCTCCCTAAAGCTTCCAAGAGTTAACTAGTTATGTGTCCGGTTATGAACTCAAATATTACCACCCCCCCCCAAAAAAAAACCTGTTAAACAATAAATTCAACTAAGGATGGAATGGAACAGGAAATAAGTGAGTAGCTAAAATATTTTTTATTGGAAGGATGAGGTTATAAGTGATTTATTCACTGGTAGGGTGATTCATGTGATTCTGCTGAGTTACTTATGAACATAATCTGATTCTAGTTGTTATGGCAACATACACGGAAAGAAGTGGAAAGAGTTCACGATTAAATTTTTCTTGAAATGATCCAAAATATTAGCTGTACGTATGAGAATTCTGTAGCAAATGTTATTTAAACTCTTTCTCAGAGCAGAGACTGGGTTGCAAGGGATGTCTGCCTGGGGCTATTCGGGTAGTATAATCCCCTCTGAGATGAGAGCAGAAAAGTGATGAACATTTGAAGAAAAATAGAAGTCTTGCTTTGCCCTCAGGACAGCTCTTTACTTCCCCTCCCACCATTAATATGCAAGGCGTGAAACATTAAATGTCACATCCATGTCATACTCTAATGCCTATGCACTGCGGAATCAAAGTGTAGAATTCTTTTGCCAACATGACTTGGGCTAAAAAAAAAAAATCCATTAACCAGAAGAAAAGGTCAAAAACATAATTCTTAGTTTTCCTTCAAATTTTCTACCAAAATGAGGACAAATTGGGAAAAAAAATTCCCAGGCTTTTAAGACACCATTTTCTCTGTTTTCTAGTGGAAGGCAGTGCCCTGAATAAAGAACTCATGAAAAAGCATCAAACTGTCTTTTATCATTCCTGAATAAAAACTTATAGCTTTATCCAGGAAAGGAAACTCATAAAACTTTTTAGGGAGAGAAAACACTGTTGTATCTTCCTTTAAAATATTTTTTTATTGCTATTGTTTTTCAGAGGAGAGGTCTGATATTTTTCTCCCAACTATGCACTTGATGATGGTACTGAGAGAGAAAGAATGTGAAACATCAACTGTTATTTCCACTCCCAGCAAAACAGAACTCATTCTGTCAATGATGGACCACTGTTACCGAATTCTTTAGCTCTCTGGCACATGACTCTCGAATCTTTATTTCTTGCATTGGTAGAACTCAATTGACTTTAGTGACTGAGAGTTTATGTGGGAATTTGAACAAGACTATTTTCCCAGTGGCTTGCCAAAAACTATCTGTAACCATCAGCATTCCTCTGTGCAGGAAGCTGGGTGGGATTAATATATTCTTCTGTCCATTTCTCAGCAGCTATGAGTCATCAAGGTCACCCCAGAAACATTTCTAGTCCCACATGATCAGTACATAGGATTTGGTATAAGTAGGGCACCAGAGTTGTCAGGGGCTGCTCTGTGCTCAGGGGATATGTAAGTACTCAGTTGTTCCTAATTTGTGGTAGGAGACATGCCTTTTGGATTACCTTTCCTCCAGTCTGCTACTCTAGAACTCATCTGTTTCATCCTTTCTAATGAGGATAGAATTAACATTTCAAATTCCACACTAGTGGTTTCCATCTTTCTCTGTGTGTATAGTACATGTTCAAAGACAATCAAACTGCATCCCTAAAGTTAGCCATAGCTCATTATAGGAGGACAATGTTCTGTGGCTTCAGGACATCTATCGGAGATGTTGCATTTTTCTTGTGGTTACCCTCAGACCTTGTCCTCTTAGATAAAACTTTTCATTGCCCTGATTGATTGGAAATTGGGTCCTGGGAATGCAGTGGGGGAACAAACACACACGGTCCCTTGTCCTCATGGAGTTCATGTCCTGGGGATGGAGACAGGCGTTAGGCAGATAATTATGCAAACTATGTAGCTCTATCATGATCAGTTGAACAGGGGGAGAGAGATGAAACAAGCAACAAACAAATTTAAACACTATTACAGATAAACGTTTTCTCTCTTTCCTCTCCTTCTTTTTCTCCTTTAAAGAGCTTGGGGAAAGCAATCCATATATTCTGTTCACATTACCAATCAGCAACTGTTAAATACCCTGACAACACCAGATGTCGACTCAGAAATGAATGGCATCTGGTCTAGGGCAGGAGAAACAGCACGTGCAAGCATGGGGTGGGGCTCTAAAACATGCTCTGCGACCCCTTGCAGGATCTCAGGGAATTTTAGGACAAAACTAGCAACTGGTGCTCCATCAGCCTGTGCCCTCTGGGGATTTCCTGTGGCTTCAAAGTGATCCCAGAGACAGTGCTTTCTCTGTTGTCTTTATCAACACAGGATGTTCACCAAAGCCAGCACTGTGCCCTTCTGACCACAGCGCACGGCTGCTGATTTTCTGGGTAAGGGAAAGAGCAGAAATGATATTTGAAGCCCTTGCCAACCGCAAGAGGATCTGTGAACTTTGGAGAGAAAAATAAGCAACTTTGAAGAGCCGTGGTGGGGGAGGGACGGTAGGAGCCCTGGATGCAGAATCAAGAGACCCAAGTTTTTGCCCTGGCTCCATTACTAAAAATTTGCTCAGAAATGGTGGGCAGGCCATTTCACATCTCCTCTGTGTGAATGAGCTGGTTAGATCATCTCTAAGAAAGGGTAGTGAAGTGATGATTTTGGGGAGAGGCAGAAGTGGATTTGCATCGCTTCTTTCCCATTTTGCTGGATGAGTAGCTTAGGAGGGTTATTTAGTTGCTCTATACCTCTGTTTCCTCTTCTGAAAAATGGACATGATTATAGTAGGGTTAAAATTAAATAAAGTGCTAAACAATGAATCATGGAACACTACATCTAAAACTAATGATGTAATGTATGGGGATTAACATAAGAATAAAAAATAAATAAAGAAAGAATATCATACAAAAAAAATTAAATAAAGTGCTTATCACAGTGCCTAGCTGAGTGCTAAGTGTTAGCTATTAAGCTTTTTTTTAAAATTTAAATTCAATTAGCCAAGGTATAATAGCACATCATTGGTTTTTGATATAACGTTCAATGATTCATCAGTTCAGTATAAGAAAATTTATAATTAAGGTAAATCAGTATTTATATAATATTTCATGAAAGGGGTACCCATAATAATGATGCTGAAAAAGTCCACTTATGTTTATACTCTTACGGGGTGTGTGTGTGTGTGTGTGTGTAAATGTATGCATGGGTATACAAGGATACTTTTTTATTTAAGTATAATATAGTTTTCACTGCTTAAAGCATAACTGGAGGTGGAAGATAAACACTCACAAAATAACTAGAAGTCTAAAGAAATAAAATCAAATATGAATGTAGAGGAAAAATGGCAAGTACTATGGGATATCTACAAAAACATCTATACCTTGCTATTACTTTCCTGGCCACAGAAGAGTAGAAATGATATAAAATTTGGACTTTGTCTAAATAGGATTAACCACAGAAGTAGTAAAGGGCCTCTATCAGACAGGCTGGCTTGTAAAATAGTCTTCTGATCTATAATTAAAAGAATTCTCCTGAATGTGTGTAAAAGTATAAACCTTTCTTCAAAAAGCATGTTGTGTCACAAAAGGATGGAAAATGAAATATTAAAACTTGTTTTAAATTATGTTATGTGTTATCGTTTATGAAATCTATAGTTTGGGGGCTTTTGTCAAATAAGACTGCTCTGTGGTATCATCAGTTGAATAATAAAAACAAGTGTTTCGGAGATGTGTGTTGGTTTCTATATATAACAGAGATGTTTGTTATTGTTTGAAAATATTAAGATGGTATTATTTCCTCAATGGAAATTGAGGTGGTCTTGGTTATGAAATTTGGTTGGTTCATGCCCTTTTCTATCTACTTTAAAACTTTAATGATAAAAAGGTAGCATGTGGCTTTGATTTCACAATAAATCACAGCTTTGTTTATACATATTTCACTCACATATGGTGAGTGATTCCATTCTCCTCCTGCATGTATCCGATAAACAAACACAGCTTGGTGCTGTCAATCAATCAATTCAGGGGATACTGAGAAGGCTGGTGCCATCCTGCACGTCCCTTAATTCTCCTTGCCTAACGGGCATCCCAATTCTTAGACATATTTCCACAAGGCTCCGGTGGGCAATCCCTTGGACCACGGCCTCAGTGAACCTTCATCCTTGGCAAGCCTGATTTCTCCAAGAAGCATGGTAGTCATTTTGCCTCACATGCCATCTTATCACAAGATTTCATCTGCCATCCTGTGGAGATGTAACTACATCACTGATGACCTCTACCTACATCCCACCCCTGCCTTCAAAAAACAAAACAAAACCCCAGAAATAATTTTCTTTAAAAGGTCACAATTACTGACAATTGCTCAGGACAGATCCTCTCTTTTCATTTAGCCTTGTCCAAGATAACCATATAGCTGATGCCCATATGTAGAGGGAAAGAGAGGAGCTGAGCTTCAAAGCATAAGCAATTGTCAGCTGTCCACTAAATACTACTACTGTTTGTGGGTGTTTAGTATGGTCCATGCACTGGTAACTGTGCCCTTTCCGTGGATTATTTTATTTAATCCCCACACGGATCCATGAGGTGGGCACCTGATTCTGCTGTGGAATGAGGTTCAGAGAGGTTAAGAGACTTGCCTATGGGAACCTAGCTAGGAACTGAAGGAAGGGGGATAGAAAGCAGGAAATTGTGTCAGCAAGGTTGATGCTTGCTCTGCAAGTTTTATAACACACAGTTATATAAGCCGCCAATCACTGGGGGATCATCCTGCATTGAAGAATTTTCCTAATGCTTGCATAGCTAATGGAGTAGTGCAACAGTGATTAAGAGAACAGGCTCTTGAGTCAGAGTGCCCAGTGTTTGTTTCGTACTCTATCACTTCCTATCCATATGGCTTTGGGTAAGTTACTTAACCTCTCTGACCTCAGTTTCCAAAATGGAAAAATAATAGCATCTTCTTCCAGGAATGTTTGTGAAAGTTAAACATGATAAAACAAAGCAGGTACTTAGCACAGTACCATGTACCAGCTGCTCAATAAACAGTACACATTATCAAGTATTATTATTCCATAAAATCAGGATCCAATTGTCTAAGGAGACATGGAGATATCTTTGTTTGGTGCTTGCTGTGGAGAGGAAACCAGGAGAGAGGGTGGTTGCTTGCAAGGAAGAAAAAGGCAGTGTTCTTGGAAAACAGGTGCTTGAGGCAGCAGCTTCAGCTGAACCCATCACATGGCTTCCAGCCCTGTGGAATTACTATGTTTACACTTTCCTATTAAGGATTCACATCTGCATATAAAGTTCAAACGCAGACTCTGTCAGAACAAGGGTGCACAGGAGCTGCTTCCGCAGATGCCCGGGTTTTATGTCTCTTGTTTTCCTCTGAATTATTTATCCTGAGCATCTGTGTTACATTATCTTTATGTAACGTCACAGCAGAAATGGGAGAAAGGATGCTTCCTTCTCGTTTCACCCACTGACAGCAAATGCTCCCTGCAGCTTCCAGGTGTCTTTCCAGCCTTTATCCACTCACTTATCCAGCTATCTCCCCGTCAAGCAGGGCACATCCCTTCTCTTTGGAGGCTGAGTGAAGCCAGCCTCCTGTCGGTTCGGGGATGACAGACCGTCCCAGCTCTACTTAAAGATAAGGCCAATCGATCTTTTCCAAGAGCTCCGCAGTGACTCTGATTGCCTAACCAACTGGTACTGCAGACTGAATTTTGTTGTTCAGGCACCAAAATACAAATTCCTTCTGCATGCTTGCTGGAATCCCATGACCCAGTCTGAACAAGAAACTTCTTGGAGACCGTGACTATTTGACAAGCTATTTCAGAGGGTCACATCTAGAGGTTTCTACAACAAAGCTAAAAACACTAGTAACAATTCAACAACTATTATTTATTAGGCACTAAATATATGCTAAGAACTAAGTCACATGCTTAGTGTGATTAACTCATTTAAATTACACTACAATCCCATGGGACAGGTATCTTAGCTTCACTTTAAACAAATGGAAGAAAATGAGGCTCAAAGAAGTGATTTGCCTCTATTAGGCAGCAGAGCTAAGTTTCAACCCCAAATCTCAGCCCATCATCTTCCTTACTACCTTTTTAAAAAAAAATATTTATTTATTTGACAGAGAGAGACACAGCGAGAGAGAGAACACAAGCAGAGGGAGTGGGAGAGGGAGAAACAGGCTTCCCGCGAAGCAGGGAGCCCAATGTGGGGCTCAATCCCAGGACCCGGAGATCATGACCCGAGCTGAAGGCAGACGCTTAACGACTGAGCTACTTAGGCACCCCTCTTACTACCTTTTGATTAGTGCTTTGCATGGTCTGTCTGTTGCCATCCTTTTAATTTTAACTGGTCTCTGTCTTTATATTTAAAATCACTTCCTTGTAAGCAGCATGTAGTTGAATCTCCTATTTAATCCAATTTAATAATCTCTAAATTTTAAATAGAATGTTTAGACCACTTACATTTAACAAGATTATAAATGTTAAATCTATATTATTTATTTTCTATTTGTCTGATGTGTTCTTTGTTCCATTTTTACTACTTCCTAGCCTTCTTTTGAATTGACTATGGTTTATTTCATTTTATCTTACTATTGGTTTATTGGCTCTTCCTCTTTACTTTTTTTTTAAGGTTTTATTTATTTATTTGACAGAGAGAGACATAGCGAGAGAAGGAACACAAGCAGGGGGAGTGGGAGAGGGAGAAGCAGGCTTCCCGCTGAGCAGGAAGCCTCATGCGGGGCTCGATCCCAGGACCCTGGGACCATGACCTGAGCCAAAGGCAGACGCTTAACGACTGAGCCACCCAGGCGCCCCTCTTCCTCTTTACTTTTTAGTGGTTGCTCTAGAATTGACAATACATAATTATCAGAGTCCACCTTCAAAAAACATTATATTGCTTCAAACATTTTAGCAGAAAATATCCATTTTCTCCTGTCTTTTGTACTGTTATTATATATTTACTTCTACATAGTCTATAAACCCTATAACATGTTACTATTTTTAAGTATTCAAGTACTTTTTAAAAAACTTTAAAAAATGAGAAAATCTTTTGTGTTTCCCCACATTTTTATGACTTTTGTGTTCTTCCTTTCTTTCTTCAGTTCCACATTCCTACTTGGTATTCTTTTCCTTTTGCCTGAAAGAAGGACTTAAAGTTTTAGTAAAAGACGTGGGGTTCAATAGTCTGCCTGTGGCTATTTCTATGAAGTAATTGAGTCCCAGTGTCACCATCAGTGGTTACTGTGTGGCTGGTGAGGTGGACTATGTGGAAGCAGACAGCTTAGCCACAGCTGCATGCACACTCATAAACTGGAAACCTTGGCCAAAGTCTGGGATGGATCCTGGAGAAAAGGTCTCCATCAGAAAGTCCAGTTCAGCATCTTTTGAATTTCCTTTTTTGTGAACAGTCCTTGGCTGAGACTGAGCTCAAATTGCAACAACATTTTAGGAATCTCTTTCTATCCTAACCTCTATCTTAATGCCTTTCAGAGACAGATGATTGAAAACTAGCAGATGATTCCACCCAGCTGAGTCTTTACATTAGCTAAGGACCCAAAGAATGGGGATGTGTCTTCCATCCAGAAGCTATCTATCAGTCCTCCAAGGACCAAGAACCAGTTCAGACTTGGGAGCGCTGTTCAGTGGTGATCATAATGTGTGGAAAACTGGGTCTGGAGCCAGGTACTGCCATAGCTTAGCTCCAGGAGCTAGTGATGATTATGGTGGATAATAATGATAAATAACACTAATGGAGGATTTGGTAAGGTCAAGCACTGGTCTAAGAGCTTTATAGGCAGATTTAGTTAATACTGATAATAACCCTGCTGGCATCTCCTATTATTTGTGATTATTCCCACCTCCTTGCACAGAGAATTTAAATATCTTGTTCATGGCCATATGGCTATTAAGTATTAGAAGTGGGATTTGAACCATGGAAGTTTGGCCTTGGAGTCCACACTCTTAAACACTACCGTAGAATACTACTAAGAAAGATGGAGCTTCCCAGTTTGCCCAAAGCTGCCTTGCTTCCTTCTTCACTGCCTTGCTTCCTTCTTCATCTTGAGTTTTTCTCCCTACTGACTTCCAAGAAGTAGTGGCTCACTTGGTTCCACCTCGTCTAAAAAGATCTCATCCATTTGGAGGAAGAGAACGTCCACCAAGGCTCGATGCTTCAAGGTCTCAGTTTTGGGTTCTCCATGTTGAGATCTCTTTTCCTGTGCTTGTGTAGGAAGAACATATGGGGTGCATATGCAGTTCATGTTTCTTCTGTTTTCCCAGCACATAGGCCATGGGGCTGCAGGCTGTGGAAACTTCTGGTCCAGCTAGGGCTTCAGTGCTCCTGCAGCTAAGCCTTCTACAGGACTTTGCCCTTAAAATGAGAGATACTTATACAGTAAGACTTATCAAGATAGGCACAACACGTAGAAATTGAGTTTCTGCAGAAAGCAGAAATCACAAAAAGACATGGCCCTTAGGGATGTGGAACCTAAATTAAACAGGCCATAATTTTCATTAGCATAGCATTCTTAGAGCAGAGGCCTGGGGTGCTATCCTTAAAAAGGAGGTATTTCCCTTATGGTAACTTAGTGGTCCTAAAGGCCCCTTGAATCATTACATGCAGAAGCAGAAGTTGAAGTGTCGAGATACTGAGTACCTTTAGGCAAATAGGGCAGAGACCCCAGTCCTTGGAGATATAAAGCTTACAGCTGCAACTCATCTAGAATTGGCCTTGGAGAAGTCTTGGGATTTGAACTGTGGAGGCTAGGGCCAAGACTTGCTTTGGAGAAGGCATGAAATGTCCTACATGAGAAGAAAAAAGGGATGCTAAGATCCCATTTTCCTTTGGTTGCTGCATGTCTTCTCTCTCCATGGGCACAACCTGCAACTCAACCCAGTGATATCCCAATTAAAATCTCACCAGTCACAACACTCTGCCTGCAATACCAGATGACAGGGGTGATCTTTGAGGTGGCTGGGCTGGAATAGGGGGTTCATGGGGAAGGAGAAAAGGTGTGCCATCTGGCAAGCTGTTAATATGGACAATTGTGCTGCTCCACAACCAGTATCTTTACTCCAAAACCTCTGTCCCAGGCATCATATGCTGAATTAGGAATCTATCAAATCTTCCAGCAGAGAGGAAATACCATCTACAAATAACCAGCTATCTGATCTTGGGCATGAGGGCTAGCAATTGTCATTAACCAACCACCTTATTATCTGTGAGTCACACACCTTTCTGAGACAGTGGGCAAGGAGAAGGGGGAATATATGTGATAATGTTTATTCCACCATTGTTAGCCTCACAAGACCATCTGCAGCCCCTAAATTATATTTTTTCTATTAGGTTTCTGTTACTCTTTTTTTTTCTCTTTCCTTTATGTATTTATTTTTTTCTATTTATTAATTTTTTTTGATGTAGTGTTCCATGATTCATTGTTTGCATATAACACCCAGTGCTCAATTCAATACATGCCCTCTTTAATACCCATCACCAGGCTAACCCATCCCCCCACCCCCCACCCCTCTAGAACCCTCAGTTTCTCAGAGTCCATAGGCTCTCATGGTTTGTCTCCCCCTCCGAATTCCCTTCATTTTTCCCTTCCTACTATCTGATGTAATCTCACCTCTCATAACAATGAGTTTTTTAATGTATGATACATGATGCAGGATTTGAGTAATCATGACTAGTGACCAAGATCAATGAGAAACCAGAAGAGACCCTCAACTTAGACACGAAGGGCCCCAGCACTGTGACCCTCACTTTAGAGACCTTGCATATCAAACTATTAAAAAAATAATTTTTTAAAGATCACATGGACCTTCTGCCACTCATGACCCAGGCTTGTGTACCAATGCTGCATGATCTGTAACTTTAATCCTCTACTCTTGTGGCTAACCCTGTTGGGTCTGGGAAAAGGCTTCTTCACACCCACTGTGTACTCAAAACAAAAAGTGATTGCTTCCAAATACTGTCAAGATGTGTGGGTAGTTACTATGGACTGTGGAGAGGTTTTAAGAGGTAGAACTTAGGTAAAGAAAAGACAAGTTAACTCATAGAAATCCTTCTCTCAGATGGTGAGAATGAACAGATTCTTGCAAAAAGAACTATATTTTTCCATTATGGTTGATTTTCCTTTTTTTTGGATATTCTTGGTTTTTCCAACTTATGGTTTTGGAGATACACACAAATTAACATGGTATTCACAGCATTTGCATGTGGCAGGTGAAGAACATTGTACAATATTAAATTATCCATATTATTCCCAAATGTGTATGTATGTTGGTCTACTCCAGATATATTGCCCATGAACTGTGTCACTGATTCTTTATGTTGTCAACTAGGTGGGTATTGAAGCCTAGCATTACAAACAGTATTTTTATAAATGGAGACAAGATAATTTGATTGGAATAAAATACTGTAAGACTTTGGTTTTTAAAAATAATTGAGTTGTAATTTATCATTTTAATCAATATTTTACTCCTAATTTTGACAAATACATCTGGATAATTAAGAAAAATAACTTTCTGAATGCACTTGAAAATTACTTTAAGTTCAATTTTTTTACATTTAATTTGCATTCCTGATTAAATATATTAAAATATAAGCAGATTGAATGATATTGCATTTTTGATCCGTTAGATTACTGTCAATAGAATATAAATGAAAATTATGAGTACAAAATATAATTAGTAATTTTGCTGACATGAAGGCCAAATAACTTTTGCAATAAATATTTAATCATTTAAGAAGTGTCCTTATTTTATTACGCCTTTAAACAGCAGCTATCTTAGTAACAGACCACCCAGAACAGCACTCAGTAATAAATTTAGTTGCCTTTGACATCTGGCAAACTATCAGTCATATAAAATAGATACACATATTTTTGAATTTGCATAATGAAGACTTATTTGCCAAGGTAGGAGAAGAGATTATGTTTTATTTAAGAGTTTGTTACACTGATTCATAACTTTTAAACATTTAAAGGATTGTATATGGGCTTCCATTTATTCTCTTGCCCTACACACCACAAACAGTAGGGTCACAAATGAGGGGAACAAGAATTCTTTCCAAAGCACAATTTGTGACACAGGTCTCTTGCGAAGTGACCGTGATCACCCTCTGAAAGGACTATTTGCAGTATTGTCCCCTAGGCTCACCCTTAGCTGAAAACTTTCAATTTAATATAAGTGGTGCCATCTTTACAGTAAAAAAGCTGTGGACCTTGATTCACTTTTCAATTAACCTTGACAAATTCAAAGGATTTTAGGGTTTGAAGATCTTGGAATTTGTTTCTGCAACCACCACTAGTGAATCCAGTTCACATATCGTGCAAAGCTTCAGGGACCTATTCTGCTGCTGCCTTCCCCAGACCAAACGGGGTCTCTATCCCTTCTCAGAGTCCTCTCTTCTCCCTTAATTTTCCACTCTGGACCTTTGTCTACTTTGGCCTGCTCTCAACATCAACATTCTTCTGCTCTGTCTGCCATCCCTCCTGGGCTTGCTCTCAGCCTGGCATGAAGGCTTCCCTGTGCCCTGAGTGATCTCAGTAAGTCTTTTACCAAGGAAAGGAGCAAGCACAAGCTCTTCTCTTGGAACTTAGAAAGGCACTAGTAACTCCAGTCTCAAGGAAGTAAGTGCCCCAAGGCACGAGGTGAATTGTACAGGTATGAGCTTCTTTTGCTGCAAGATGAGGGTTGAGGACAGATGTGTGAAGAATCCCAAATATGTGTACTTCCTTGGGATAAGTTACTGGGGTCATGATAATAAAACCGCTTGAAATTATGTAAAAGCAGAATAATTTATATATTAATTTGTGTTTATTTTAAATTTTGTTAGTTAACATACTGTGCGATATTGGTTTCTGAAGAATTCATTGATTCCTCACTTACAATACTCAGTGCTCATCACATCAATTGCCCTCTTTAGTACCCATCACCCATCTGGCCCATCCCCCACCCACCTCCCTCCACTAACCCTCAGTTTGTTCTGTGTCATTAAGAGTCACTTATGGCTTATTTCCCTCTTTCCTTTTCTCCTTTCCCCCTTCCCATGTTTATCTATTTATTTTTGCTGTAGTTTTTCCTCCACCCATTTCAGGCAAGTAGGGGTTTTTCTTTTTTTCTTGTGCTGAGGAATTTTGCAGGGCCAAATAAGAAATGGCAGAAAGGTGACCCTCTTTCCTTTCTCTTCTGAAAGTTTGAGCTCATGGAAAATAACGTCAGGTATTTCTAGGGAGGGGGAGGGCCAAATAGCAGTCTTTGAGGACAGCAAGAAAAGAAGAGTGTTTTTTTTTTTTTAATCCCTAGATTGGTATGGAAGCCAGAAGACCCCATGAGCAGAGGACAACTATGCTTTGCTGCATGACAGTTTCTTAGAGACAGACCCATGATGGCATGACGTTCTGTTCACACATCATCAGGTACCCTTAACAAAACTGAACCCTAGCTCTGGGATTCCCATTTTTGCCTGTGTCCCCCAAATATGACAGCACAGCTGTTGGTTTTAAAAGCAACTTTCGGGGATACACAAATGCTTTCAGGGTCTAGGAAGTTCTAATAAGGACTGGGACTGAAATTCCAGTCCAGTAGAATGAGGGTTTATGGTTAAAGCTTTTTTTATTTTTTTTAGAAATTTTGGAATAACTTTAGATTTACAGAAAAAATTGCAAAGATAATATAGAGGGCTCCCATATATACCCCACCCAATTTCCCTTTTGCTACCATCTTACATTACTATGGAACATTTGTTTAAACTAAGAAATGGACATTGGTACACAGCTTTTTACCGAACTCCAAACTTTATTTAGATTTCACCAGTTTTCCCACTAATATTCTCTTCCTGTTCCAGGATCCAACCCAAGGTACCACATTGTATTTGTTTTCATGTCTTCCTCATCTCCTCTGATCCATGATAGTTTCTCAGTCTCTCCTTGTTTTCATGACCTTGACAGTCTTGAAGAGTGCTGGTCAGACATTTTGTAGGAAGTCCTCCAGTGAGGTTTTTCTAGTATTTTTCTTATGATTAGATTGGGATTATGGGTTTTTGGAACAAATACCACAGAAGGCAAGTGCCCATCTCATCACATCATTTCAGGTGCGTAAAGTTCTTTTTTTTTTTTAATAAAGAAAATGGACAATTCTTACATATTAGAATTTGTAGATGAAGATTCATAATGGATTTGTAGATGAAGATTCATTGCTATTTATACATTCAGATATAAAAGTTTAGACCACCACCTAAGAGAATCATTACTTTATTACAATTTAAGAAGAATTTAACAGCTCCTACAGTTATTCTAGGTTGGTAAACATTTTCATCAAAGCTCCTAACAGACCTTTTTATGTGTTCCATTGTGATTCTGAGACTATTTAGATAGGATTTCTTAAGTATTTGAGGAAGCCTGCTGAAATCTCATCAAAAACAACTTCCTTACTTTCTGTACTATTAATGGCTCTTACGGCCAAATAAAATCAGTTTCGTCTGAGTCTTCAGGAAAAAGGAAAAAAAGAGTATATAAACCACAAACACACCATGTATCAGAGGCTCAAACCAGCATTCTCTCTTTGTAGTTTCTAGGATAAAGGAAATTGTTCATAATAACATATGAGTTTTAATAGTGTGGAAAAAATTTAGAATTCATTATAAAAACCATGAGAAGGACATTAACCAAGGTTATTAAAAAACAATTATTCCTTACCTCCTTTTCATCACAACTTTCAGCCCTCAGTATCATCCAGGTCACCATGTAGGCATTAATCAAAATGTTTCCTCTAATGTTGCTAGAAATTCTGATCCATGGAAAATGATTGATGGTCCCTTCCCAGAGATCAGATGGCTGTCTCTTAGAGAAGATGAACATGTGACCAGGGCAGAGAGCATGCACAAGGCTGAGCAACTGCTCAGCAACAGGTACACATCTGTTCCCAACAGGATGACACCCCACCTTTGTCACACTTCCTTACTATTATAAAAGAGTTACTGTGTGTTAACATAGGTCTCTTTCACTGGATGTATAGAAATCTAGAGACTTTACAGAACAGGTGTTAGCTTAATTATTATTTCAAATAGTAATATTCTGCTCACGAGAAATGCTAAGACTGATAGTGTTCAAGTAGACAAGCTTTGGTATGTTACAATCGAGTCATCAGGGTGAGAGAGAGGGTTAAAGAGGTTGCAATTACTTGTAGCTCAGGGTGTCCCACAGAGCAACGATTCAGTATACTCTTGGTCAGTTTGCCAGCAAGGATATCACCTTTTGTTTTTCTCTGCCCAGTGAACACTTACATATCACCCTGCTCTCTCCTATACTTGGGGTAAGGAGATCTTCGTTTACCCTCTGGTGGAGTCTCTTTCAATAATATCTTTCCCACTGCTTAGCTTTTTATTCACAAGGAAGAGTTTGATAGTATTTTAAAGGAAAATAAAATAAAGGAAGTGTGCCGTGGTTAAAACAGCCAGCAAAACGTCAAAATGCAAGACACATTGCAGTGTCAGGTCAATGTGTAGAAGAACTCAGGCAGAGCTATGTAGACAACAAATTTTAAGAACAGGGAGGAGAGGGCGCCTGGGTGGCTCAGTTGGTTAAGCGACTGCCTTCGGCTCAGGTCATGATCCTGGAGTCCCGGGATCGAGTCCCACATCGGGCTCCCTGCTCGGCAGGGAGCCTGCTTCTCCCTCTGACCCTCCCCCCTCTCATGTGTTCTCTCATTCTCTCTCTCTCAAATAAATAAATAAAATCTTTAAAAAAAAAAAAAAAAAGAACAGGGAGGAGAAATTCTGAAAGGTCTATGTACCCCTGTGTTTACTACAGAATTATTTACAATAACCAAAAATGGAAGCAACCCAAGTATTCCCTGATAGATGAATGGATACATAATGGACTATCACTCAGTCATAAAAAAGAATGAAATCTTGCCATCTGCAACAACAACATGGATGAACCTAGAGGGTATTATGCTAAGGGAAATAATACAGAAAGAGAAAGGCAAACACCATATGATTTCACTTATGTGGAATCTAAAAAACAAAACAAACAAACAAAAATACCAAACAGACTCTTAAATACAGAGAACCAACTGGTGGTCGCCAGAGGGGAGGAGGATGAGGAGAATGGGCAAAGTAGTTGAAGGGGATTAAGAAGTACAAACTTCCAGTCATAAATAAGTCAGAGAGATGAAAAGTACAGCATAGGGAATATAGTGGATAATATTGCAATAACGTTGTATGGTGATGGACGGGGACTTACTGTGGTGAGTACTGAGTAATGTACAGAACTGATGAATCAATATACCTAAAATTAATGTAACATTGTATATCAGTTATACATCAATAAAAAAAAAGAGCAGAGAGCAGATAATATCAGCAAATCAACTCCAAATCGTGTGCTGATTTCAGATGATGAATCAGCTGCTTATTTCCATGAATGCAAATCCCTATGCTAAATAAGGTTGGCTTATACTAATGGGCCTGCCAGGTATAATTAAGGTTGAGTCGCTAACACAAAGATAAATTGAAATGCAAGTTTGATTTTGTTCTCCAAAGAAGTGGAAGAAACTGTGGTTCAAGCTCAGGTACAAGTTAGAGCTATCCATAGTAGCACTTTCATCAACATGGGTCAGTGGAACTAGAATGGAATAAGTATTTGGTATAAGCAATGTAGTCCAAAAAAATCTCCTGGAAGGCAAGATCACAGTCTATTGGGATCATTGTATTCCTCTTCACTCTGCCACTGTGGAGATTTTCAGGAGTACTCCCTACAGCTAACGAGACAGGAATGGTGTCAAGACCAAAGCCATTCTCCCAAGTTCCTCTTTTTATTAAATACTCCTGTTACGTTGTTCAGGGAGCAAAATGATAAGCTGATCAGAGAAATACTGTAAGGTGACTTGATTGTGGGGGTAAAATGTTTCTTTTCTTTTTTTTTTTTGACATTTTTCCCTTATCGTTTTTTAAAATCTTTTTAGCGCATATTTTTTTTATTCTTATGTTAATCCCCATACATTACATCATTAGTTTTAGATGAAGTGTTCCATGATTCATTGTTTGTGCATAACACCCAGTGCTCCATGCAGAATGTGCCCTCCTCAATACCCACCACCAGGCTAACCCATCCTCCCAGCCCCCTCCCCTCTAGAACCCTGTTTGTTTTTCAGAGTCCATCGTCTCTCATGGTTCGTCTACCCCTCCGATTTCCCCCGCTTCATTCTTCCCCTCCCGCTACCTTCTTCTTCTTCTTTTTTTTTTTCCTTAACATATATTGCATTATTTGTTTCAGAGGTACAGATCTGAGATTCAACAGTCTTGCACAATTCACAGCGCTTACCAGAGCACATACCCTCCCCAGTGTCTATCACCCAGTCACCACATCCCTCCCACCCCACCCCCCACTCCAGCAACCCTCAGTTTGTTTCCTGCAATTAAGAATTCCTCATATCAGTGAGATCATATGATACATGTCTTTCTCTGTTTGACTTATTTCACTCAAC